>NW_022589723.1:11040833-11055565 GCF_004348235.1 Phoca vitulina
CACAGTTGTCCTGCTAGTCCCTAAATACACCTTCTGCTCGTTCTGCCCAGTCTCCTGCCCCTACTTGGCTTCTTCTAGTAATTCTCCACTTATACCCCTAGCTGAGTAGCTCCCCTCAAGGCGAAAACTTTTCTCCCTGTCCTTGGAATGCACCTTTGTTCCCGTGACTCATCCTACCCTGTACTTGTTGTATTCCTGACCCCTACCTCACTCCTTGCATGATAGCAAAGTTCTCATCCAACTGCTGGTATTTTCCCATGATCCAGGACAGGAAAGCTAGGGTTTCCTGGACACCAGTGATCTCATTACAACAACTTTCTTCCACCTTCAAGATACACCTTTATCTCCAATGGACTCCTAAAATGACCATCCAGGCTCAGACCAGGGGTGATTAACCAGCACGCCCTATTAATGTTCTGTTGCTCTGCTAGCTCAGATGTGTACAAATGCAGCAGATAACAGAGGAAACCTGGCTCTGTGCAGCGCTAGCCCACAGCTTCTAGGACTTTAGCCAGGCCCAGAGGGTAAATAACATTACCCGGAAATGCAACTTTGGGAGAAAGACGGAGGGAAGTCTGATTTCCCCAGAATTGAAACTAAGGCAGTTAGACAACTTCTGGTGATCATAGGGACTTTCAGAGTGATAATGTTACCTGCTGATTATTACCTGTGAAGTTCTCATGTAAATTCTTAAAATCTTCTAGGTAACACTTGCATTTGAGTGAAAATCCTTCATAATTGTATGATTCATTTTTATTTTCAAAAGAAAGATAAACAGTTTCCCATTGCCAGTGGATTCTAAAGAATCTTTTAAAAAACTCTTCTTTTTTTTTCTAAAGATTTTATTTATTTATTTGACAGAGGGAGACACAGCTAGAGAGGGAACACAAGCAGGGGGAGTGGGAGACGGAGAAGCAAGCTCCCCGCCGAGCAGGGAGCCTGATGCAGGGCTCGATCCCAGGACCCTGGGGATCATGACCTGAGCCGAAAGCAGACGCTCAACGACTGAGCCACCCAGGCACCCTTAGAAAGAATTTTCTAACTCCTGCCCTATAGGATTCTTAATTAATTTCCGGATGATTTGCCTCAATTGTTGCAGACATCCTAGCTTTTGGAACTTCTACCTAATAGAATGAAGGCCTTCTCCTGGATCTCCAGTTCCCCTTTATTTTGTATGCTATCCTTAAGTCAGTAACACAGCTTATTATTCTTGGATTCTGCCTGTAACTAAGCAAAGACTCCCTCAGCTTTGATAATCAAACTACTTTCTGTATTGCCACTGGCATTGTTTTTGTCCAGGCCACTGTTGGACAAACTGCTAACATGTCCACTTACGTGACTGCTGCTCACTGTTTCTGCTTTGTACTTGTTGCTGTTGACATTTGAACTTGCCATTGTGATAGGGTTTTCTCGGGCTGCATGGAAGGAGGTGATCAGATTATCTCACAGAATGGGTCATAAATATAAAATTATGTGGGGAAATAGGAAACTGGAAACTGTCAGCAGTCATACAACCGGCCACATGACCCTGGAACATTATTTGTTATGGCTCAGAATTCAGCAGTAACTATAAGAGGCTGGTGGCAGCTCTCTCCCTAACAGTTGATAATGCCAGTTAATCTTTATCCAATTTGGCACACCTTATTAGCATTCTTATTTGGGTCACCTAATGCTGATAGTCTCACTTAGGCCCATGCTGAATGTGCTTGCTTTTGCTTGGGGTCCAGTTAGTTGGGGCCTGGAAAGCAGGGTCAAATGACAGAAAACATGGCAAATTGTGATCAAGGAGCCACTTGTGGTTGTCTTTTTAGAAGAAGCTGTGGGAATGGAAAGAACTTTGGACTCTTTTCCAGTAAAGCCATCTTTCATCTTTTCTCACAAGATCCTGTCTAATGAATCTATCTTTTTGCAAGGAAAAGAGGAGCAGTAGAGCTAGATATCCATCTTTCTATTCTAGGAATTCCTTGCTTATGTCCAGAGGGTAGGACAACTGCATATGGGACCGACCAGATCTCACATGCCATTCAGACAGTTGTCCATGTGAACATTCTTTAGCAACACAATATTTTTAGAAACAGCAAAATCTTGTATAAACAAAGACATGTGTTTTGGTGATCTCAAAGCTCAATTTTCCTGGTTCCTTCAGGAACCAGGAGCTTAGACTGGGAATATAAATTTATGTTTCTCCATGCATGTATGTCTGTATAAATGAGTATGTGTATTTATTACCTCTATAGGAGTACTGCTATGTGCAATTTTCTTTTTCTTTACTTTTTTTTTTTTTTAACTTTTCAGAAAAAAAAGGCCCTAGGTAAGTAGACTGAAGGACTGCCTAGAGACAGACAGGAATTTCTGTTTTAATCTTTTGATAAAGATGAAAAAAGAATTGCATTTGGTAGAGATATATTTGTCTCATAACCATGTCCAGCAATGAGAAGGCCAGTTCACCAGCTGCCTGCCTTAACATTAAGAACAAGGGAAAAGGGGCGCCTGGGTGGCTCAGTCGTTAAGCGTCTGCCTTTGGCCCAGGTCATGATCCCAGGGTCCTGGGATCAAGCCCCGCATCATGCTCCCTGCTCGGCGGGGAGCCTGCTTCTCCCACTCCCACTCCCCCTGCTTGTGTTCCCTCTCTCACTGTGTCTCTCTCTGTCAAATAAATAAATAAAATCTTTAAAAAAAAAAAAAAAGAACAAGGGGAAAGATAGTATAGAAATGAGGTGGTGCCAAATAGAAGTTAATGTGGAGCTGAGGAAAGCTAAGAAGGATAACCACATGCTGAAAGGAGCAATGTAAGCTCTTTTCTTTTCTTTAAATTTTATTTTATTTTATTTTTTCTGTTTTTTTTTTATTTTTTCTTTCTTTTTCTTAACATATAATGTATTATTTGTTTCAGGGGTACAGGTCTGTGATTCATCAGTCTTACACAATTCACAGCACTGACCATTGTCCCCAGTGTCCATCACCCAGCCACCCCATCCCTCCCACCCCCCTCCACTCCAGCAACCCTCAGTTTGCTTCCTGAGATTAAGAGTCTCTTATGGTTTGTCTCCGTCTCTGGTTTTGTCTTGTTTCGTTTTTCCCTCCCTTTCCCTATGACCCTCTGCCTTGTTTCTCAAATTCCTCATATCAGTGAGATCATATGATAATTGTCTTTCTCTGATTGACTTATTTCTCTTAGCATAATACCCTCTAGTTCCATCCATGTCATTGCAAATGACAAGATTTCATTTTTTTGATGGCTGTATAATATTCCATTGTATATATATACCACATCTTCTTTATCCATTCATCTGTTGATGGACATCTAGGCTCTTGCCATAGTTTGGCTATTGTGGACATTGCTGCTATAAACATTGGGGTGCAGGTGCCCCTTTGGATCACTACATTTGTATCTTCGGGGTAAATACCCAGTAATGCAATGGCTGGGTTGTAGGGTAGCGCTATTTTCAACTTTTTTTTTTTTTTTTTTTTTTTCAACTTTTTGAGGAACCTCCATACTGTTTTCCAGAGTGGCTACACCACGTAAGCTCTTTTCTTGATGTTGCTGCTTCTCCACTGCAAGAAAACTGCAGCAAGCAGGGCACTATAAATTGGTCTGTTGATGACATTGTCAAAGGCATAAAAAGCACAGATTTGGAAAGCCAGCTCCAAGCTACTCAGGCTGCTAGGAAATGGCTTTCAAGGGAAAAACAGCCCCCCATAGACAACATAATCTGGGCTGGTTTGATTCCACACTTTGTGTCCTTGGGCAGAACTGATAGGAGTCTCCTTCAGTTTGGATCTGGTTCAGTGCTCACAAACATTGCTTCCAGGACCTCAGACCAGACCAACGCTGTGGTAGATAGAGTGCTATCCCAGCATTTAATTCTCTCTTGGCATCTTCTCATCACATCAGTGCACAAGCTGTGTGGGCTCTAGGAAACATTGCAGGTGATGGTTCAGTTTTCCAAGACTTGGTTATTAAATATGGTGCAGTTGATCCACTGTTGGCATTTCTTACAGTTCCTAATTTGTCATATTTAACATGTGGTTACCATGGAATATATTACAGGTGACTTAGAAGAATTTTCATGAGATGATATTGACTGAAAAAAACAGTGTATAATAACAATAACATCCCATTTTAATTTTTTTAATTTTTATTTTATTAAAAACATTTTTTTTTTTGAGAGAGACCGTACGCTTGTGGGGTTGGGGAGGGGTAGGGGGAGAGGGAGAGAGAGAATCTTAAGTAGGTTCCATGCCCAGTGCAGAGCCCAATTGTGAGGGGATAGGGCTCGATCTCATGACCCTGAGGTCATGACCTGAGCCAAAATCAAGAGTCAGATGCTTGGGACGCCTGGGTAGCTCGGTCAGTTAAGCATCTGCCTTTGGCTCAGGTCATGATCCCAGGGTCCTGGGATCGAGTCCCACATTGGGCTTCTTTGTTTAGCAGGGAGCCTGCTTCTCCCTCTACCTGCTGCTCCCCCTGCTTGTGCATGCTCTCTCTCTCTCTCTCTCTCTGACAAATAAATAAATAAAATTAAAAAAAAAAAAAAAGGCAGATGCCACCCAGGAGCCCCAGTGAAATCCCATTTTTAAAATAAGTAACCAATGGTGCCTGGGTGGCTTAGTCGGTTAAGCATCTGCCTTTGGCTCTGGTCATGATCCCAGGGTCCTGGGATCGAGTCCTGTGTTGGGCTCCTGCTCAGTGGGGAGTCTGCTTCTCCCTCCCTCTCTGCTGCTTCCCCTGCTTGTGCTCTCTCTCGCTCTCTTTCTCACTCTCTCAAATAAATAAATAAAATATTTTTTAAAAAGGAAAAAAATAAAAGAAGTAACCAAAACCCACAGATATGTGTGTAGGTGTTATGACTATGGGAAGAACAAGAAATGATGTCAGTTGTTAACATGTTACCTGAAGGTATGGGGTTAATGTAGAAGGAAGGAAAGAGGAAGGGAGAAGAGGAAAATAAATAAAAAGGAATTAAAGCATTTCCCCCACAGCATGAGTGATATCTGAATTATTTTAAATTTTATTTGTGTAACTGGCTGTAGTGTGTATGCATGAAAAAGGAAAGGTTATATCTATGGCAAATAACCTGAATGTTCATGGTATATTATGTGATTAAAACCAAGTTGCAGGTTGATGTGTATTGTATGTATCTATTTCAGTGAAAACAGACAAAAACAAAGAACTATATATCTTTCTATATGTGGAGAAAGGTACAGAAGGACATACCTGTTAGATATATCCTTCTCTGCCTAAGTACCTGAAGGCTACCTGTTGGATACCTGAATGAGTGGGATTAGGGGTAAGGAAAGGAATGCAGGGTTAGCTTTTTCTTCATGCATTGTTGGATTTTTTTTTTTTTTTTTACTTGATAGAAAAAGTGAGCATTCTTTGTAATTTGAAAAACAGCAAAGAAAGAAAAAATATAATTGTGTCTGTCTCTAATAAGGCTTCAAATTCTGGTCATTTAATAATGGCAGTGTGGGTGAAATTTGGGTATGACATTATAATTCTCTTCACACACAATGAAAAGGTTAATGGAGCAGAACACTCCAAAAGTGATTAACAAATGGCAGTAGGATCAGAGTTTATTGTTTTTGACCAAAATATAACAAAATATTACTGAAACTTCTAATCAGAAATACTAAAAATGAGACTTGGTAAAGTTTCTCCCAGTGTAGAGCAAAAACAACAGGATGTAAGGAAGCCATGAAGACAGTTGTAAATTGTAGGGTAATAGCTTAGTGTTCAGCAGGTAAATTGAATAGTTACTTGTTACCAGTTGAACGGTTACTGGTAACTGCACAGTTACTTTGTTAAGTACAGGGTATCACAGTGGTTAAGAGCAAGAGCTTAGTTTAGAAATACTAGTACCTGTGGGACTTCAATTTTCTCCTGTAAAAATTAGACAATGATAATAATAGTAACTACCCCATAAATGTGTTGTGAGGAGTAATAAATTAAAAACATTTAACGTGCTAAGAAGAGAGCCTAACACAAAATAATTGCTTAGTAAATGTTACTGGCTATTTGGATCTAAAACCCTGGCTTTGAGTAAAACACTTCAATTTTTTTTTTTTTTAAGATTTTATTTATTTATTTGACAGAGCACAAGCAGGAGAAGCAGCAGGCAGAGGGAGAGGGAGAAATAGGCTCCTTGCTGAGCAGGGAGCCCAATGTGGGGCTCTATCCCAGGACCTCAGGATCATGACCTGAGCTGAAGGCAGACACTTAACTGACTGAGCCCCCCAAGCACCCCTGAATAAAACACTTCTAATGAAGTATTCATTGTGCAAAGTAAGCCTAACAGTTATCTTTAAACAATGGGAGTGGTACCCTGCACAGTATTTTGCCTTAGTAGGCACTCTACAAATATTGTTTGAATAAATAATTTTAATTTCTTTCACTTGATTTTATTAGAGTCTCTGATTAGTTTAACATTATTTCACTTATTTCTGTTTGTTTTCAGAAAATTAAAAGGAAAAGTACATCTGTAGGGTGATAATTTGGGTGAATCATGGTTAATGGATTGAAGAATAAAAGAGATTCCTATGTACTTAAATAGGTACAGTTTTCAATAGGGGAATATGGGGATACTAATTTGTATTTTCAAGAATCATTATGGAGGAGAGGAGTCTGGGAAGATGGCAGAGTAAGGAAGCATCAGGAATCTGTTTCCCGACCTAGACAGGGATTTCACTGGCCAGATCTGTCTGATGTAATGGTTTTTGGAATTCTGGAGTTTATTGAGGGTTTGCAACTTCCAGAGGAAGACTTGGAGGATAAATTGCAGTTAATTTCCATCAATTTCAGCTCTTAGCACAGTAGCAGCTACCCATTCTTTATCCCCAGCCACATGGCAGGCAGCTGTGCATTGGTCCTAGCGCATCTTTCACACAGCCTGCAGGAGTCGGGTAGACAAAAAGGACCCTGCCTCCAAATATCAAGAATCTGTGCTGATTGCTAATTCCTGCTTGGATCACAGAGTTGCAGACAAAGAGTTGGGCAACCATTGTTGTTGCACCATTCCCATTGTTGCAAGCCCCTTCCCATCCAGCCGAAGTGGCTTTTGGGGAGGATTTAAAGTGACAACTCTCCACCCCACTCCAACTTCATTTTTGTTTTTCTCCACTTGGCAATCAGACATTAAAGACCAGGGCATTGAAAAACAACTATGTACATGGGGAAGATTAGGAAGTGATGATGTGTGCCCAGGGAAAGGCTCAGAAAAGACCTGCCAAAACCTTAGGTTTACACAGCAGGTTGATCCTCATCACAGAGACAGCCTACAGTAATAAAAAACAAAAACAAAACAGTAAACAAAAAGAATAACAAGACACAGCATACCCTGGGGAAAAGAGAGAATCTGATTTCCAGAGTTACTACATTATTAGATTCAAATGTTCAGTTTTCACTTGATCTTAGCCAAGAGACTGAGAAGTGATGACACATGTTCAGTTTTCAACATTAAAAGTCATAAGGCATACAAAGAAACCTGAAAGTGTGGCCTATTCAGAGGGAAAAAAATTCATCAGGGTGCTTGGCTGGCTCAGTTGGTAGAGCATGTGACTCTTGATCTCGGGGTTGTGAGTTCAAAGCCCCACATTGGGCATGGAGCCTACTTAAAAAATATATTTTTAAAAATGCATCAATGGACACTGTCCCTGAAAAAGACCTAAGGCAGATATACTAAATAGAAACTATAGGGTGCCTGAGTGGCTCAGTTGGTTAAGTGTCTGCCTTCGGCTCAGGTCATGATCCCAGGATCCTGGGATCGAGCCCCGCATCGGGCTCCCTGCTCGGCGGGAAGCCTGCTTTTCCATCTCCCACTCCCCCTGCTTGTGTTCCCTCTCTCGCTGTCTCTCTCTCTGTCGAATAAATAAATAAAATCTTAAAAAAAAAAAAGAAAGAAACTATAGACCAATTGTTTTAAAGATGCTCTAAGAACTAAAGGAAGATGTGGAGAAAGTCAAGAAAAAATATATGAATAAATGTATGAACAAAAAGTTGTTCTTTAATCATGGATTTTGCTGTATTTCATTGATATAAGTTCTTTTTATTGCTTTGTGAATAGTTTATAATTTCAGTTTTGATTTCCTCTGATTTGAGGGTTATCTGTAAATGTGTTTCTTAATTTCTTTCCCACTTGGTTGTCCTTGTGCTGCTGATTTTTCATGGTGTAGCAATGGCTCATCTGTCATATTCCTTGAGATTCTGCCATAAATAATGCAGTATATGTTAAGACGAAAGAAAATAAAAGCTGATCCTTAGCATGACCCCAATACTTTAGTTTTATCTCCCAATGTATCTGATTTTCAAATTCCACCTGAACAGCCACACATTTTCATTACTCACAGCTTTACATGTGTTGTTCATGCCACCTAGAAAATCATCCCCATCATGAAAATCTTTGAGACTCAGTTCAGATGTTCCCTATTTCATAAAGTCTGGGCAGGTTCTTCATCCAGCATTCCCTTCCTCTTTTAGGTCCTGTTGGAATATCTTCCTTTTGCCCTTCAAGATAAACTCTTAAACCTTTTCCACCTTACTGTCTGCCCCAAGGATGACCGGTTGGACTAAATAATGAGTTCTCTTGGCCTCTGGCTTGAGGAACAATGGAAAGCCCTAGCAGGAGATCTGAGGGATATCCTGTAGGGTTGTCTTGGTCTGGCCTCATCCATTTGTGTTTATGAAGCCCCCTGCCCTCCCCACTGGCCAAAATCTTTATTTTTTGGGAAGTAGGGTTCCATACGATATTTTGTTAGTATCAGATATACAACATAGTGATTTGACAATTATATACATTATGAAATGATCAGCACCATAAGTGTAATTACCATCTGTCACCATACAAAGTTATTACAATATTACTGACTATATTCCCTGTGCTGTACTTTTCATCCCTGTAAATTATTTTATAACTGGAAGTTTGTATCTCTTATGCCTCTTCACCTATTTTACCTATCCGCTAAACCCCCTTCCTTCTGACAACCACCAGTTTGTTCTCTGTTGAGTCTGTTTTTTGTTTGTTTTGTTTCTTAGATGGTATTTGTCTTTTTCTGTCTGACTTACTTCACTTAGCATAATATCCTCTAGGTCTATTCATGATGCTGTAAATGGCAAGATTTCATTCTTTCTTATGGCTGAGTAATATTCCATTGTATAATATATATCACTTTCTAATTTACTCATATATTGATGGACACAGGTTGCTTCCATATCTTGGCTACTGTAAATAATGCTACAGTGAACTTATGGGTTCGTATATCTTTTCAAATTGGTATTTTTATTTTCTATGGGTAGATACACAGAAGTGGAATTACAGGCTCATATGGTATTTCTATTCTTAATTTTTTGAAGAACCGCCATACCTTTCTCCACAGGGGTTCCACCCATTTATATTCCCACCAGCAGTGCACTACACATCCTTTCCTCCACATCCTCACCAAAACTTGTTATTTCTTGTCTTTTGATTTTAGCCATTCTGACAGGTGTGAGGTGATAACTCATTGTGGTTTTGATTTCCATTTCCCTGATGATTAGTGATGTTGACCATCTTTGGCCATCTTTATATTTCCTTTGGAGCAATGTCTATTTAGGTCCTTGGCCCATTTTTGATTGGGTTATTTGCTTTTTTGGTGTTGAGTTGTATAAGTTCTTTATGGTTTTTTGGATAATAACCTCTTACTGGTTATATCATTTGGAAATATCTTCTTCTATTCAGTAGGTTGTCTTTTCATTTTGTTGATTTTTTTTTTTCTGTGCAGAAGCTTATTAGTTCGAAGTAGTCCCAATTGTTTATTTTGCTTTTGTTTCCTTAGCTTGAGGAAACAGATACAGAAAAATATTGCTAAGGCCAATGTCCAAGAGATTACTGCCTATGTTTTCTTTTAGAATTTTTATGGTTTCAGGTCTTACATTTAGGTCTTTAATCCATTTTGAGTTTATTTTTGTGTATGGTGTCAGAGAGTGGTCCAGTTTCATTCTTTTGCATGTAGCTGTCCATCTGCTCTAATATGTCATGCAAGGCCATTGTTTTCTTACTGATTTTCTGTCTGTATGATCTATCTATTCTTACAAATGGGGTGTTATAGTTCCCTACTATTAGCATATTACTGTCAACTTCTCCCTTTATGTCTGTTAATATTTGCATTATATATTTAGGTGCTCCTGTGCGTAGATGTTTACACGTGTTATATCCTTTTGTTGGATTGATCCCTTTATCATTATGTAATAGCATTCTCTGTGTCTTGTTACAGTCTTTGTTTTAAAAGTCTATTTTGTCTGATAAAAGTATTGCTCCCCCAGCTTTTTTTCACTTTCATTTTCATGGAATATCTTTTTCCATCCCTGTAACTTTCAGTCTGTATATGTCTTTAGGTCTGAAGTGAGTCTCTTATAGGCAGCATAAAGATGGCTCTTGTTTTTTATCCAGTTACCCTATGTCATTTGATTAGAGCATTTAGACCATTTACATTTAAAGTGATTATTGATAGGTATGTACTTATTACTGTTTTGTTAATTTGTTTTTTTTGGTTGTTTTTGTAGTCTACCTTTGCTCCTTTCTTCTCTTACTCTTCCCTTGTTATTGATGACTTCATTCAGCATAATGCTTGGATTCCTTTCTCTTTATATTTTGTGTATCTATTATACGTTTTTGGTTTATGATTACCATGAGGTTCATATATAACATATTAAATATATAGCACTCTATATTAAGTTGATGGTTGCATAATTTCTAACACATTCTTTTTTTTTTTTTTTTTTTAAAGATTTTATTTATTTATTCGACAGAGAGACAGCGAGAGAGGGAACACAAGCAGGGGGAGTGGGAGAGGGAGAAGCAGGCCTCCCGCGGAGCAGGGAGCCCGATGCGGGGCTCGATCCCAGGACCTGGAATCATGACCTGAGCCGAAGGCAGACGCTTAACGACTGAGCCACCCAGGCGCCCCAATTTCTAACACATTCTTAAAAGTTCTACATCTTTACTCTTCTATCCCTCCGTGTTTATGCATATGATGTCATATTTTACATCTTTTTATAAACTTAAATTTTTTTTGAAATGAGGAAAAACAGATAAGATGGAAGTACATTTAAAACTTATTCCTGAGTCATCTGAAAGTTGTCATCCTGATGTCCAATTACCCCAAGTAATTGAGTGTGTATTTTCTTATAGAAAATGACACTCTCTAATATAACCACAATACAACCTTCAGAATTGAGAAATTAAAGTGTTACATTACTACCATCTCATCTTTAGACCCCATTCATGTTTTGTTGATTGTCTTAGTAATGCCCTTTATACCAAAAAGATGTGTTTGAGAATCACTTATTGCATTTAGTTGTCTTATGTTTAGTTTAATTCAGTCTGGAACAGTTCCTCAGTTTTTCCTTATATTTATGATCTTGACACTTTGGAAGATTACAGGCCAGTTATTTTGTAGAATGTTCCTTAATTTGGTTGTCCAGTGTCTCTTCATGGTTAGATTCAGATTATACATTTTGGTAGGAATATCACAGAGTTCACTTTGATTACTTGATTAAGGTGGCATCTGCCAGGCTTCTCCACCGTGAAGTTACTCTTTTCCCCCTCTTTGTAATTAATATTTTGTTGAGGGGTACTTACTATGTAAATATCCCATTTCTTGTCAAATTTTCAAATTATTTATATGTGTATTAATTCATGGTTTCCCATTTTATTCAGTGAATTACAGTCTGTTATTATCATTGTTTATTATGATGCTCAAATTGTTCCTATTAGTAGGAAATGATATTTAGAAGCTGAGATCTGGGTGGTAGCTGTGGTCATTGCTGTGGGGGTATCACTGCTTCCAGGTCCTCTCAGCAGAGTTAGACAAAGCTAGGGATGATACATTTGTGTACACACACACACACACACACACACACACAGTTACATCATATCTATTTCTGTATCTTTTTCTCTTGAAAGCCATGAGTTCTCACTGATTCTGATCTGACACTGTACAGCTCAAAGATGAGAGTGGGAGGAGAGAACTTGAGTGTGGATGGAGTTAATTAAAAATAACCCAACCATTGCAACAAAAGCAGTTCTAAGAGGAAAATCTGTGGTAATACAGGCCTACCTTAAGAAACAAACAAAAAAAAGGTCAAATAATCTCACCTTAAAACCTAAAGGATCTAGAAAAAGAACAAATAAGACCCAAGTTGAGTAGAAGGAAGGAAATACTAAATATCAGAACAGAAATAAATGAAAAAGATAAACAAAATTGATAAAACCCTTAGCCAGATTCATTAAAAAAAAAAAGGACCCAAATAAAATCAGAGAGAACTGACACCACAGAAATACAAAGGATTATGGGAGAATAGTATGAAATCTTCTATGCCAACAAATTGGACAACCTAGAAGAAATGGATAAATTCCTAGAAACACAGAATCTTCCAAAGTTGAATCAGGAAGAAATAGAAAATTTGGACAGATTACTAGCAATGAAATTGAATCAGTAATCAAAAAACTACTAAAAAACAGAAGTCCAGGACCAGATGGCTTCACAGGTGAATTCTATCAAACATTTAAGGGAGTTAATACCTATTCTTCTCAAACTGTTTCAAAAAAATAGAAGAGAAAGGAAAACTTCTAAATATATTCTATGAGGTCAGCATTACCCTAATACCAAACCAGATAAAAACACTTCTCTCTCTCTCTCTCTCTTTCTCTCTCTCTCTCTCTCTCTCCCTCTCCCTCTCCCTCTCTCTCCCTCTCTCCCTCCAGGCCAGTATCCCTGAACAACACTGATGCAAAAATCCTCAAAAAATATTAGAATCATTCACCATGATCAAGTGGGATTTATTTCAGGGATGCAAGAATAATTCAGTATTTTGCAAATCAGCTTGATATATTACATCAACAAAATGAAAAATAAAACTCGTATGACCATCTCAGTAGATGCAAAAAAAAAGCATTTGATAAAATTCAGTATCCATTCATGATAAAAGCTCTCAACAAAGTGGGTTTAGAGAGAACATACTTCAACATAATAAAGACCACATATGAAAAGCTGACAACCAGCACCATACTCAATGGTGAAAAGCTGAAAGCATTTCCTCTAAGATCAGGAACAAGACAAGGATATCTACTCTTACCACTTTTATTCAACACAGTACTAGAAGTCCTAACTGCAGCATTCAGACAAGAAAAGAAGTAAGAGGCATCCATATTGGTAAAGAAGTTAAACTGTCACTATACGCAGATGACATGATACTCTACATAGAAAATCCTAAAGACTCCACCAAAAAACTACTAGAACTGATAAATGAATTCAGTAGAGTTGCAGGATACAAAATTTATACCCAGAAGCTGGTACTGTTTCTATACACTAATAACAAAGTAGCAGAAAGAGAAAGGAAACAATTCCATTTACAATTATACCAAAAATAATAAAATATCTAGGAATAAACCTAACCAAGGAGGTGAAAGACCTGTACTCTGATATAACTATAACTATATAACTGATATAACTAACTATAGAACACTGATGAAAGAAATTGAAGATGACACAAATGTAAAGATATTCCATGCTCATGAATGGAAGAATTAATATTGTTAAAATGTCCATACTACCAAAAGCAATCTATAGATTCAATGCAATCCCTATCAAAATACCAATAGCATTTTCCACAAAACTATAACAAACAGTATTAAAATTTGTATGTAACCCACAGAAGACCCCAAATAGCCAAAACAATCTTGAGAAAGAAAAACAAAGCTGGAAGAGAGGTATCATAATGCCCTATTTCAAGATACACTGCAAAGCTGTAGTAATCAAAATAGTGTGGTACTGGCACAAAAATTGACACATAGATCAGTGGAACAGAATAGAGAGCCCAGAAATAAACCCACACTTACATGGCCTATTAATCTATGATGAAGGAGGCAAGCAATGAGGAAAAGGCATTCTCTTCAATAAATGGTGTTGGGAAAACTGGACAGCTACATGTGAAAGAATGGAAAACTGGACCACTTTCTAATACCATATACAAAAATAAATTCAAAATGGGTTAAAGACCTAAGTGTGAGACCTGAAACCATATAAATCCTAGAAGAGAACACAGTACTTTATATGACATAAGCTGTAGCAACATTTTTCTAGGTATGTCTCCTCAGGCAAGGGAAACAAAAGCAAAAAATAAACTATTGGGTTTACATCAAAATAAAAAGCTTCTGCATGGCAAAGGAAACTATCAACAAAATGAAAAGGCAACCTACTGAATGGGAGAAGATATTCACAAGTGATAAATCCAATAAGGGGTTAATATCCAAAATATATAAAGAACTTAAACAACTCAACACCAAAAAGCCAAATAACCCAATTAAAAAATGGGCAGAAGACCTGACTATACATTTTCTCAAAGACATACAGATGGCCAAGAGACACATGAAAAGGTGCTGAACATCACTAATCATCAGGGAAATGCAAATCAAAACCACAATGAGATATTATCTCACACCTCTCAGGATAGCTAAAATAACAAACACAAGAAACAAATGTTGGCAAGGGTGTGGAGAAAAAAGAACCGTCATGTACTCTTGGAATGTAAATTGGTACAGCCACTGTGGAAAACAGTATGGAGGTTCCTCAAAAAATTAAAAATAGAACTACCATATGATCCAGTAATTCCACTACTGGGTATTTACCCAAAGAAAACAAAAACACTAATTCAAAAAGATATATGCATCTGTATGAGTGTTTTTTTTTTTTTTTTT
>NW_022589723.1:11055665-11416398 GCF_004348235.1 Phoca vitulina
TTATTTGAGAGAGAGAGAATGAGAGAGAGAGAACACATGAGAGGGGATAGGGTCAGAGGACGAAGCAGACTCCCTGCCGAGCAGGGAGCCCGATGCGGGACTCGATCCAGGGACTCCAGGATCATGACCTGAGCTGAAGGCAGTCGCTTAACCAACTGAGCCACCCAGGCGCCCTTTTTTTTAGTTTTTTATTTTAATTCCAGTATAGTTAGCATTCATCTATTGATGGACACTTGGGCTTTCCTCCATAATTTAGCTATTGTAAATAATGCTGCAATAAACGTAGGGATGTGTGTGTGTGTGTGTGTGTGTGTGTGTGTGTATCCAGTGGAATATTATGCAGCCATTAAAAAAGATGAGATTGTGCCATTTGCAGTAACATGGATGGACCTAGAAGGTATTCTGCTAAGTGAAATATTTTGACTGAGAAGGACAAATACCATATAATTTCACTCATATGTGGAACCTAAAAAAACAAATGAAAAACAAAAAGCATAATCATACCTATAAATATAGAGAACTAAATGATGGTTGCCAGAGGGGAAAGAGCTGGGGGGATGGCTAAAATAGGTGAAGAGGTAGGAGATACAGGCTTCCAGTTATGGAATGAATAAATCACAGGAGTAAAAAGCACAGTGTAAGTAATATAGTCAATGATATTGTAATACCTTTATATGATGACAGATGGTAGCTACACTTGTGGTAAGCATAGCTTAATGTATAAGCTTGTCTAATTGTTTTACACTTGAAAGTAATGTAATATTGTGTGTCAACTCTATTCAAATAAGAAAGTAACCCACCCAAATCAGCAAATTTATTTCAGGGTAGGGGGTACTTGACTAAGGTGAGTTGAATTCAAAGAATTTTAGAAATTGAGGGCTTAAAAATTGTGAAATCTGCGTTTTTTTCTGTGTTCTCTTACAACCGGTAATAATTGATCTTGAATCGCAGTTATAAGCTGGTAGCACTAGTTGCTACTAATATTCTTTTTTTAAAAGATTTTATTTTTAAGTAATTGCTACACGCAGTGTGGGGCTCAAACTCACAACCCTGAGATCAAGAGCTGCATGCTCTACCGACTGAGACAGCCAGGTGCCCCACTACTAATATTTCTTGATGGGAGTTTTGGGTTTCATTCATGTTGGAACGAGAATAAGAGAACAGTCAATTGTTAACTCTTTAGGATAGTTGTGTGAATTATGAATCTATAAAATTATAATTGTGAAAATGAATAACAGAAATGTTTAAAATGCTTAAGTGTTTCAGAAAATATAGAAATGAAAAGCAGTACACAAGAGCTTATATACTCTGAGTAGCAACCATATAAAACTTAAATATTTGTAGAAAGATGGAAAACTACAATGAAAATATATTGTGCACAGCAGTAGCATTTGGGTAGTTCTTCCAGTTTTGGGATGTTGACTGATACTGATTTGGAAGTGCTGATAATATATTGCGATATTAAATTACAGTGTCTACATTATAGATAATAAGTACAGTTTTGGAGGAGACAGAAGAAAGTGAGATAGAAATGCATGTATATTTCAGCCTTTATTTTTCCTTCTTTCTGCTGACTAAAGCAATATAATGAGTCCAGTTAGATAAAGGCTGAATGCTTTGGTCTTTTCCAAATGCCCCCTAGTTCTCTAATGATGACAGTAGCTATAGGGTCTGAGAAATTTTAAGTGGGACCACTCTGGGAGATTCTTTAGTCCTGTGTCATGGTTGAGAAAATTGCAGCCCTTCTGTCTCCTACTCTTCCCTCTTCAGGAGGGATCTCATAGATCAGTTGTCTTACAGGGCATTGTGAGAAGAGGGCTAGTTTACAAAACCCAAGCAGAAACTCCAGAAAGATGCTGTTTTATCTCACCACAGAGTAGTATTCGTTTTATTTTATTTTTTTTAAAGATTTTATTTATTTATTTGAGAGAGAGAATGAGAGAGAGAGAGAGAGAGAGAGCACATGAGAGGGGGGAGGGTCAGAGGGAGAAGCAGACTCCCTGCTGAGCAGGGAGCCTGATGCGGGACTTGATCCCGGGACTCCAGGATCATGACCTGAGCTGAAGGCAGTCGCTTAACCAACTGAGCCACCCACGTGCCCGAGTAGTATTCGTTTTAGGAAGTGATAGTTTCATACCACTAAAGGGTTGCATAATGTGAATGGGCCACTGCCACTACCAGTGGGACCCTTCCATTGAGGCTAAGAATATGTAGCTGCTGATGTCTATCCTTTTGTACCCATACCTCCTTGTTCAAATAAAGTAACTTGAATGAAGGAATGGGGAGAGATTTGTTTGGTCATTTCTGGGATTACTTCCCTGGATGTTTGTTGTTCCTGTGGTGGGAGATATGGGTCCTAAGCATGAACTTTCCAAGGTTGACAGCCAGATATTTAGAGATGGCAAATGGAGATCCAAAGGTTTTTCAGAGTAAAGTGACCTAGTTGTCTTATTGTTTCAGCCAGAACTCTGACTTTCTGAAGAATTAAAATGACAAGGATACATTTTAGATTTTGTGGTGAGGTCCTGGGGTCACTCTCGATTAAGAGGGGCAGCCTTTATCTGGGGATGTAATTTAAAGAAGGGACTTCTCTGAAAACATGCCTAAGACACAGATCAAGTGCCATGTCTGCTATGAAGATTTCTCTAACTCCCCCAGCCCATGATCATTTTCCCTTCTCAAATATATTTATATCCACCCTTCATTCATATTTTACTATGTACTAGTATTGAACTTTTTACTAACTGCGTGGTCTGTCTCTTCAACCATATTTAAGCTCATTTTGAACCAAGACAATGTTTTAAATGTGTTTCAAATCTCTCACAGTGTCCCCTGCAGTGGTAGGGCCCTTTTAGGAATTTAATAAATATTTGCTTCCCAAGGTGAAGAGAAATCTAATTCTGAGACCTGCTTGTGTCAAGACTAGTTTCTTTCAGAATATTGATTCTTCTTTCTCTCATTGGATGTGGCATAGGTTTCATTTGGCCTTGTTTGTGTTTACTTGCATTTTAAACCTTCTGTTGTTTCTTTCTCTTCCTGTTCCTTGGGGACTGTTTAAAATTTCCATGGTAGTTAGTGTATGTGTACATTTACAGTATGAATGAATATGGGAAATAAATCTCTCTATATTTCACCTTATAATATGGAGAAGCCAAGTAGGAAATCTAGTTTCATCTGTCAAATACAGGCTGTTGCCTGTTTCCTTTGGATAAATCTGCTACAAAAGACCAGGGATGGTATCTGGTCCTTACTTGGACTAGGATCCAAATGATGATTAACTTCTGGCCAGGCTTAAAATGGAAATGGACCATCTGTAAACATTTATGTTGGGTAGAGACCCAAAGATGAATGACCTACAGTGGGATTGAAGAACTAGCCCAGAATTTACCTGGCATTTATGAAGAGAGGACAATGTTTCCTGACACTTTGTGGGGTTGTTTTGGCAAACATGACACAGATGAGGCTTTTTTCCCCCCTTTCTAGACACCTTGCTTGCACTTTGGGTAGCGCCTGCCAAGTGGACAGCAGAGCCTGGGCTGTGGCTTAGATAGACTTGGATACCTGATGGGTGGGGCTGTAGCATGCCTTTCCACTTGGAAAATTAAAGAGAAATTTTAAAATGAAAAAAATTAAGAATTGTAACAAGATAAAAAAATGAAACAACTAGGTTTAGTTTAGTATTCTCATCATATTCAAGTATTCTTAATTACTATATGTCAGAATTTAAGACCTAGATGGGACATTCAGTATTATCTAGGAATAGAACAAAAGTCTGAAAGAGTAAGCTATATGCCAAAATGTTAACAGTGGTTATCTCTAGATAGTGGGATTGTTTTTGTTTATCAGCATTTTCTGTTTTTTTTTTCTATTTTTAATACATTATTTATATAATAAAAATAATTCTCACAGTTGATACTCAAATGTTGTTCCTGTCAGTAAAGATGATATCTATTACTGCATTAAATAGCAGTTTTACTAAAAGGGAGAAAGTTTTCTAGTTGAATCCTTTTATTTTAACAATGGATTTATAGATCAAGAGAAGTAATATTTAATATTAAACAAAATACATAGTAGAATTTAAAGCCATTTTCTCATAAATATTCCTTTAGATAAATTAAAAACTAATAAGAATTTCTTTTCTGTGTGAAATCTTACTTTATAATAGCAACTTCATTTTATAATAGAAACGTGTGGGTCAAATATACACATTTCCAGTTACAAAATGAATAAGTAATGATGGTGTAATTGACAGCATGGTGACTGTAGTTAATAATACTGTATTGCATATTTGAAAGCAGCTAGGAGAGTGGATCTTGAAAGTTCTTATCATGGTAAAAAAAATTGGTTGCTGTGTATGCTGATGTATATTAACGATTTGAGGCGATCATTTTGGAATATATGTAAATATCAGATCGAATCATTATGTTGTATACCTGAAACTAATATAGTGTTATGTCAAATATACCTCAATAGAAAACAGAAGCCAGAAAAAAAAAAATATATATATATATATATACATATATGAAGACTTTCTGTGGAAAAGTATTAAGGGCCAAGAACTTAATATATTTTGCTGGATAGGAACTTCCTGTAAATGACATGATTTTCATATTTATAGGTGGGAAATAATAATCCCTAGGCTCCAGCAAAAACCTTCAAGATGTGAAGAGTTTTAATGATTTATTACTTTAATTTAATGGTTTGTGAAGGATTTTTTTTTAATTTATTAAATGCTTTTTATTTTGGACTGTAAATGTCTTACATAATTTTTTAAAGTTTAGTCACAAAAGAAAAACAAACAATCCCTTAAAATCTGAAAGTACACCTAAATGAAGGAGCCTAACTGCATATAAAGTATGTGGCATAACCACATAAAAAAAAACAATTACTTGAAGTGGCTTTAAAACACGGCATTTTGACTATACATCCCAAGTATTCTATGGATAATAAAAATGGAAATAAATGATAAACTGCATTCAGTAGTCATGTGATTAGTATTGATATTTGTATTAAACGACTATATTGCCATCATTAGGTACCATAATTTTCAGCATAAAAATGATACAGTATAAAATCAAGGAAGTTAATTAAAAATCCTACAATCTTTTTTTTTTAATTTTTTTATTGTTATGTTAATCCCCATACATTACATCATTAGTTTTAGATATAGTTTTCCATGATTCATTGTTTGTGCATAACACCCAGTGCTCTATGCAGAACGTGCCCTCCTCAATACCCATCACCAGGCTAACCCATCCTCCCAACCCCCTCCCCTCTAGAACCCTCAGTTTGTTTTTCAGAGTCTAAAAATCCTACAATCTTAAAAATCAATCAGAAATAGCATTATGAACTCGTTGTATTTTTCTTTTTTTTTTGATATTTTAATTTTTTATTGTTATGTTAATCCCCATACATTACATCCTTAGTTTTAGATATAGTGTTCCATGATTCATTGTTTGTGCATAACACCCAGTGCTCCATGCAGAACGTGCCCTCTTTAATACCCATCACCAGGCTAACCAATCCCCCCACCCCCCTCCCCTCTAGAACCCTCAGTTTGTTTTTCAGAGTCCATAGTCTCTCATGGTTCGTCTCCCCCTCCAATTTCCCCCCCTTCATTCTTCCCCTCCTGCTATCTTCTTCTTCTTCTTCTTCTTTTTTTTTTTTTTAACATATAATGTATTATTTGTTTCAGAGGTACAGGTCTGTGATTCAACAGTCTTACACAATTCACAGCGCTCACCATAGCACACACCCTCCCCAATGTCTGTCACCCAGCCACCCCATCCCTCCCACCCCCCACCACTCCAGCAACCCTCAGTTTGTTTCCTGAGATTAAGAATTCCTCATATCAGTGAGGTCATATGATACATGTCTTTCTCTGTTTGACTTATTTCACTCAGCATAATAGGGTATTATGCTGTGTGAAGGGTTTTTTTGAAATAAATTTTTAGTAGGATAGAAAGTAGAAGTTTTTCAAAAGTTATCTATGTGAAGTTGGGAAGTATTAACTATGGTATCTGTGTTCACGTGTCTATTTTCCAAAATAAGTACATAGCTCTTTTTAAAATTGATGAGGGTATCAGAAAGAAAGATGACTGACTAGTCCTTATACAGAAAAATGGAAAAAATAAGGTGTAATAACAAGAATAACTTTTATTTAATTAGTGCTCACTTTGTTCCAAACATTGTTCTAAAGGCTTTACATATATTAGAACAGTTAATCCTCTCAAAAACCCAATGAGGTTTAGGTGCTTTTTTAAAATCCATTTCATAGGTGAGGAAACAGAGGTAAGGTCACTTGCCCAAGGAGCCAGGCTTTGAACCTAGAGTTCCAAAACATGTGTTCTTAATGATTAAACTATAGATAGCTGTTTAGAGGAAGAGAAATCATTTTAAGCACTTTCCCCAACTCCAGGCCCCATTAAGTTATATATTTTACATGAATACTCTCTCTTTAAATAACAAGCTCCAGCCCTACTTTTCTATACAGTTACAAGTGTGGAGAGAGGATGGGTCAATAGATCCATAAATGGTATTAACCTTACGTCAACCTTTGGAGACAAACCATAAGAGACTTTTTTTTTTTTTTTAAGATTTTATTTATTTGTTTGACAGAGAGAGAGAGCACAAGCCAGAGGAGTGGCAGGCAGAGGGAGAGGGAGAAGCAGACTCCCCACTGAGCAGAGAGCCTGACACTGGGCTCGATTCCAGGACCCTGGGATCATGACCTGAGCTGAAGGCAGATGCTTAACTGATAGTTAACTGCCCCCATAAGAGACTCTTAACTATAGGAAACAAACTGAGTGTTGCTGGAAGGGAGGTGGGTGGGGGGATGGGGTAATGGGTAATAGGCATTAAGCAGGCCACATGATGTAATGAGCACTGGGTGTTAATATGCAACTGATGAATCATTGAACTCTATGTCTGAAACTAGTAATACACTGTATGTTAATTGAATTTCAATAAAATTTAAAAAAAGAAGTGTAAGTACAACTCTGGATTATTTTTTTTTAAGTTTTTAATTCCAGTTAGTTGACATACAGTGTTATATTAGTTTCTGGTGTACAATATAGTGATTCATCAATTCCATACATCACTATTCTGGGTTATTTATTTATATTTTAAATTTTTTAAAGTTTTCTTTAAGTAATTTCTACACCCAATGTGGAGCTTGAACTCATGACCCCGAGATCTAGAGTCCTATGCTCTTCCGACTGAGCCTTGGGTTTTTAATATTTTATTTATTTATTTGTCAGAGAGAGAGAGAGAGCGTGCGCACAAGCAGGGGGAGCTGCAGGCAGAGGGAGAAGCAGGCTCCCCGCGTAGCAAGGAGCCCAATGGGGGACTCGATCCCAGGACCCTAGGATCATTACCTGAGCTGAAGGCAGCCACTCAACCAACTGACTACCCAGGCATCCCACCTTGGGTTATTTTTAATCTAAAAATATTATAAAGTGTTTCAAACACATGTGACTATAAATTCCCTATAATTTCTCAAGAATCAATTCAGTTTCAGAAAAAAGATTGCTAGGGGAAATTTATTCATTCAAATATATTTTAAAGTGCTTACTGTATGCTGGGCACAATGCTAGACATTATAAATTTTAAAATGATATGGTCCCTCAATCTGGTATGGGAAGGACTACAGTGACATGTATTCTACTTTCATTGTGACAGGTTTTCCAGGATTTGGGGACTGAAGTATTGTCTGGTGCTGCTAAAGGCTACAACATATGCCTTTTTGCCTATGGGCAGACAGGCTCTGGGAAGACATACACCATGCTGGGGACCCCAGTGAGTATTGGTATTGGAATATGATCTCTTTCTATTGCTGCAGCAAGCCTGAATCTCACACTGTCCTTGTTACTGAGAGAAAGAATGTGAATTTAGTAGTCAACTTTAATAAGATTTAATGGGCTCTCTTCTGTATTAAGAATGGGTTTCTCAGCCCTTTAATTGAAAGGTGAACTTTGATTAATTAGCCCCTCTTTATTAAACCCTGAAGAACCTTAGAATTATATAACTCCCTTTGACAAAGCTGACCTTGTCAGTCCTGAATTTCTCATATCATTTCCAAGTTCATCACTTGAAGCTTTTTAACACCTTTGGTGTGGACAAGCCCCAGACTGAATATGAAGTGTTGCTTAGGGCTGTGCAGAAATGGGGCTATGTGTGTTAGATCTGAGCTTTGGAAAGAAGCAGGAGAATCAGGTACTGGGATGGAGGTTTAAAAAGTGTGAAGGACTTATGAGAGCCTTACTTTGTCATGGAATATTGGAAGGGTCGAGGTCCTTAAGCATACCTCTTTGTTTTAGGTTTAGAAGTGTCTTGGTGAGTTGAACTGGTGTGGCAGGTGGCAAATAATGCTACACAGGAACATTCTCTGGGACACTTTTCCTCCTGAAAGATTATCCTTGCTACCTTGTGCTCAACTCATTGCTTACTATGTCCGTGTTTAGTGTGATTTTATATATTTGAAGTTAAAAGAAGAAAAGGCCCACTAAACCAGGGTATACAACCTTTAACCTATGTACAAGTTAGCAGTGGACCCAACATGAAAAAAGAAGCTACTTTTCCCTAAATGTTTATTTTAAACACCATGTATTCTAGTTCTTCTGTGTGTATAAGGATAGAAAGGTTCTGGGAGGGACGAGAGTGGTAAATAGGTTTATCCAAGAAGGATGTAACCTTTATTGTGTGAAAGCAGGTACCTGGGTTTGTTAGCTTCTCCTCTCTTCCTTCTTATGGTGATGATCTGCCTTTCAACTGGTACTTTCCTCCCATGAGTGTCTCCCAAGAGTCAGGCCAATAGTCTTTTATATACCACCATGGAAACTGCCTAAAGTGAAGAGACTAGCGCAGGGAGCCCATGTGTCCACCCCTTGCCAACCTTGGTTTCTGGGTGTTGGGGGAGAGTTTCACTGTGAATGAACAGTAATGTTTTTCTTTCTTCTGTTCTCCAGGCCTCTGTTGGGCTGACGCCACGGATATGTGAGGTATAGACTCTCTTTTGACTAGATCCTCTCAAAGTAGACCTTCTTTGTACACTCCCTTCAGTGAAACTCCAACCCTCTGATTTGTGCAGGGTCTCTTCATCAGGGAGGAGGACTGTGCCCCACTGCCTTCCTCTCGTAGGATAAAAGTAAGGTAAGAACCTTTCAGGCTCTGGGGCCTAAAATATTTCCATTTCCACCTCAAATTCTAGCATGTTCAGCTGTCCTCTCTGCTTCAAGAGTCATCCAGAGGACTGGAGAAAAGCCACAGCAGGAATATATTTTGCAGTATAGGGAGATGAGAAACATACTTAGATCTTCGGGTTGCAGGAAACTTAATTCCTGTTCCTAGGCTTAAGAAACAGGTGTTTCCTGTGGACCAGCTTGCCCTGTCTGGTTTCCTTTTCTTCACTTTCCTTATAGTTTAATACTAGCGTTTGGAATTTCTCTTCCAGCTCCGAGACAGTGCTGTCTACTCCGATGTGAAGTTTCAACCAGTCTGTAGCGAAAATGTTGGTTCAAGGTTACCAATTGCCCAATTACCCTTAATTTTCTGTATTCTATTTTTTTGGAGTTCAGTGTCCTTTTTAAAAAACATGAGATGTAATTCACATACCATAAAATTCATGCTTTTGAAGTATATAGTTCAGTGATATTTTTTTTTTTATATTTACAAGGTTGTCCAATCATCCTTACTATATAATTCCAGAACATTTTCATCACCCCAAAAAGAATATATGCCCTTTTTAAAAATTAAATGATAGTAAACAGTATTTATACATTTTTTAAGTTTGCAAAGTAAAAATTTGTAGGCCTGTATGTGTGTGTGTGTATAAACATGTACATATATATTAAATGTTTTATTATCCATGAAATCTGGGAACCACTATCCTGAGAGACATCTGGGCTTCCTGTGTTCAAATCTGAGAAAGAAGGAGAAACAGTTTATAAGAGGAGTGTGCATAGAGTTCATCTGAGCTGGAGCCTTTTTTTTATGGCCGGTGGCTTCACAGGCAAACATCTGTGTTCTGATGAGGAAGACTTTTCTGTGAGAAGTTTGTTTTCTTATTTAACAAAATCTTTGCTGATTTTAATTAAGAATTATAGCTATGTTATTATTTTAAAAAGGAATAAAATGCCAGCAGGTACCTATAAGATAGAGCATATCTTAAACAGAATCCCAGTGTATAAAGCAGGTAAAATGAGAACTCTCCTACTTAAATTAGGGGTAGGGACCAGAATCTCTCATTTAGCTTTCCTCATTGCTTAGCAGTGGCCCTCGAGATGCCTTCACAGAACAGTAAGAGCTCAAAGATCATGTTTGAAAATCACTTAAGAAACAAGCCTGTAAATTCTGTGGTCTGGTGGCCTGATAAAGGTATAGGCTGGGGACAGCATACCCCAAAACTGTGCTGAAATAGCCTCTTGAAGGCTAAATTTGAATCAGGACTGACACTGTAAACCTACAACTGTGAAGTGATGACAGCTGATGTGGCAACACAATTGTGCACACATAGAAAGAGACTCAAGGGGGAACTCTGACATGGTCAAGGTCTTAGAGTGTCAGAGGTAGAGCTAGATCAAGAATTAGGGCTTTCTGATTCTTGGCTTAGTGTTTTCCCCACTTTTTCCCAAATCTAACTATGTTGCCTTTTTTTAAAATGTAATTTTGAAAAGATGTCACCATTTTCCAAAATCTGATTATGTGCCTTGTTCTACGTGTCTCTAGTTTCCTGGAAATCTATAACGAACGAGTACGGGATCTGCTGAAGCAATCTGATCAAAAAAAGTCCTACACTCTGCGGGTCAGAGAGCATCCAGAGATGGGGCCCTATGTACAAGGTGAGCCACTGTGGTCCTGGAGGTCTGAGACCAAACTGAATTCTGGGAAGCTTTCCTAATGGTCACTGATTCATTCAACAAATGTATAGTGAAACTTGCTATGTGCCAAACTGTACTAGATGTTGGATAAGTAACAGTAAATAGAAAAGACAGTCCTGCCCTCACAGGCGGGCTTATAGTCTTATGGGGGTGAGGCAGAAAATAAACACTTAATTACAAGTTGTGATAAAGACTAACAAAAAAATAGATGTCATGATGGAAAAGAACAATGGGCCGTGTAGATAGTCCATCTGCATGGCATGGTCAGGAAATGCTTCTTTGAGGAGATTCAGGAGCCAATCATGTGAAGAATGGTGTAGCGAGGGGAAGAGTGATTCTCTTCCCCTAGGAGCCCTAAGAGAAGGGCTGGGTGGTTTCAAGGAGGCCAGTGTGTCTAAAGCATGGTGAATGAGGGGGAAAGGGGCATGGAATAAAGTGGGGTCTGTCATGCCAGGTCCAGAGGGCCTGGACTGATTTTCAGGTCAGCTAATCTCCTTTTCAGGGTAGTTTCACTGGTGGCGATAGGGAGATGAGGAGATGTCACACGGCATGGGTCTGAGCTGCTTCCTTATTAAGTGCTGATATTTGGTGTTTGGTACCATCTGTCTTATTCTGTTAGACTAGGTCTTACTTTTTACCCTTTCAGGCCACTTATAAAAGGCAACTTTATGCTCCTGTTCCTCTCACAAAGAGACGGACATGAAAGATCAAGGGCTGGTCTCTTCTTTATCAGGGCATGGCTAATGGAGTGTGTCAGTCACTGATTCTGCTACCTGTGTCTTTTCCCAAATGTTCCATCATAAACAGCAGCCTGGAAACAAACAAACAAAAAATACCATTTGCTTTGCTGGGAGCCAGTGGAGTTTACTTCAGAAAACTGTGAATATACATTTCTGTGTAAAGCAGTACTTTGAGGGCAGACCAGCAGTTGATGCAGTAGTTTCAAAATTTCTTACCTTTGTATTTTATTTTATTTTAGTGTGTGTGTTTGTGTGGTAGGGGCAGTAACTAGAGGAGACCTCAGATGTAGTCCAAGTGTCCCCATTGCACAGAAGCTAAAATGAAGCTGCAAGAAGCTACAGTGTGTTCCCAAAGTCACACAGCTAGTTGGAGCAGGATTGGAACTGGGAACCTTGCCTAGGATAGGAAGAGATGAGTGGGACAGAATCCTGTACATCAAGGAGACCTGTGATCATAGATTCTTTGATTGGCATAGTACTTGAAACCTAGAGAAGGTGGGAACTTATGCAAGGTCGTTCAGCTTGAGTGATATACCCAAGGCCAGTGATAGGAACCGGACTGAAATCTCAGGGCTCTTTTGGACCTTCATGGAGCGAACCCTTTTTGGGAGAGAAGATGGTTGGTAGGAAATAATTCTACCCAGCAAAAGGTCTCTTAGGTCCTTTGGGTTACATGTTTTTGAAAGTTGGTCTGGACTTTCTCAAATCATGACAAATATAGGTCAACAGTCCTCGAATTTCTTAGTGAAGGAGCCTTGAACTCAAGTAGTATAGAACCGTCCTTAGAAGCTAAGACCCTGAATAGTCACACTGAACTATTATTTCCATTACTACCTTCTGGTGGCATTGCAGCAAACTTTTTTTTTTTAAGATTTTATTTATGTATTTGAGAGAGAGAGCGTGCGCACATGCGAGCAGAGGGAGGGACAGAGGGAGAGGGAAAGAATCTCAAGCAGACTCCCTGCTGAGCGTGGAGTCTGACATGAGGCTCTAACTTACAACCCTGAGATCATGTCCTGAGCTGAAATCAAGAGTCAGATGCTTAACTGACTGAGCCACCCAGGCACCCCTACAGCAAACTTTTAGTTTTCTAAATGTTTGCTTTTTCATTCATTAATTTATATTATCTGCCTGCCTGCCTGTATCTTTGTGTATCTCTATCTTCAGGCTCATATATTCTGTGAATATGATTCCCAAGTGGAAAGTGGTTTCTGCTTTGAAACCAATTCTATGGGAATTTGTTGGGTACCTGCTAGATACCTATACTCTTCAGGGTGTCCCAGGAAATAATGGAGATATAAGAACTTACAGTTCTAGTTCAGATTTGTGAGCTAGAACTTGATAGTTACCTAAATCAAAGGAAAGGAAGGGAGTAGCCTATTACTTTCCATTAAATAGTTTATTAATTAGATGACTGGTTGAAATCTGAAACATACACAGGCCTACCCAAAGCACACATAAGAGGCCAGTGATTACAGGGTCTTGGTGTCATTTAAGTGAAAACAAGATAGTACAGTGTTTTTGCCTTGGCCTTTATCTTGACATAAAAGGATAGGTACAGAGCAGGAGGTGTTGGAGGTAGGTAACTGCATTGTCAAAAAAATTTTTTGGTATTTTCTGTGTATTCAATCTGCATAAAAATTCTTTTCTTTTTAATTATTTGTTTTCTTTTTAATTCTTAAACCTTTTTTCCCCTTGCCTTTCTGCACTTCCTAGGACCTCTGGTACCATATTAAATAAAAGTGCTAGCAGTATTTAGTCTTGTTTTCCAGGGCAAAGCTTTAACATTATACCATTAAGTATGATGTTTGCAATAGCGTTTGTTTTTAACAAATATTCTTTATCACACACTTGTAAAAATGTCTGTAGCAAAGGATCAGGTGTTGTTTTTTTTTTTTTTAAGATTTATTTATTTGAGAGATAGCGTGTGCATGTGTGCAAGTGGGGAAGGGGTAGAGGGAGAGAGAGAATCCTCAAGTACACTCCCCGCTGAGCGTGGAGCCTAATGTGGGACTTGATCCCAGGACCCTGAGATCATGACCTGAGCTGAAATGAAGAGCTGGCCGCTTAACTGACTGTGCCACCCAGGTGCCCTGCAAAGGACCAGGTTTTTGTTTTGTTTTTTTTAATTCCAATCTATGGCAAACTAACACTTTGATAAAATAAAGATGAATTACTAGAAAAATGAAAAAGACATCCTAATTACAAACCCAAATTCTTTTTACAAGTTGAAAGGATATAAAATCACTCTGTCACATTGTTATAAAGGTTGCTAATACTCTCAATTTCTGTATCTATCTCATTATGTACCAATAATAGTTTGAGAACTGGCCTTAGTCTTTGGACCAGCTTTGAGAAACATTGCCATAGCAGATTAAGGGAATTCTCTTTTTCCCCTAGTTTTCTTTTTTTTAAAGATTTTATTTATTTATTTGAGAGAGAGAGAGAGAAAGAGAGAGCACAAGCAGAGGGAGGTGCAGAGGGAGAGGGAGAAGCAGGCTCCCCCCTGAGCAGAGAGCCCAACATGACCTGAGCCAAAGGCAGATGCTTAACCAACTGAGCCACCTATGGGCCCCTTTCCCTAGTTTTCTAAGAGTTTTTGTTTTTTTAACACTGAAACAAATTAAACTTTTTAAAAAGTTGCAAGTACAATATAAAGAACTTTTTTCTTGAGCCATTTGAGAGTGAATTGCCAATCTAATGACCCATCTCGCCTGATTAATTTAGGGAATTTTCCCTCCATTCCTTCAAACAAGAATGTTCTCCTGTATACCTGTATAATTACAACACAACCACCCAAATCAGGAAATTAACTTTGGCATGTTACCACCATCTAATTCTTAGAGCCCATTTAAGTTTCCCTAATTGTCCCAATAATTGCCCATTTGAGAATCATGTGTTGCATGTTGTTAGGGCAACTCTCTGGTCTTCTTTGGTCTGTAAAGTTTCCTTGGTCTCTCTTTAACGTTCATGAAGTTGACAACCATCAAGTGGTGTACGGTTTTGGTTTGTCCCATTACTCATGATTTTCAAGATGATATCTGCCAGCCTTCTTTGCTCTAAAATTGCTATTTTCCTTTTGTAATCTTCATCTTATTTTCAGTTTATTTGTCAGTATAGATTCATGCTTATCTATTTTATTCAATTAATTCTGTTACTGTGATTTTCTTTTATTTTGATGCTCAAATTATTCCAGATTTAGTCAGTGGAATCCCTTTCAAGTGCACTTCTGTGACATTTTGACAGATCACTGTTATTCTTTGAGCACGTCCTTCTTTTCTGGCACAGAGGTGTTCCAGGCTCATCTTCTACTTTCTTTGCCTCGGTCTTGGAATCAGCCATTTCTTTTTATTTTTATTTGTCATACCTGTTCCTTTTTACTGGAGAATAGTATTTAGAAGCTAAAGCTAAGGTGTAGGTGCTAGGCATGCCTGTTATTATTGATGTTGCCACTTGTAGTCCCTCTGAGTGGACAGAGCTAGGTAATCTGTGTTCACACCAATACCTCTAATTGCAGTCCAACACAGCAGAGTTCATTCTCAATTTCTCCCTTTTCCTATTTGTAATTATTTTATTTTTAAAAAGATTTATATATTTATTTGAGAGAGAGAGAGAGAACACCAGCGAAGGGAGGGGCAGAGGAAAAGGGAGAGAATCTTAGCAGACTCCCTTCTGAGCGCAGAGCCTGATGTGGATCCCATGACAGCGCCTGAGCAGAAACCAAGAGTAGGATGCCCAACTGACTGAGCCACCCAGGCACCCCTGTAATCCCTTTATTTAACAGGGGAAATACTTCTTTGATCTGCCCTCCTACATGTAATCAGTCTCTTGCCATTGCTCTCCTCTCTCTCATGTGGGTGCCTGCCTCGCCTGGCTGTGCTTCAACACCCTGTGCTGGGCCCTATTACCACAGTTCCAGTACTCTGTGTGGGGCTACCTGTCTCTTAGCTCCCCACTGTGCAGGTGCATTCTGTACCCCTCCTTTCAGGCTCTTCATCCTGATCTGCATCACTGCAGCCCCTCACCCTCATGGTAGCCTACCTTGCTCTGTTCACCTTGATAACTTTAGGACTAAATTGTGCAGGGAAGAGAAATAGAAGGAGTGCTAAAAATGTTTTAATAAAATTATTGTGTTTTGGGGTACCTGGGTGGCTTAGCCAGTTAAGCATCTGCCTTCAGCTCAGGTCATAAACTCAGGGTCTTGGGGCGCCTGGGTGGCTCAGTCGTTAAGCGTCTGCCTTCGGCTCAGGTCATGATTCCAGAGTCCTGGGATCGAGCCCCGCATCGGGCTCCCTGCTCGGCGGGAAGCCTGCTTCTCCCTCTCCCACTCCCCCTGCTTGTGTTCCCTCTCTCGCTGTCTCTCTCTCTGTCAAATAAATAAATAAAATCTTTAAAAAAAAAAATAAAATAAACTCAGGGTCTTGGGATCAAGCCCTGCATCAGGCTCTGCTCAGTGGAAGTCTGCTTCTCCCTCTGTGCTCTCTCTCTCTCTCAAATAAATAAATAAAATCTTTTTTAAAAATTACTGTGTTTTTACAAATGCTTTTCTATAGCATATGACTTTTGTCCTTTATCCTGCTAATGTGGTTAATTATACTGGTTGATTTTTTTGTTGTTTTTTGTTTTTTCTAAAGATGAGGAAATACTTAAAATTTTTTTAAATTTAAATTCAATTTAGTTAACATATAGTGTATTATTAGTTTCAGGGGTAGAATTTAGTGATTCATCAGTTGCATATAATACCCAGTGCTCATTACGTAAGTGCCCTCCTTAATGCCCATCACCATTTACCCCATTACCCCACCCACCTCCCCTCCAGCAACCCTCAGTTTGTTTCCTATAGTTAAGAGTCATTTATGATTTGTCTCCCTCTGTTTTATCTTATTTTTCCTTCCCTTCCCCTATGTTCATTTGTTTTGTTTCTTAAATTCCATATATTGTCTTGTTTCATTTTTCCCCCCCCTTCCCCTATGATCCTCTGCCTTGTTTCTCAAATTACTCATATCAGGGAGATCATACACTTGTCTTTCCCTGACTGACTTATTTCACTTAGCATAATACCCTCTAGTTCCATCCACGTCACTGCAAATGGCAAGATTTCATTCTTTTTGATGGCTGAGTAATCTTCCATTGTGTGTGTGTATACACACACTACATCTTCTTTATCCATATACGGATTGATTTTTGAAAGTTACAGCAATCTTGCATTCCTGGAATAGACCCAACTTAATTGTGATATATTATCCTTTTTATACGTTGCTGGATTTGGATTTTTGATATTTTATTTGGGCTTATTGCATCTACATTCAAGAGTGAAATTAATCATCCTCCTTGTCCTGTTCCTTCTCTTCCTCCTCTACTTCTTCCTTTTCTCTTCTTCCTACTCTTCTGTTTCTTCCTCCTTAGGTTTAGGTACAAACATTGTGTTTGTTTCCTAAAATGAGCTGAGAGATACTCTTTTTCTATTTTCTGAAAGGTCTTTTGTAAGATTAGGATTATTTCCTCCTTAAATATTTGGTAGAATTTCCTTCCAAAGCTGTCTGGGTCTGGAGGATTTTTTTTGTGAGAAGGTTTAAAATTATATATTTGATTTCTTTCAGGTACTCTATTTATTGCATCAATTTTGGTAGATTGTATTTTTCTTTTTTTCTTTTTTGAGAAAGAGAGAGCGAGAGAGATTGAGAGCCTGCATGGAGTGGGGGGTGGAGGGAGAGAGGGAAAGGGAGAGAAAATCCCAAGCAGGCTCCATGCCCAGCGTAGAGCCAGATGGGGGGCTTGATCCTACAACCCTGAGATCATGATCCCAGTGGAAATCAAGAGTTGGGTGCTTAACCGACTGAGCTACCTAGGCATTCCAGTAGATTATATTTTTCTAAGAAAAATCTATTCCCTCTAAATTTTATAAATGCATTTGCATGAAGTATAATATCCTCTTACACTTTTTTTTAAAGATTTTTTAAAAAATGTATTTGTCGGGGAGAGAGCACATGCAGGGGGAGCGGCAGGCAGAGGGAGAAGCAGGCTCCCTGCTGAGCAAGGAGCCTGATGAAGGACTCAATCCCAGGACCCGGGAATCATGACCTGAGCTGAAGGCAGATGCTTAACTGACTGAGCCACCCCGGCATCCCATCCTCTTACACTTTATGTATAAGGGGTCATTTAAACGTAGGACTTCTTACAAGCACCTGGCTGGCTCAGTCACTAGAGCTTGTGACTCTTGGTCTCACGGTTGTGACTCTGGTGACTTCCCATTCAGTTTTCCCTCCCTTCCCCTATGATCCTCTGTACTGTTTCCTATATTCCACATATGAGTGAAACCATTTGATAATTGTCTTTCTCTGATTGACTTATTTCACTCAGCATAATACCCTCTAGTTCCATCCATGTCGATATCTTTTGGTTAGTATTTGCATTTTTATCTTTTTTATGTTTTCAACCTTTCTGTACATGTTTTATTTTTTTTAATTTTTTAATTTTTTAAATTTATTTTTTTAAAGATTTTATTTATTTGACAGAGAGAGACACAGCGAGAAAGAGAACACAAGCAGGGGGAGAGGGAGAGGGAGAAGCAGGCTTCCCGCCAAGCAGGGAGCCTGATGCGGGGCTCGATCCCAGGACCCTGGGACCATGACCTGAGCCGAAGGCAGACTCTTAACGACTGAGCCACCCAGGCGCCCCTCTGTACATGTTTTAGATGTATTTCCTACAAAATTATTTATTTGGCTTTTGCTTTGTTTTAGGTAGCATCATGATTTTGACCTTTTGAGTATGTGGGTCTGTTTATTTTTAATATAATTACTAATTTTATTTAGGTTTAAATCTATTACCATGTGTTTTTTCTTTACATTCTTTTATGTTCCTTTTGCTCTACTTTCATGTCTTTTGGGTTAATTTTTAAAATTCTGTATTTCTCCTCTGTTAGCTTACTATTTGTACATTGTCTTACTATTTATTTTAGTAGTCCCTGTAAAGATTACAACATGGATCATTGAATTAAAGTTTAGTATTAGCTGGTACTTGTACTTCTTCCTAGACAATGAGAGAACCTTAGAAGACTTGAACTCCATTTATCCCTTCTTTATATGTCATTTTTGTGGCTCTACATTTTTTTTTTTTAATGTCTTACCTTCTCTCTGGCATTTTCCCTCAGCCTTAAGAATAATCTTTAGTCTTTCCTCCAGTGTAGATCTGCTATTGACAAATTCTCTTCACTTTCCGTTGGTTGAAATTATCTTTATTTCTTCTTTATTCTTGAAGAGGATTTCATTGAGTATAGAATTTTAAGTTGGTAGTTATTTTCTTTCATCGTTTAAAATTTATTCCATTGTCTTCTGCCTTCCATTGTTTCTTTTGAGAAATAATCTCTCAGTAATTCCTTTAAGGTTTTTCTCTTTGCGGGGCACCTGGGTGGCTCAGTTGGTTAAGTGTCTGCCTTCAGCTCAGGTCATGATCCCAGGGTCCTGGGATTGAGCCCCGCATCGGGATCTCTCTTCATCGAGGAGCTTGCTTCTCCCTCTCCCTCGGCCTGCTGCTCCCTTTGCTTGTGCTCTTTCTCTGTCAAATAAATAAATAAAATCTTAAAAAAAAAAAAAAGATTTTTCTCTTTGTCTTTGGTTTTCACCAGTTTACTGTGAAGTACCTAGGTGTAGATTTTGAGGTGTGTGTGTGCGTGTACACATGTGCATGCATGCACATACTCACACATGCTGGGCTTCTTTTTTTTTTTTAAAGATTTTATTTATTCATGAGAGAAAGAGAGAGAGGCAGAGGGGAAGCAGGCTCCCAAGGAGCAGGGAGCCCGATGCGGGACTCGATCCCAGAACGCTGGGGATCATGACCCGAGCCGAAGGCAGACGCCCAACCATCTGAGCCACCCAGGCGCCCATGCTGGGCTTCTTGAATCTGTGGTTTAATGCCTCTTTATCAGTTGTGGACATTTTTTAACCATTATTTTTCTAGTAATTGCTTTTACTCCACTCTTTCCTTTTGTAACTGTACTTACAGGTGTGTTAGAACTATTCCCTGTATGTGCTATGATTCTTACCCTCCCATCTCTGTTTTTTATATTTTGTCTTTCTGTGCTTTATTTTGGGTATATGATTCTGACCTATCTTTCTGTTCACTACTTTTTTTCAGCTGTGTCTAACCTATTAACCTTAGATATTGAATACTTAGTTTCACTTTAGTACTTTTTATTTTCCAGATCTCCGTATGATCCTTTCATTATAGCTTCCAATTTTCGCTGAAAATTTATAATCTTGTTTTTCAGTTCCTTGAAAATGATAAGCAGAGTTACTTTAAAGTTACTGTAACCCCAATATCTGAATCTTTCTTGCATCTCTATTGCCTATTATTTTTACTGGTTTTCATTTATTTATTGCCAGGTATACTTGGATTTTGGTTTGTTATAATTTTGTTACAGATGGCATTTCCTAAACTGTTTATAGAAATAATTGGAGGTCTAGGACAGTAGTATCTTCCTATACAGACAACCTATCTTTATTTATGCCAGGTTTCTGCATTCGCTAGTGATCCAGAATTACCTCAGTCCAATTTAAGGTTTGAGAATATTCAAAGCTGAGCTGCAGTCCCTTCAAAGACTGTCCCCCCCCCACTTTTTTTGAGCGGTGGGGGAGGCGCAAAGGGAGAGGGAGAGGGAAAATCTTAAGCAAGGGCTTAAGCCCCTTAAGCCCTGATGTGGGGCTCAATCTCACAACCTTGAGATCATGACCTAAGTGGAAATCAAGAGTCGGACGCTTAACCAGCTGAGCCTCCCAGGTGCCCCAAAGGCTGTTTACTTATAACTCAGCCTTATTCCTGTGTTTTAGCCCTTTGGGTTTTCAATTCAAGTAGGGTTCTACAGGGCAACTCTGAGTAGGCTCTGGACTTCAGTCTGTATCTTCCTAGACCTGTGAGGTTGTCAAGAGAACTGCTGTCAGTCACTTGCCCTCAAGATTTGGCAGATGACTTCAGAGGAAAAGTGTCCTCAAATGCTGGCTTCATTTCTCTAGACTTCCATCTTCCCCCAATATATGGCCTGGACAATTTTTGCTATCTGGTTATCCCTCTGTGCCTTAAAGCTTATGTCTTTAATATTTTGTCCAGATTTTTCTAATAGTCTTTACTGGAAGGATTGGTTTGTGTTATCTCATTTGCCATTACCAAAAGCAGAAAATCTCCGTTCTTGCTTAAATTTTTAAAACTCTTTGGGGCACCTGAGTGGTTCATTTGGTTCAGCGTCCAACTCTTGGTTTTGGCTCAGGGTCGTGAGATTGGGCCGCATGTTGGGCTCCATGCTCAGCAGGTAGTCTGTTTGGGGGTTCTCTCCCTTTGCCCCTCCCCCCTGCTCGTATGCTCTCTCTCTAAAATAAATAAATCTTAAAAAAAAAATTAAAACTCTTGGGTGCCTTGGTGGTTCAGTTGGTTAAGCGACTGCCTTCAGCTCGGGTCATGCCCAGGGTCCTGGGATCGAGTCCCACATCAGGCTCCCTACTCAGCGGGGAGCCTGCTTCTTTCTCTCCCTCTGCCTGCCACTCCCCCTGCTTGTGCTCTCTCTCTCTGTCAAATAAATAAAAATCTTTAAAAAAAATTTGAAACTCTTTTTATTATAGAGAATTTTGAACATACGCAAAAATAGGCTAATATAATGAACCCCCATGTACCCATTACACACTTAAAATAATCATTAACCCTTGGCCATTTCTGCTGTATCTATATTCCTGTTCACTTTCCTTCATCCTATGTTGTTTTGAGGCAAATTACAGATGTCACATCAGTTCATCATTTTAGTACATAGCCCTAAAAGATAAGGAATGATTTTTAAAAAACATAACCACAAAATTATTATAACATCTAAATAATAATAATTTTATTTATTTATTATTTATTTCATTTTCAATTTTATTTATTTTTATTTTTTATTTTATTTAAATTCATTTCATTAACATAGTGTGTCATTAGTTTCTGGTGTAGAATTTATTTTTTAAATTTTATTTTATATCGGGGCGCCTGGGTGGCTCAGTCGGTTAAGCGACTGCCTTCGGCTCAGGTCATGATCTCAGGGTCCTGGGATCGAGCCCCGCATCGGGTTCCCTGCTCCGCGGGAGGCCTGCTTCTCCCTCTCCCACTCCCCCTGCTTGTGTTCCCTCTCTCGCTGTCTCTCTCTCTCTCTCTGTCAATTAAATAAATAAATAAAATCTTTAAAAAAAAAAAAATTTTTTTTTATTTTATATCCAGTATAGTTAATATACAGTGTTATAATAGTTTCAGGTGTATAATATAGTGATTAAACAATTCTATACATTACTCAGCGTTCATCATCTTAAGAAATTTTTTATCCCCATTACCTATTTCATCTATTCCCCCACCTTTGTCCCCTCCAGTAACCAACAGTTTGTTCTCTAAATAGCTAAGAGTGTTTTTTTGGTTTCTTTTTTTGCTTTGTTCATTTGTCTTTTTTCTTAAATTCCACACATGAGTGAAATCATATGGTATTTTTCTTTCTCTGACTTATTTCACTTAGCGTTATACTCTCTAGTCCCATCCATGTTGTTGCAAATGGCAAGATTTCATTCTTATCTATGGCTGAGTAATATTCACTTGTATATATATATACCACAGTTTCTTTATCTGTTCATCTATTGATGGACACTGGGCTGCTTCCATATTTTGGCTATTGTGAATAATGTTGCTATAAACATAGGGATGCATATATCTTTTCAAATTAGAGTTTTCATATTCTTTGGGTGAATAGTGGAATTACTGGACCATATGGTAGTTCTGTTTTTAATTTTTTAAGGAATCTCCATACTGTTTTCCACAGTGTCTGCACCAGTTTGCATTCCCACTAATAGTGCACAAGGGCTCCCTTTTCACTACATTCTCACCAACATTTGTTGTTTCTTGTGTTTTTGATTTTAGCCATTCTGACTGTTGTGAGGTGATAACTCATTGTGGTTTTAACAATAATTTCTTAATATAAAGAAATCCAGTCAGTGTTGAAATTGCTTTGTTAATTTCTAGCGTAATTATATTTACCGATGAGCCGCCAAAGTTAGTTTGTCCCTATATCTCTGATTCAGTTGTGAAGGCACTTTTTCACTTGGTCAGTAACCACCCACAAAAACTTACTTTCATGTCTTTAAGCTCCTCTTCACCTATATGAAGCTTGTCCATTCTTCAGTGACTAAATTCAAGTCTCCTTCCTCCATGGAGCCTGCCCTGGCCACTCCTCTGATCACCTTAGCATTTATTATCTCTTCTATTCCTGTGGCATTTGGCCATAATTTATGTTGTATAGTATAACTTCTTATGATTGTAAACTGCGTTTAGGGTAGGGACATGTGTGCTGTATGTTTTGCATGCCAGATTGTGGGGCACATATCATCTGTTTACCTCAGCAGTTTTGTGAGGGCCAAATGAGGTAATCTAAGAACTTTTCTTATACCCTATATAGCTAAATTGTAAGGAATTACCGTTGTTTTTGTTGTTGTTAGCATAACCACTAAATGAATTCTGGACTACATTCTCTGTGAGGGCAGAGACCTGTGTTTCCAGAGCCTATCATAATGCCTGACAGTAGGCTTTCCATACAGATATGTTGATTTAATTTATTATCTTAAGGAATTTAGTCAAGTTCTCTCATTCTTTTCTATCAAATGATATAAAATAGGATAAAGTTAATGACCTAGAGGAAGAAGTTAAACTTTACCAAAAATTTTATTTTCTTTTTTCCTCCCTCACAAATCTGATAGGTTTATCTCAACATGTAGTTACCAACTATAAGCAAGTAATTCAACTCTTGGAGGAGGGAATAGCAAACAGGTAACAGGTTTATTTGTTGCTGTCCTTTCAGTCTCATTCATCTTTCCTGTGTGCTCATTCCCCTTTGGAGTATATGATTGTACCTCTCTCTGCAGCTTCCCCACATTCACAATCAGGAGGCCTTTTTCAGAACAGTAATGTACCCAGGGTAAGGGGCAGTGGCTGAGATTTTGTGCATTTCTCAGTAGTGAAGCTGGAGTTTGTTCTGCATATAATAATACCAGGCAGTAAGCTCAGAGTTACTCTGTGCTTTGTCTCATAATAGATAACTTTTTGACTGAAGAAAAGATTCTTGCCTGCGTTGTCCTCTCTGTAGGCTTGATAAAAATAAGATCCAATATGGTTTAAAGTGTTTCAGAAAACAGTTTTTCTTCTAGTTTTGCATACTTGTAAAGGCTACCCAAAAAAGACTGTTTTGAATCTGCTATGAATAAGCACTGTAGACTTTCCTATAAGCTATTGTAAATTGTGATAATATTCCATGTTGTTAGTTACTAGGAAATACCCAGACTGTTTTAGTAGATGCCTGAAAGAATAGCCTTTTTTACCTGGAAAAAAATGTTGGGATATAGTCTTCTTTTTACCCTATTAGTAGCAAGTCCAAGTTAATTGACCATAAAGGAAGAACTTTAAATTTAACATTCTACTCTTTGGGTTTCATGGAACTATCCTGGAGGCACTTGCCTCTGATCTTCAGATACCCTGGGTTCCTTGATCTTTAAGCGTCAGGCTTCACTTTTTCTATCCTTGAGTCATGAGACCTGCCTTTGGAGTTTGACTCTTCTTCAATTCTCCAGCTCCTCTGAGAACAGAAGTCAATGACATGATCCTAAACTGAATAATGATTGACTTAGATTTAGATGAAGGGAAGGCTCTTCTTACTTTAAGGATTAATATTGCAATGAATTTCTAAAGATGACCTGGCTTAAGTATGACATTGACACAATTCAAGATCTCATTTCAAATCCCTTTCTGACACTGTAAGATTAATATTTAGTGTTTAATCACATTTTACTTTCTCTGTTTTTGACGCTTCTCCAGCAAGCTCTCTACCTCCATTTGTCCTACTTAAATGGGTCTGTTTTAGGGGTATTCTTCCAGGTTGATGACACTCTAGTATTCCCCTTTTCAACTCTGATTTTTGCTTCTATTGCTTAAAAAATGTTTTAATGTGGTTTAATATGAAGCTACACTGCCTTTTATTCTCAGATATCAGTACCTAGAATGCTGCTTCTGCCATCTTTGGACCACTCTCCTAACTAAACTGGTCTAAATATGGATGTTCTATGATTCTCACCTTTGAACCTTGGCACTAACATTTCTTGTGTTCCCCATGGATTCTTAAGGATCCACCATGCATAAACAATACTTATCCTAATTGTTTTCCTTTATGTACACAGAATCACAGCAGCTACTCATGTTCATGAGGCCAGCAGCAGATCCCATGTCATCTTCACTATCTACTATACACAGGTTGGTTACCCCTTTATTTGCTTAGATTTCTTCCTTTCCTAGTCCCTTTTGACTGCTTTCTTGTATTCTTATTTCTTTTCCTTTCTTCCTACCTTTCCATTTATAGGTCCTCTACTATGACCTAATGTTATAAAGAGGACCTACATTACAATCTACTAAGCTCTACACCAGAAAGGGTAGAGGCAGTTTCATAAAGAGTAATCAAAATATCTTCAACTTATATTTTATTTTTAACATTTCAAAGTACTTTTATATCTATGTGATCAGTATGAGCATTAAAACAAGAAGTAAGATTGAAATGAAAATAAGCATTAAAATGAAAAAATAGATTTACTTCTATTATGATTTACTCCTATTAAAAAGTAGAAGATTTACTTCAGTTAGGAGTGAGTAGATCAGCAAATCCTATCCCCCAAAAGCAACTATAAACCTGGACAAAACTGTCAAAACAACCATTTCTCTGCTCTAAAAATAGACCAGAGTCATATAATAAACCAAGACATTTATTCAAGAAAACTACTGAATTACAGGTAAGAATGGTGCAAATCTGTGGTATATTACCTTGGGCTGTTCCCATCCCTACCTGTCTCTGTAAGTGAGGTGGTTCATCAGGGAATGGAAGGCAGTCAAAACCAGCTACTTTGTTGCTACCATTGCTGGAAGAGTTCACTTGATTTGGGCCATTGTCAGAATGGTGCTCTTGGTTTGGAGATCCATTAGCCTGAGATTATGGGTCTGTTTCAGGCAAGAAATGAACTGGCAGATTGTCTGGGGATTTAATAGGGAGTTCTGGAAAATGATGCAGCCATAGTGGGCTTAATAAGATCTTCACATATCCTGTATTGAGCAGAACTTAAACCTAAAACTGAACTTTTTTTTTTTTTTTTTTTTAAAGATTTTATTTATTTGACAGAGAGAGACGCAGCGAGAGAGGGAACACAAGCAAGTGGAGTGGGAGAGGAAGAAGCAGGCTTCCCGGCGAGCAGGGAGCCCGATGCGGGGCTTGATCCCAGGACCCTGGGATCATGACCTGAGCCGAAGGCAGCCGCCCAACCGACTGAGCCACCCAGGCGCCCCTAAAACTGAACTTTTAATGCATTCCCCAGTCCACACATTGATCCATCAACAAAGAATAGAGATCTTATTGGCTCAAGGTGTTTGATTATAGCTTCTGACCAGTGTTTTGCTGAACACTCACCTATGCAGACAGAGGGTGGCCCCCAAAAGGCCAAGCTTAGAATTAAAAACAATTGAAGGAAAAAACTGAATGGAGACCTCTTTGGCTACATATTGCTGGGGAGGCAGATTTTAGAGATTTTTAGCCCAGGCAAGTTACCAGAGAAACTAAACAACAACCATTACCACCCTCAAGATGGAAAAATTCAGAATTCAGAGTTGTTACAATATGTTATCTAAAATGTCTAGTATTCAAACAAAAATTATTAGACATGCAAAAGGAGATTAAAAAAGTACAACCCATGGTCGTGGGGAAGGGGGGAAACAAACTGATTCTAAGTGCTCCAGATGTTTGATTTAGCATTCAAAGACTTCAAAGAAACTAATATAAATATGTTCAAGGAGCTGAAGGAAACCATGTTTAATGAATTAAAGGAAAACATGCCAGTAACTCTAGGGAATTTCAATAAAATCATAGAAATTGTTACATAAAGTGGGGGCCCTGGAATTGAAGTGTACAATAGCTGAAACAAAAAAGTAGTGGGACTCAAGCACATATGAGAATGGCAGAAGAACTAGCGAACTTGAATATAGACAATTAGAAATCATCCAGTTGGGGGATGCCTGGGTGGCTCAGTCAGTTAAGTGGCTGCCTTCGGCTCAGGTCATGATCCCAGGGTCCTGGGATTGAGTCCCGCATCAGGCTCCTTGCTCGGCAGGGAGTCTGCTTCTCCCTCTGCCTGCTCTGCTTGCCACTCCCCCTGCTTGTGCTCTCTCTCCCTCTCTCTAACAAATAAATAAATGAATAAAATCTTTAAAAATAAATAAACAGTCCAATTTGAAGAAGAGAGAGTAAAAAGATTAAAGAAAAATGTACAGGGCCTCACAGACCTATTGGTCCACAGCAAATGTGTTAACATAAGTGTAATGGGGATCCCAGAAAGAGAAGAGAAAATAGGCATAAGAAAAATTTGAAAAATAGTGGCCAAAAAATTCCAAGTTGTTGAAAATCATTAGTGTCAGATACAAATATTTTAAGAACTCCAAGTAAAATAAACATAAAAAGATCCGTACCTAGACACATCATAGATTGTTGAAAGACAAAAAATCTTGAATACAGTTAGAGAAAACTGACTCACGATGTACAAGAAAACAATTACATGATTAATGGTCGACTTATTTTTTTTTTAAGATTTTATTTATTTATTTATTTGAGAGAGAGAGAGAGAGAGAGAGTGTGAGAAACAGCATGAGAGGGGAGAGGGTCAGAGGGAGAAGCAGGATCCCTGCTGAGCGGGAGCCCGATGTGGGACTCGATCCCAGGACTCCGCCCGAACTGAAGGCATCGCTTAATGAATTGAGCCACCCAGGTGCCCCTAATGGTCAACTTCTTATCAGAAATGTTGGACCCCAGAAGACAGAGTGCTGAAAGAAAATAAAACTGTCAACCAAGAATTCTATATGCAGCAAAACTAACTTTACCAAATGAAGATGAAATAAGAACATTCCTAGATAAAAAAAAACACACACACAAAAAAACCCCAGAATTAATTGCTAGTAGGCCTACCTTACAAGAAAGCCAAATGAAATCTTTCAGGCTGAGAGAAAGCAGTATCAGTAACTTAAGTCTACAGGAAGGAATGAAAAGTTCTGAGAATAGGAAATATGTGGGTTAATATAAAAAGCTACATAAATATATTCTTCCTTATTTTTTCTTCCAATGTTATTAAAAAATAAGATTGTGTAAAAGAATAATTATAATGCTGTATTACGTATATCACATATATATACATTGTCATACATAGGACACTAATAGCACAAAGGAGTGAAGAGGAAAAGAAGATATATTGGAGTAAAGTTTCTATATTTATAGGAATTAAGTTAGTATTATTTTGAGGTTGATTCATGATAAGTTGTGATGCATATAAGGAGTGAAGAGGAAAAGAAGATACATTGGAGTAAAGTTTCTATATTTATAGGAATTAAGTTAGTATTATTTTGAGGTTGATTCATGATAAGTTGTGATGCATATTGTAATCTGTAGAGCAACCACTAAGAAAGTAGCTCAAAATTATAATTCAAAAATTAGAAATTAAAATGGCACAGTAAAAAATAATTATTTAACACAGAATAGGCAGTGAAGGAAGAGCAGAGATGCAAAAAATACATGAGACATATGGAAAATAAATAGAAAAAGAATAGGTACAATTCTGAATACGTCAATAATTACATTAAGTTGAATGGATAGTTAAAAGCAAAACTCAACTATATGCTGTCTCTAAGAAACAGCCCTTAGATTCAAAGATACAAGTATGTTGAAAGTAAAGGGGTAGGAAAATATACACCATGTAGGAGCGCCTGGGTGGTTGAGTTGATTAAGTGTCTGCCTTTGGACCAGGTCATGATCCCAGGGGCCTGGGATGGAGCCCTGCATCAGGCTCCTTGCTCAGCGGGGAGCCTGCTTCTCTCTCTCCCTCTGTCTACCACTCTGTCTACTTGTGCTCTCTCTCTCTCTCTCAAATAAATAAATAAGATCTTAAAAAAGAAAGAAAAATATACACCATGTAAATAGTAACCATAAGAGTTATAGTATTATGTTAGTGTCAGGCAAAAAAATAAATTTTAAGACACCTATGTACTATAGACAAAGAGGGACATTTCATAATGATAAAGGGTCTGTACATCAAAAAGATGTAACAAATATAAATGTATGTGGATTTACCGTGTGCAAGTCCTGCTCATATGTTTAATGAAGTAAGGACCCAGGGCTTACTGATTGACTTAGCAGACTTTGAGAGCCCATCTGGTTCAGAGCACATTCAAATACAGATTTCCTGAGTGATTTGGCTAAAAATCCAGAATATCACCTTGTTTAGGAGGGCGTCTAAGGGGAAAGAAACCACTCTGTTCCAAATAACAAGCTTTATTTATTTATTTTTTCCAAATGCAATATAGGGGCTTAATTTGGATCACAATTTGAACAAACCAAAAGAAAAAAAAAAGACATCTGTGTACTGGGTATTAGCTAATAGTAAGGAGTTGTTACTCTGTTAAATTATGGGGGTTATGCTTTTTTTTAAATTTTTTAAATTTTTATATATATACATATTTTTTAAAGATTTTATTTATTTATCTGACAGAGAGAGACACAGCGAGAGAGGGAACACAAGCAGGGGGAGTGGGAGAGGGAGAAGTAGGCCTCCCGCGGAGCAGGGAGCCCGATGCGGGGCCTGATCCCAGGACTCCAGGATCACGACCCGAGCCGAAGGCAGACGCTTAACGACTGAGCCACCCAGGCGCCCCTAATTTTTATATTTTTTAATTTATTTTTTATTAACATAATGTATTATTTGTTTCAGGGGTACAGGTCTGTGATTCATCAGTCTTACACAATTCACAGTGCTCACCATAGCACATACCCTCCCCAGTCCATCACCCAGCCCTCCCACCCCCTCCACTCCAGCAACCCTCAGTTTGTTTCCTGAGATTAAGAGTCTCTTATGGTTTGTCTCCCCCTCCGGTTTCGTCTTGTTTCATTTTTCCCTGCCTTCCCCTATGATCCTCTGTCTTGTTTCTCAAATTCCTCACATCAGTGAAATCATATGATACATGTCTTTCTCTGATTGACTTATTTCTCTTAGCATAATACCCTCTCATTCCATCCACGTCGTTGCAAATGGCAAGATTGCATTTTTTTGATGGCTGCATATTATTCCATTGTGTGTGTGTGTGTGTGTGTGTGTATATATATATATACACACACACACACCCCACGTTTTCTTTATCCATTCATCTGTTGATGGACATCTAGGCTCTTTCCATAGTTTGGCTATTGTGAACATTGCTGCTATAAACATTGGGGTACAGGTGCCCCTTCGGATCACTACATTTGTATCTTTGGGGTAAATACCCAGTAGTGCAATTTTCAACTTTTTGAGGAACCTCCATACTGTTTTCCAGAGTGGCTGCACCAGCTTGCATTTCCACCAGCAGTGTAGGAGGGTTCCCCTTTCTCCGTATCCTCGCCAACATCTGTCATTTCCTGACCTGTTAATTTTAGCCATTCTGACTGGTGTGAGGTGATATCTCATTGAGGTTTTGATTTGGATTTCCCTGATGCCGAGTGATGTTGAGCACTTTTTCATGTGTCTGTTGGCCATTTGGATGTCTTCTTTGCAGAAATGTCTGTTCATGTCACATGACAAGCTTCAAATGTGTTTTCTCCCTTAGGCAATCCTGGAGAACAACCTCCGCTCTGAAATTGCTAGCAAGATCAACCTTGTGGACCTAGCAGGCAGGTAATTAGGATTTCAAAGCCAAGGGGAATTAATCCCTTGACAATGAACTTGCTCTTGTGCATTTTACAGGGAATAAACTTGTTCTATCTTTTTTCACATTTCAATCATCCTGAGAAAATTACAAAAAAAACCCCCAAATTTTTGAATGCTAAGTTAAGAAATTATAGTTTTCCAGGAGCTAAAAAAAATCTTCTATGTCAAGGGTTCTAAATCTTAGCTGCCTATTAAAATCACCTGGGCCTATAAAAATTCTCAGTGCCTTGGTTTCACCTCTGATCAAATAAACCTCGTTATTAGTGAGGTCAGAGGCAGTGCAGGCTTCAGTAATTTTTTGAAGCTGCCCAGGTGATTCCAGTGTATAGCCAAGATCAAAAAACACTGCTCTAAGTGGAAGTAGCTGAGTTAGTATACTTTTTTTCCTCTGTCTTAATATTAATTGTATGCAGCCCTATGTGTTACTGGAAAAAAAAATCTTTTTAAAAATACTGCAGCAATGAGAAGATATGACCTTCGAAGTATTAGAAGAAAGCATGAATTGTGGGCGCCTGGGTGGCTCAGATGGTTAAGCGTCTGCCTTCGGCTCAGGTCATGATCCCAGGGTCCTGGGATCGAGTCCCGCATCGGGCTCCCTGCTAGGCGGGGAGCCTGCTTCTCCCTCTGCCTCTGCCTCTCTCTCTCTCTCTGACTTTCATGAATAAATAAAAAAATAAAAAATAAAAAATAAAAAAAAAAAAAGAAGAAAGCATGAATTGTAGTCACATGTATATCCAGAAAGAAGAAAGTCTTGGGGATAATGTCACAAAAAAAAGTGTGAGATGAGATAAAGCAAATTTTCTTATTTTAAAACTGCTAAATTATTAATATGGTACATCATTCCATTAAAAATGAAGTGTTGTCTCTGTCAGCTGCAACTCTGGCATTTTGGGGGGAAAAATGAAGTGCTGTCTGGAAGAAACTCTATCAGGCACCTGGAAGTATGACTTTTTACTATTTCCCATTGACAGTTGACAAGTAATGATAAAGCCATTAATAGATGAAATTAAAACAAAGATTGGGCATATTGATGCTAATATCATTACTGTAAATGAGCATTACAGTTAGCTAAAAGTGCTCTGGCAGCCAAAATAAAGAAAATATAATGAATTATTTGATTGCTATTGCCCAAGAAGTGGAGGAATGCCAGTTCATTACAAGATGGTAATACTTTTTCTGGTAGTGAATTCTAAAAAGAATTTATCATGTGAGCTTTTTATATAATGTACAACATAATGGATAGTGTCTTTCAACAACATTATAAGGACAGTGTCTTTTTTGCTTTTGTTTTTGTTTTCATTGACTGTTTTAGTGAAAGAGCAGATCCCAGTTACTGTAAGGACCGCATTACTGAAGGAGCCAATATCAACAAGTCTCTTGTGACTCTGGGAATTGTCATCTCCACCTTAGGTATTTTGCTGATAGACTGGATCATCAGAGTGGGAGGGAGACTTTGGAAAATAACTCACATGTTTTCATTTTATGAAAATGGGGTAGACATTTACAAGGTTCTTTTTTATAAAGTTACCTTCTGACTGAGGCCATAAAAATTGATATTTGTCTGCAGTTGAGAACACTGTGTGGTCATAATCCCAACCCTCTCATTTCAAGAAGAAGGGAGACTGAAAACTCCGTTTGTGGCTCAGATAGTCTGTGTCCTGAGTCCAAAGTCTAATTCAGGACTCAAACTTGTAGCATTCTATCATGCAGAGAGGGATTATAAAGTGTGATACTTAAATTTGTGTTCTCCAACCATTGTTTTAATGCATGTGTTTCACAATTCCTTTCTTCTTCCACTTTTATTATTTTGTTGTCTTTAAAGCCCAGAATTCCCAAGCATTCAGCAGCTGCCAGAGCTTCAACAGTACAGCCAGTGATGGTGGTGACAGTGGGATCCCTATCTCTCCTTCTGGGACCAGCAGTGGAGGGGGGCCCTCCCGGAGGCAGTCTTACATCCCATACCGGGACTCCGTGTTGACATGGCTGCTGAAGGACAGTCTTGGAGGCAACTCCAAAACTATCATGGTTGCTAGTGAGTGGGATGCTGGAGCTGGTTCTGTGTTGGGACTGGTACTCTGCCTCAGAGAAAGGGCCATGACCACCCATTTCATTAAGTGGTTACAGGCTGGGTCAGGAGGGCTTGGCGTGGTTTTTAACTTTCTCCTTCTACCTCAGCTGTGTCTCCTGCACACACTTGCTACAGTGAGACCATGAGCACACTGAGGTATGCATCCAATGCCAAACACATCATCAACAAGCCACGGGTAAATGAGGTGAGGCCTTCATTTGAAGTCTTGGTCTGGTATGGTTTACACTAAGTTCTTTTATTCTCTCATTTTTTAAATTCCTTCCTTCCTTCCTTCCTTCCTTCCTTTTCTTTCTTGTTTCCTTTCCTTTCCTTTCCTTCCTTTCTTTCTTTTTCTTTCTCTCTCTTCACCCTCATCCCAACTTGCCTGACTTTACCAAATGAAAATGGAGTGGAATTCTTTCTTTCAGTGTCATACCCTTCTCTCATATCCCTGCTGACTTCATTCAGTTGCCTTTTTGAATAATTTATTTTAGATACTTCTCTGAGACCATTCCTTTTAAGATCTCTGGTGTACCACTGCCACCCTAAGGGAGATCATTTAAAAGTTTCTGTGTTCTATGCTTTTATTTTGAGTTTATGTTGATGTATGCTTGTATTTTATTTCTTTTCTGTGCAAACTGCAGTGATCTCTGTTTCAGGCTAAAAAGGGGCATATTAAGGAATTTATTTGTTTTGAAAAGTGGAGTAATAATGAGAAATTTAAAAAAATATGCTTTGCAATTTCAGTGAAAAGTTTCAGGGCAGGGATCACAAACTGGTGGCCAGGCCTATATAGCCCATCTGTGGACTGTTTTATTTTTTTATTTATTTTTATTTTTTATTTTTTTAAGAGTGAACTACCTGTGGACTGTTTTAAAAGGCAATGTAATTAGGTGGGTACTAAGTTTAGTCACATTACAGGAAGATGAGCATCGACTGCCTACACATGTGCTGGCACTTGTGTTACCCGTCCACCTCCTGCTCAAGGGCAGTGATTCTCATACTTGAGTGTAGATCAGAATCACCTCCTGGAGGGTTGGTTACACCACAGCTGGGCCCCAGCCCTCAAGAGTTTCTGATTTGGTAGGTGGTGGGTGGGTGGGGAAGCAGAATTAGCATTTCTAACAAGTTCTTAGGTGGAGTTGATGTGGTTCTGGGACCATACTTTGAGAAGACTGCTTCAGAAGTTACTCCAAAGGAGTAAACCACTTTTTCCAAACTAGTTCTGTGTAGCATCTTAGAGCTGGTTGGGGCCTGATATCAGTCTTTGTGAAACCAAGTTCTTTGTGTTTCAGGATGCAAATATGAAACTGATCAGAGAACTCAGGGAGGAGATTAGAAGACTCAAAGCCATGCTGCTGAGCTTCGAACTGGTATTCAGGCTATCAGAACTTTTCTGTTCCCCCAAACCTGCTTTTCTTCTGCATAGAATCCGAGCCCTGCTGCATTCCATGTTTTCAATTAAGGGACACTTGTGGAACAGAGGCAGGAGCAAAGACAGGACATGGATGACTCTGATTACCTGAGTAGTTTCAGATGGGGTGGACATCGCCACTATATCATTTTTGTTGTCCAAAGGGCATTTGCCTAAATGGCCCTTCTTCTGTGTGTAGGTGGATTTAGGGAATGGGGCCCTCTAGAAAAATTTCTTCGAATTTTCCTTCTTTGTACCAGTGTGAACCCCAATATTTAAGCTTCTGATTTGTTTCTGATTTTAATGATAAAGTCTTTATCTGCCCCTCTCTTCCTTCATAAGAGTAAGGGTGAGACCCACAAAGCACATCTGTCTCTTTGTGCAGAGAAATTACAGTCTATTGAATGAGGAAAAGGATGAGAGTCTGAAGGAGCTGGTTCTCCAGAATGAATTGAAGGTGGGTGAATTGGGTGGACTCAGTTATGCTCTGCATCACCCTGGTAGTAGGTCTCATCTCTCTCCATTATTCCTGAGTCATGGCTGCTCCCTTGTGAGAACAGAGAGTTTCTATCTAGTTTAGAGACAGTTTTTGTCTTCATTGAGCTTTGAGTGGGGAATGAGTTTGCCTTAGGGGCTGGTAACTGGCTTTCTTTGTTTTGTTCTCTTAGGGGTTAATGATAACTCCCTTTGGATAGGGAGAAAAAAATTATTTTCCAGTCAGTAAATCAACTGACTGACGTGTATTCATTGAGCACCAAATAGGTGTTCAGCATGATGCTTCAAGAGATACAAAGAAGTTCCTTCCCACAGGTGGCTTGCAGTCTAATTGGAAACACATTTAGAGAATGGTTAAAGGTAATGAACTATAGTAGTTATATGAAAAGAGCTTAGGGAAGGAAGAAATCATTATGGCTTGGAATTTTCAGTGCCGGCATCACAGTGCTGGGGCTGGAGGCTAGAGAACTTGAACTAGACCTTGAAAGATTGGTAGAGTATGTTAGGAAGAAAAGGGTAAGGCATTTGGGGTGAGGGTGGGATAATTTCAGCAAGGCCATGAAACTGAAAGAATGAACTTGTGTGGGAGGCCATATGGAAGCACACAGTGTGAGGAAGACTGAGCTGACTAGAATACATGCTCATGGTAGAGAGTAGTGGAGGTAAGGTTAGGGCCAGTTTAGGAGTTTGGACTTCACATTCACAATATTAATCATGGCTTCTTGAACCAGTTTGGTGACATAATAAAAGTGTATATTAGGAAATTAATATGACAGCTGGGTGTAGGATGAATTGAAGGGAGGGAAGATTGGAAGCAGAGAGATCAACCAGGAAGGAGACTAATTTTGTGACTCCATGAGGGTGAGGGCAACACATATGGGGAGGTTAGATTAAATGGTGATTCCTGGAGACACAAAGAAGAAATGGCAGGCATTATTTGGTGACAGTTTAGAGTTAGATACCACAACCCAAATGTCCCAATTCCCAGTACTCTGTTGCATCATCATTATACATTATAAAGTATCCTGGCTATGTCAATATTTTGTTACCCAAACTAAACTTTAGGACTACATCACACATCCAGGCATTTCTCAAAAATTCTATGCTTAAATATACGTTCTAATTTTTGGTTCAGAAAATATTACTGCTGTATACATAAAAGATGAAGTACAGAGTCAAAATCATTCCAAGCTCCTTAGCAGTTTTACATTATACATTTCTGGCAGACCTGGACTTGAATCTGCCACTTGCTGGCCTTTGACCTTATGCAGTAAAGGGGTAGGTGATGAAAGCCAGCCAGAAGGGGAGGTGTGTTCAGCGGTACCTCCAGGTAGCTGAACCAGGCAGGCTAAACTGTAAGCCAGAGTGCCCTGCTGCTCACCTTTGCCAGGTCCTCATCCAACCCAGTCCTTCATGGGTACCCTGTAAGTCTCACTCTTTGCAAACTTCAACTCAATGAGTATAATGTTAAAAATAACATTTCTAGGGTATGTAAAACACTTGTACCTAAACTTGTCATACTTTGTTTCTTCTCAAGTACTTAGCTGAATCCAGGTCCTTTTCCTGCTTCCTCAGTTCTTCCATTCCCAGGATAACTTTAACTTTCCTGCCTGGGCATCCATTTCCACCAAAAGAAGAAAAAAGCACCGTACATTCAACATTGTTAATTCACGTTCCCCAGGTGGCGTTACCTTAAGGCCTCTAACTTGCTGTATTGTGTGTGTGTGTGTACACACACATACATATATACATGTTTTTTTTTTAAGGCGGGGTAGAGGGAGAGAGAGAATCTTAAGCAGGCTCCACGCCCAGTGTGGAGCCCGATGTGGAACTCGATCTCACAACCCTGATATCATGTCCTGAGCTGGAATTAAGAGTCAGATGCTTAACCCACTGAGCCACGCCAGCGCCCCTACATATTTTTTAAACTCTGTTCCTAATACATAGTAAGCCCTCAATATTTTATTGTTATTATTACCTGGTCTTTCAGACCAGTTTTTCTTTTTCTCTTTTTTTAGAAATTTTAAATAGAATTTTTATTGGAATATGATGGACATGCAGAAACATAAAATATACAAAATACAAAAAACACAAAATACAACATAGTAGCATTCAATGGATTTTCCACAAAGTGCACACAGCCATGTAACCACCACCCAGATCAAGAAATACAATACTACTGGTACTACCCAACATCCCTCATGGCCCACTGCAGTCAGTGCCCCTCCAAAGGTAACTATTAAAACAACTGTCAGACCAGTTTCTTATAGTCTTCGTTCTGAGGAGATTCCTCTTGATGCTTTGTGTATCTTTGAGCCCCATATAAGCTTATATTAGGATTTGAGGTTCTGCACCTTGGGAAAGAAGTGTTGGGTCATAAAACTATTCCCAGTATGGATCACATAGAAGAGGGATAGGGAAAGGGGAATTATAAACATAGATATATGACTAACATCTCAATTTTTAAAAAATAACATTTATGGCATTTTTTTTCAAGTTATAGAAACAATACACGCTTGTTGCAGAAAACTTTAAAAATAACATTTACAGAGGGAGTTTCTATTTATAAAAGTAATACTTGCTTATTGAAGAGATGTTAGAAAACCGCTCACAGAGGAGGTGCAAAGGCCTCTGTGGAGCTTTGAATAGTAACACTGAGGAAAGTGAGGAAGGAATGCCATGAGGAATCAGACTAGGATGACTGCTGACCTTAAGTCTGCTCCACAGGCGGGGTGTCTAAAACCGCCTCCTCCATCTCTGCAGATAGACCAGCTGACTAAGGACTGGACCCAGAAGTGGAACGAGTGGAAGGCCCTCGTGGAACATTACAGAGTGGACATCAACAGGAGGAGGGCTGGCGTGGTCATTGACTCCAGCCTGCCACATCTAATGGCCTTGGAGGATGATGTACTCAGTACAGGTGTCGTGCTCTATCACCTCAAGGTGAGCAGGCTGGTGCATTCCCTCTTTTCCTGAGCCACTGGCCCCAGAGGTCAAAAACAGAGAAGTTGAGGGCAGTAGCCATGCGTCTATGAATTGAGCCAGTTGCTGCTGAGCTGCCTTTCAGGTTTGCCCTCAGGAAACTGGGCTAGCCAACCAATTGTGATTCATTTGCTTTTGTATAATTAGAGCAGAAGACTGGAAATCAGAACAATTATTTGTTTTTCTGTGGCTGCCACTGTGCTCTTAAATAACTTAACTTTCATTCTCTGTGATTTAATCTCATTTTAAAGTAAGAAAGATGCTGCTTATATTCCTTTTCTGGCTTCCTGAAGGACAGGAGTGCAGACATGGAAGTGAAATCCTAACCTCAAAATACCATGGGCACTCCCAAGCTCTGCACATCCAGGCTGCTCACAGACAGCTTTCAGAGGCTAAAGGGGATCAAGATCTGAAACAGTTTCCTTCTAATACCTCCCCACTCCTCAACTCTCAAGTCAACAAAAAGTGCACCTCCTGCTTCTCCATTACTAGGTTTACCGGGGAAAGAAGAGAGGAGAATGAAAGTAGATGCAGAAAGCTTAAAGAAAGCATGAGGGAGAGCCCAGAGAGCTGGTGGGCCAGCAGGGTGGGGCAGGGCACAACATGCAGCCATCTAGAAGTCGGAATGAAGCTCCTGCCTTCCAAGAAGGACCTGGATCACCTGGTTGTCACATGGAGGCAGGTCCTCATTTCTGAATGAAGCATTTTGAGAGTTAGTCCCCAGTGGTAGGTAAGTCATATCCTGTCCTCATCAAAAATATTTGTCTCCCTGTAGAAGGACAGTCTCTGTGGTTGGCAGAACATACTTTATGTGGCCAAAATCCCTATGCTCACTGAAAATCCAATCATCATTCTCCTAATTGCCCCCAGCTGCCATTTGAAAGGAACAGAGTTTATGGGGGATACATAATACTGTTCTTATCCCTGGAGAAATCAGGCTTCTAATGCTGTCATGCATCTGGTAGTGAGATGTTAAAAGGCGCTAATTTTAGGATAAGCCCTTAGGGAAGTTGTCAGAGACCGAGCCTCTCAGAAAGTTAAAGTAGCTTATTTTCAACACAGTGAGTGTAAATTCGCTCAGTGAAAATGCCTCAGGCAGAAGTGGCTGTTACCTAAATAACAGATTTAAATACCAAAGGCTGTCAATTCTTCTATTAGTCAGAACCAAGGGGAGAGGTTGGAGGTCAGGAAGAGACCAGGTGGATTAAAATGGTTAATATCTGAGTAGAACTGATCTGCTGTATTGGTTGGATGTGGAGCAAGCAGATGAAGCTAGAATTCAAGTGGTAGAACTCAGGGTGGCATCAGAGGGTTAAAGGACAGGACTGAGATTGAATCAGAGACAAGAGATGAGTGCAGGCCTCATCTGAATGTAGGAGTGCTGGTTTTCATTGCAGAATCTGTGTGCACTGAGGGTGGTGCCCCCTCCTTGATGCGTTTCCAGTGAACCTGAGGGATGAGGGTTCAATCTAGTTCTAAACCTGGAATTCTGCATTTTATATACCCATTTTCTCCCTTTTTGTTTGTTTAGATCCTGGTTTGGGTAATAGTATAGCAGTAATTGCTCAAGGATCTCTGTGTGTTTGTTTGCATTGCTATCTTGGTTACAGACCTAATCCCTGTCTATGCCCAGGAAGCTTTTTTTCCCTTTGGTCACCTTGGGAAGTACCTTGGGTGGGAAGAGGACAGAGGGAAGTGTGGGTGGAACACAGGTTACTGGAATCCTGGACTTTATTCTCATAATTGCCTTGTGCCATTAATTCTCCCTGCATAAATAAGCAGAGGGGGCAGCAAGCACAGGCATCAACTAAGTCCTTGTTAAATGAGATACCATTGTGTTTTGTGGTGGTTTCTGCCCTGTAGATGTAGGAGTTGTGATAGGCTGTGACCTTATCTTTTAGTAAGGAATGCATTTCATCATCAGGGCTGATCATGAACTGGCAGGAGAGGTCTTGACCCCTTTTCCTCAGTTTTGTTTGGTGGTGTTTGTAGAGGCCAGCATTCATTTGTCTGTGGGTCCTCAGTGGCTGAGCAGGAGAGGCTGGGCTCTGGCTGTCTGTGGGTGCAAGCCCAGTAAGGTCAGAGTCTCATTCATTACTTCCAGGAGCCTGCCTTTACACCAGCTATTTTAGGGGAGCTGCAGGGACCGCCCACTTCTGACTGCTAACAGTGAAGCCTAGTAGGCAACTCTCTGCTCAACTTCAAAAACATCAGCTACCAGGGAGGTGGTATGGTGAGGATGGATAAGCATGGGCTCAGGCCCAGAGAGACCTCAATTCTAGCCATGGCTCTCCTATTTAGTATATAGGTTCCCTGGACAACTTTCCCCATCAGCTTCAGATTCTTCTTATATAAAAGGGGGATAATAACTATTTTAGGTTGTTTGAGGATTAAGTAAGAGATGTCTATAAAGCACTCAGCGCAATGCCTGGGACATAGTGATTGGTTTTTCAATATATGATAAACATGTATCTAAACTCAGCATCTCTGTTGTCATGTTGCTGCCTTCCCCAAACAGAGGTATGTGTTCTTAAAAGAATTGCCATAATCCAAGGGCCAAAAGGCCCTGTCTTCTACTAACCCAGTGATTCGTTTATGCTAACTCCAGTTTCCCTTCCTCTCTTATACTTTCTTCCAGTCCTTTTTGATTCTAGATATGCTTTTCTCCTATTTGTGCTTTACCCTTCTTAGCATCTGGTATCTGTTGAACTTTATCTGTCGACCAAGAAGGTAAAAATCCTGTGCTTCCATACATCTTCATAGAACATGTGTCTCTTTGAGACTAAATGGACCAAACTTGGACCGTACCAACCTTAGTCCCTGGAGGAAAGTTCTGCCTGTGTGCCCACTTTCTCAGACTAGAGAGTCTCTGACCAATGGTTCATGGCTGTTCCCTAACATCAGGCTGTGGGACAGAAGGGAGTTTGCCAATACTTGTTGACTTTGCAAAGAGCTGGTGCTGCTTTCTTATGTCCCACCTACCACCACCCCCCCCCGCCCCGCCTTCTCAGGGGCTTCCTGGGCTGCAGTGAGTGGGCAGAGCGGTCAGAACAGCCTAGACCAAAGTTGTGAAGTGGTGTGGAAAATGCCAGGGTGGGCGTGGGAAGACAGTGGTAACACTCCAACAGGTAGACTCTGCTTTGGGGGCAGGCTGTGTCTCTTTTTACTCTTGTTAAAAGGGCTTTGTGTTTTCCTTTAGGAAGGGACAACAAAAATAGGAAGGATTGACTCAGACCAGGAACAGGACATTGGTAAGTGCTAGAACATTTGGGTCTGGCACTGTGGCAGGTAGTCATGCATGACCAGTCTCTTTAGAGGAGCCTGATGATCCCCTGATGAGAAGAAGGTATCTCTGAAGATCAAGGGACTGTTCCTGTTTTGCTTCTATGTTGTGGTCGTGGGTCGGGGACATGGTAGGAGGAGACCCACACGGTGGGAGGATCCAGGTCTGGGTGGTTTCAGGTGGTGGCTCCTCTTCTCTTGTCGTAATGTTAAGATCTTTCAGATGTGGATTCTGATCTCATAGAAAGGGTGTTCCCCTGGGTTGTCTCCCCACCCCATTGACCCCCATCTCCTGTATAGTCCTGCAGGGGCAGTGGATTGAGAGAGACCACTGTACTATCACCAGTGCCTGTGGGGTAGTCATTCTGCGGCCTGCCCGGGGGGCCCGCTGCACAGTCAATGGGCGGGAGGTTACTGCCTCCTGTCGTCTGACCCAAGGTAAGACTGCTTATAGCTCTATTTATGCCAGGATGAGGGATGGACTCTCTCCATTCTCATGGGACAAACCCAGAGAGCTCAGTGAAGCAGGCTTTAAAGTTGGGACACCCAGCCTCTGCACTCAGAGATGTGAAGATTTCCTAATACCACCCTCTTCCCATAAACAAAGAAGCCTTAATTCTAGGGTTCCAGGGTGGAGAATGACTCTCTGAAATTTGTACCTGTGTCCTTGGGAAGGTCTCTGAACCTCAGTTTTCTCATCTGTAAAAAAGCCATAAGAGGATTGTTGTGAGGATTGAATGACCTAGTTCATGTGATGTTCTTCACACTTCTTGGCACCCAGTAAATACTCATTATCATCATTGCTATTACTACTATTGTTAACCTATTACTATTACTACTATTGTTAATCTAATGTTAAGCGTTCCCTCACTACTCCACTGGGAACTCATTTTGCTTTCCCTTGGAGTAGCAGAACTCCTCCTATTCATTTTGTTAATTCAGTACATACGCTGTGCGACATCCAGTGAATCTTACTGCCTCACCTAAGTTATCAACTTGTTGAGGGCAGGATTTTGTTTTCCAGAAGGGTGCCCTACACATAATACCTACTCAGAACGTGAGCTGTTGATTAATTCTCACCTGTCTCTGTCACAGGAGCAGTCATAACCCTGGGGAAAGCACAGAAGTTCCGATTCAACCACCCAGCAGAGGCCGCTGTCCTGCGGCAGAGAAGGCAGGTGAGTGTGCTCTGGTTTCAAGGTGGCTGCCAGCCTCCCTGCTTCTCCTTTTTGAGGGACAAGTTTGAGCTTTGTCTCGTTCTCTTGGATTGGGGGTGGTGACAGCAGCCTCACCACTTTTCTTCCTCGTGCCCAGGTCGGAGAGGCTGTCAGTGGCGGTGGCTCTTTGGAGTGGTTGGACTTGGGTGGAGATGTCACTGCATCCCGGTTGGGTCTCTGCCCTTTGCTTTGGAAGAAAAGGTGAGAAACATGTGCTCCTTCTGCTGTGGAACCTACTGTTCTTACTTAGTCTCTTACAACATGGAGCTGGATGGGGGAGGTGAGTGTGAGTGAGTGAAGCCTGTGCAAGTGATTGAGGGATCCCGAACTAGCTGCTTAGCTTGTTGTTGGCAAGGAAGCGGTCTTGGCCTTCATTCCTTTCCTGTTCAGTATTGTAAGTTTGTTCATCACTGAAAGGAGTATATCATTTGATGTTTCCTATGGCCGCTTTCCTCTGTCAAGATTTGAATGTGACGTGTTCATACGTATCTTTGAGACTGCTTCTGAACTTACCTCCCTGTGTTCCCCTTTAAATTCTGGACTGCCTGTGTGTGAGTTCATAGGGTGTGTCAACTTCCAGGACTATGGCTTCCTCCAGGGTTTTAAAGAGAGTATGGGACTGAGAATCTTTTTTTTTTCTCAATACCAAGGGTCCAGAACTACACATAAGAGGGTCAGAAACTCCCAGAACAATATGCAAATATTTTGGGGTTCTGCCCTCTCATACCCACTTCGCCTGCATTGTGACCATGGAAACATGGAGTCAGAGTTTTCTATGTGATTGGTGGCAACTACTTTTCTTCTTCATAGTCATTCTTGATCCATTTCTACATAGAATGCTCTTCCCGGATCTACATGTCTTGTAAGTCGGATACTGGGAACAGTGGTATCCTTCCTGTAAGTCAAAGTAGCCTCTGACCTGGGGACGTTCTATAGAAAATGTCAGCAGGAGACTCAGTGTCTGTGAGATCCCTGGTGTTGGGAGGCTGCCTAGCACCATGAGCACGGGGCTCTGGAGGGGTTCTGATGGCCCTTTCCCCTGGTTCCTTCAAGAGGGATCTAGCTGTTCTTTTCTCAGGCCAGGAGCATTTGCTGGCAGCTGATGACAGTCTTGGGTCTGACCTTGGTGGTGAGGGGCATTGGACGTAGGAGCAGAAGTGCTGTGATGCAGGGAGCATGAACAGCAGGCAAGTCCTCACGTGCGGGCTGCTAAGGACCATAGGATGAGGCAGAGTCTAAGGCAGGATGGCCCCAGTGTTGCATGACGGAGGACTCTATGGAGTGACAGGGAAGGTGGGAGAGGTGACACAACTGGAGTGTATCAAGGCCAAGGCGGATTAAGGAGCAGCTGGAGCGTTTGTTTTGTCAGAGTGCAGTCATGAAAGGAGGCCTTGTCTTAGGTCCGGTTTCTGCTGGGAAGATGCACTGGAGCTCTGTCTTTTCCAGAGTTCACAGGTGTGCAGAGAAGAGAGCCCTGCAGCTTAATGAGCTGTGATATTGAAAAGTCACGTTGGAGTTGGATAAAGCTGCATCACGTCCTGAATTTCTGAAGTAAAAGCTGTGTGGCTTTAGGCAAGTTACTGAGTCTCCGAGTCTGTTGGCTCAGCCTAAGTAAGGATACTACCATCTGTCTCCAAGAGATCCATGTGATAGGGGTTGAAAGAGCAAGTACATGTGGAGTGCTTTGCCCGCTACCTGACGCTGCCAGCCCCGCTACTGGGGGCCCTTGTTCAGAGCTGCCCAGGTACACAGCCTCCCTTTCATTTTTGTGCCTCCCACCTTGTCCCAGCTGACCCATCCACCCTAGAGAACATGGGTCTTCTGCCTTTTTAAGGTCTTCTCAGCTCTCTAGCGCATGGGTATTGATGTGACCTTTCAGCAACACCAAGAATGCATCCTTTCATTTGGAGAGGACAGAGAGGGATTGGAGAATCAAGGCCTCTCCCACTCACTGCCTCCAGTCTTTAGCACCAGCTCCAGGAGCCTGTGGGCTGGGCTGGTCCTATGCAGCTCCCGTAGCTAGCATCTGTGTGCCAGGCCCTGGTGGAAGTGGGGTGGAGTGGGGCTCAAGCCTGTGGTTGGGCAGAGGGACCAGGGAGAGAACCCGTGAGAGAGGAGAAAACTGCCTGTTGTCAGCTGGGCTCCCAGACTGGGTTTGTGGCTGTGTCTCCATGAGAGTCTCATCTGTTCTGGTGGGGTTGGCTCTAAAGCCTCTCCTTGTCCTAGAATTTTCTTCCCTCGTGTTTCTCTCTGGAGGAGCACTCATGGGGAGCCTGCAAAGCTGGAGCTAACTGCAGAGCCAGAGGAGATTGGCCAGTCTGCATCTTTTTACCCTTTGCAGCAGTGATCTAGACCAGAGAGGAGTTTGTCCTCGAAAACTGTTGCATTTCCCCTTTGGAATTTTGGGGGCTTAACCTTAAGTGCTCAGAGCCTGGGAGACCCTGTAGCTGCTGCCACTGCCGCCTTAGTGAGTACACACTGCTGCATTCTGCTGCAGAAGCTGTCAGGCCTCGAAGCAGCTGGGAGGCCTGGGGGAGAGGGTTGGGGAGGGCGTGAGGGAGTCCTGGCAAGCAGGCGACCAGGCAGCAGCGGGGAGATGCTGGAGCCACCCACGATGAAGGGCAGTCATCTAACAGGGGTCCTTGGCTGGCAGGTAACTGAAGACTTGCAAGTAGTAGTCTACCCAGATATGTAACATAATGTTGGTATTTTTTTTTTCCACCTGCTTTCTGGGTGGAAAACACATTTGACTGATGTGCTTAGCAGAGGAGCCATTTTTCAGTCTGCTGGCATGTGGCATCTCAGGTGAATGTGCTGTGTCTCTAGTGATCATCCCAGACAGCTTCCCCTTGCAGGTCTTGTTGGTGCTGTGAAGGAAGCTGCATTGGGTCCGCAGAAGCTGACTGGCTCGCTGCTGGGGGAAGGGTAGAGGGAGTTGTCTACTCTGGAGAAGCAAATTGTGAATCTGAGGATTGGGAGACAGGGAGAGAAGGAAGTTGTGAATACTCTCTGGGAATTAAGAATAAAGATGCCCTTCCTGCTCTTTGCATCTGATGGTCTGGACTTTAGCTGGGTTTGTCTAAGACCTTCTGATGGTCATGTTTGTAATTCAGCCATGTCTGTAGTCAGACAAAATTTGGAGCAGTAATGCAGGCATGATACATATAAATACATGTATAAAATGTTTCCCATTAATGGCCTTTTCTATCTGTTCGGTGTAACTGGTTTTCTATTCTAACTGCTGTCCCTAGTCTTTTGCCTTACATGTGACAAAGGGTGCTTTTCCTTTTTTCTGTACATTCCAGTGTGTGTATTTGGCCTTTTGCCCATAGCAGTCAGTGCCAGTTTTCCCCAGAGCATACTCAAGTATCTGGGCCTGTCCAAGTCCTCGGACCCATTGTAGATTGAGTCACCTCATAGCCTCCTTCCCAGGGAAGAAATTGCTATCGTGTCACCTCCTACCCACACTCCCCCCTCCCCATTCATCCTTCACTCTCCTCTGAAGCCTGCATTAAGAAATCACAATTTCTTCTAAGGCAGAGGCAGCAAACTTTCTGTAAAGAACCAGATAGTATTTTAGGATTTGTGGGCCGTACAGTCTCTGCTGCAGCTACTCAAGCAGCCTAGATAATACATAAGCAAATGAGTATTCCAATAACACTTTATTCACAAAAACAGGCAGTGGACCACATTCGGCCTATAGGCTATCGGTTATGGAGCTCTGCTTTGATATACCCTCTGTGATTTTATTCTGCTGTACAAAGTAGCAGATGTAAGCCAGGTGAACCCCCTAGAGTGCTACTGCTCAGACTATGTAGTGTAAGTCATTAAGTGGGCCTTGAAGAGGCATGGCATCCTGGGACTGGAATGAAGTCTAAGGGCTGGCTAAGGGAGGGCAGATTGGGGCTTTTTTATTAGCTTGCAGCAGATCCCAATCCCTCCCAGTCACTCCCTACTCCCACCACCTGGAATGGCCGTGCACTTGGCTCCTTTAGAAACCTGAATGACAGGGATGGAGAGACCTTGCTGTGAGGTCCTTGCATAGGAGGCCATGTGTGACCAAAGGAAAAGCCACACAGGTAGAAGCTGTCAGTGTTCAGAGGAAGGCTCTAACTCATCCATGGCCACACAAGAACCTGATGGCAGAATAAAGCATGACTGCAATCTAGAATTCTTTTTAAACTTAGTATTATGGAGAATTCCAAATACACAACCAGTCATCAAATCATGGCTAATCTTGTTTCATTTATATCCCCACTCCCTTTCCACTCTCCCCTGCTCTCCCCTGACTGGATCTAAATAAATCCCAGAGAGTTTCACCAGTAGGTACTTCAGCATATATTTCTGAAAGTTATGGTAGAGTCTAAAACTCTTGAACCCTATTCTTGGGCTCATTCACTGAGAACCGCCCTTGAGTGGAGACCAGCTCTCCTCTGGGTCTCCAGGCACACACACAGGTGTGGTGTGCATATAAGTTCTCTCTCCTCTAGATTGGCTGTCTCCTACTCCCAGGTCACAGAGGGTTTCTGTTTCACAAAATGGAGATGGAATCATAATCTCTGAACATGTAGGAGAGTTTCCATTCCCACAGTGTTTGTTGGAGCTTCTGTTCTACTCTGTTTCCAGCAGGTTTTAAGCAGACCTTTTTATTTTTTAAAGGACAAAGCTTCTTGATTTAGCTAAAATGTTTGTGTTTTTTAAAGCTGCTTTACTTTCCTGGTCATTTTCCTTAACCAGAATGAACCTGTGTTTCTGGTCAACTCACAGTCTAAGAATATGCTAGTCTAAGGACCATTTTCCCCTCCTGCACTGTGACATCATGAACTGCCTGTGACAGCATGCCTATGTGTGCTAAGTTGCCAGAAGTTCAAAGCCCACTCTGCCCTGTTGAATTCAGGGCTCTCAGAAAGGCTTAGACTGCCACTGGTTTGTCCTGAACTGGGTTTGCATTTCCCTTGGGTAACCCTGGCCCCTCTGTGATAGGAGAGTGCTGGAAGAGCAGAATGACGAGGACCACCAGCTGCTGAGGGCTGGAGAGGCGCCCCACAGGGCCCAGATTCAGCAGCAGCACTACGTGGGGGATTTGAGGCAGCGAATCCTAGCGGGACAGATTAGAGCCAAACAGGATCTGGAGTTGGACCAGGCGCACATCAGCTGGCAAATTAAAGACAGTAGGTGCCCACTGCTCACCGTGTCTGCTTCACCTTCTCATCTCTTCATTTTCATGCTTCCACATCCTTCCGTATTCTCTCCTTTGTTTTCTTTGTGATATGATGGAATCTTCGGTATTAGGTGTTCTCTCCCCTCTTTCAGAAACCAGAGGCTCTTATGAGGGGCTGGAAGCAAGAATAAGGAAGCTACCTTCCTTACTGCCCCTCAGAGTGATGGACCCCCTGCTCTCTCCTCACGTGCACATTTATCCATGCTTTGCTGCCTGCCCCAGCATGTGCTAAGGCCTGGGGGCTTCCTTCCCTAGCCCTGTGGTAAGGGGGCCCGGTAGCCCTCATCCACCACATCACCCCTCGCCAGCACTTGCCCTCCATTTATGTCCAGCCACAACCAGAGGTGTCTGAGTCTAGGCTGCACGGGCAGGGAGGGAGGTGCTGACTTTCTCTCAGGGAGTCTTTGGTTCCCAGACCAGCAGTGGCTGCTCGGAGAAGAGACCTGGCTGGCTGGCTTGCAGCAGCAGCAAGACCACGTGGTAGAGAAAGAACTCGAGGCCCGTGTGCCACCTGGTGCTTGGCTTCAGGCAGATCCTGAGACTCTGCTAAATCCACTGGTCCGAAGCCAGAAGAGGGAGGTGCGACTGCAGCTTGGGCGCAGGAACGTACTTCGGGCAGCACAGCGGGACATCTGGCGAAGAAAGGCTTCCTTCCAGCTAGAGAGAATCATCAGGAAGCAGGGGCTGCTGGAGGCCCAGAAGGGACTGGAGCAGCCCAAGGCGTTGTGCTGGCTCCAGGATGACTGCACCCAGAAGTCCCCATACCGGGTACCCGGCACTGATGCCGTGGCCCCAGGGCCTCAACATAGAAACAGACGGACAGGTTACAGTTCTTTGAGCCTCCGAAGGCTCTGCAGCCGGTACTTGCCCCAGCTGCACAGGTACAGCCAGCGGTGGTCACCTGGGATCATTGGCTGAGGTTTACTGCCTTGTTGCTCAGGTGGTGTTCTTTACTTCCCAGGGCCTCAGTTTCTCAGTCTGTGAAATGGAAAGATTTGCTTATTCCTCTCTTCTCCACCACTTTTTCCCTCTTTTGACTGCTCTTCTTTCTCTGTAGGTGAGATCTTCTAAGACTCAGGCTTTTACCTTCTCCCATTTTGAGTGGCAACTCTTGTTGCTTTGGTGATATCTTCCAAGTGAGAATCTCAGCCTCATTTTTCACCTGCTCTTTAGACCGTGGCTGTCTACGTACATCTCCTTGTGTTTGTCCTGCCACCGCCTCCATCTCATCTCTCCTCACACCAGACTCGGTTCCCACATGCTTCCTCCCTCTCCCTCCCACCTGTCCTGCCACCTCAAGTGAGCTTCCTGACCCTAAGCGAGTGGAACACTATCTTTCTGACTCCCAGGTCCAATTTGGGATCTTCCTTGTTTTTTTTTTCTCCTTCACTCCTTTCAGTCAAGGTGAGGATGGAGTAGGGGACTGTGTCAGCTTCTTTATATCCTCCACGCCTACCCCAGGGCCTTGCCCATAGTATGTATACAGTTCATGTCTGTTGGTTGTTTGCTCACCTCTCTGGTCTTCATAGTACTAGGCAGGCTTTTTTTTTAGACTTTTTATTAAAATTTTTCAAACATAAACTAAGTTGAGAGTATAGTATGCCTATCTCCCACATTCAGCAGTTACCAAGATTTACTATGCTTGCATTAATCTCCTTTCCGTCCTTTTTCTGATGAAGTATTTTTAAAGCAACTCCTAGACATCATGTTATTTCTAAAATACAAGGACTTTTCTTATAATCACATTGTCATTATTCACCTAACAAAATTAAGATCAGTTATTCAATATAATCTAAAACCTAGGCCATATCAGATTTCTCTAATTGCCTCAAAAATATCTATTTACAGTTGGTTGTTCAAATTAAGACCCAAGTAGGAATCACACACTGCATGTGGTTATGTCTTTTAAGTTCCTTTTAATAATACTTTCTGTTTCATTTTTATTTCTTCATATCATTGATTTGTTAAAAGTGGATCAGTTCTGTAGAAGATGCCACTTTATAGATTTGCCTGTTTGATTCCTTGCAGTGTCATTTAGATTCCTCATACTGCCTATTAATGGAAGTGTTCCCTAAAGGCATGATTAGATTCAGATTCAGTTCAGTCTTTTTATAAGATAAAGAAATTGAGCAGCAGAGTGTCCCTGGGCTTCTCTGAAGCCAAGACTAGTCCACAGTTGCCTTTTGTCCCTGTAGAGCTTTTCTCTGACCCCAAAGGCTAGAGGGGACAGTGACATTGGCCTAGTTGTTAACCTCTTTCCGAGCAAATAAGTGGGACTTTATATTCCCTCTGTGAGCAGGAAATAAGGGCCTTTTACTTTTCTAAAATGGCTTTCCTTTTCTCCACAGTATTTTCCTGAATCGGGATCCCTCCCCCATGTTACCTCCTATGCCTGACCCTACTGACCAAATATCAGAGAAGATTCCATCAGAAGAGTATTTGCCCCAGGCTGCTTCTTACCCTCCAAGGACAGGACACTTCAGTAAGAATGCCCTCTATTCCTCAGGCAAGGGGTATCTCTGCACTGCCAAGGGGGCCTTGGCAAGGAAAGGAGCCTTAGCCTCAGGCACCTGCCTCGCTGTGAGTTCTGAGTTTGCCAGCGTCCAGGAAATGGAAAGAGTGGGTAAGCAGCCCTGTTGGATGGCGTCCCAGAGCTTAGCATCTCTGGATCATTCAGCTAACAAGCTAAAGCTAAGGGATGAGCGAGATGCACTCACCCCCTCCACCTGTACCAGGAGGGGTAGGGGACTATCAGACCCTGACCACACACGAGCAGAGTGGCGAAAAGAAGGGAACCTTGGGACCCACAGGCCTGCTAAGGGAGACGGTTGCAGTGCCTCACATCCCTGTGGACCCAAACAGGCATCTGGGCATGGAAAGGCAGCCAAGACTTTCTGGATGGAATCCAAACCATCTCCTCCAAGCAGGGCATCAAAAAGGCAGCAGAGGGTTCTGGTCAAGGACATTGCCAAAAAGTCCTCTTGTTTGCCTCATGGCAGCCCTTTGAGGGGGCAACACAGTGTGGGAGACCCAGACTCCACATCCTCACTTACAGATTTCAGCCCAAGAGTGGACCATGTAAGAGATAAAGATGGTGACTTATCTGATGCAGATAGCAGTTACTCAGTGGATTCTCTCTCCTGTGTCTATGCCAAAGCCCTAATGGAACCACTGAAGCCAGAGGACCCCCAGGGGAAGGAACAGGATCTCCCAGAGCCAGAGAACTCTGAAAGTGACGACGGCCAGATATCTGAGGACTCGCTGGCTGAGAAGGGGTATGAAAGCCCACCAGACAGCCCAAGGAGTAGTTATCTTCCCAAAGGCCATGGCCACCGCAGGGCCAGAGCTAGAGCCTCTGTGAGGGGCTTCACCACATCCTCAAACAGTGGACTATTCACCCAAACTCACAGGAGCTTTTCTCTGGATAGCCTGATTGATGCCAAGGAGGAACTGAGGGAAGATCAGCAAGAAGAGCCTTTCTTCAGTTCAGCTGATGAGATGCCCACAGAGACTTTCTGGCACCTACAGACCTCCAGTCTGCCCACAGCCGACCAGGAGGCAATGTACAGGCTTGGTCCCATCAACCACGGAACAGGAACCAGGCTGGATGCCATCCTGCCAATGAGCAGTTCATTTTACCTTGGTCCCCCACCCCAGCCCCGCTGTGAGCAACCTGAGTCAGAGGTAGAAGCAAGCTCCTCTGAACAGGCAAACACACTCCAAGGCCTGCAACTTTCAAGAGGGAGCCCTCTGTTGTCCATGGATTCCTGGTTTTCCTGTGACTCTAAGATCAATTCCAGCAGCACCTCAGGAATAATGGGTTCTTTATGTCCAAGTCCAGATGTCCAGGAATCTCAGCCCCGTGGTTGGGAGAGGCCTGGACACTGGCAAAATAGGGAAGAACTAAAGCCATCAGGGGCAGAAACACTCCTGCCCTATAGCTCCAAACTATCTGGAGATGGTGCTGAGCTGCCCTGCTGCGTAAGCGGTGTGTACACAATCCCTGCTTCTGATACATCCAGGCTGTCTCTCTGGGGGTCTTACAGGCTTCTTCAGCCACGAGTTGCTGGCATCTTTCGGGCCAGAGGTATCCCTGACACAGCCCAGGAGGCCAACTCTGAAGTATCCAACAACTCCAGTGTGTCAAGTGTTTTGGCTGCCTCTGCTGCCTCATTCACTCATGTAGGCAGTGCCCATGAGAGGGACTGGGCTGCCCTTCAGCAGAAGTACCTTCTTGAACTGTCCCATCCTGTGTTGGAGGCTGTAAGAGAACCCAGGCCAGCTTTCTCCTCCCTCGAAGAAGACACTGCCTCCTTGACCCAAGCTTCTGGCAAAGAAACAGATACTCTATTGCCAGTTGGTTCTGGGGTATCTAGCAGTCTGGATTTCAGCAATTTTCCTATCCATTTATCCAAAATTAGGCATTTGAAAGCAGAGAAAGAACAGGACAGTTTGAGTGCTGAGTTAGAAGGTACTTCAGATTTCTTTACAACTAGAGAGAAAGAGGTGAGTCATAGTGGAACTTACTCAGCAGATGTAGAATCATTGACTTCTGGAACTACAAATGCACCAGTTTTTGCAGCCGAGAACAAGGTAGCAAATTCCATGACTGAAGCATGTGAAGTCAAGCAGAACAGCTTGGAAGAGTCTTCTCAGAGTAGTGGGAAACCTCGACTGATGGCTTCCTCTGATGAATGTTTTTTGCAGAAGAGCCCTTGTCACGGTCATGTCACCATAGCCACTAAAAAGAACCACTGGCCCGAGGGCTGGGCTCCTCTCAGGACAAATAGTGCAAGCCAGGAGGGGCAGTTCAGTCCCAGTGGCTACCCACCCCTGCAGGAAGAGAAGGTAGACTATCAGGAGAGCTCCAGGGAAGTGGTTGGAAGGCACCCAAGTGTTTCGTTTGTGTTTCCATCTGGTCCAAAGCGGTACCCCCACTCTGCCGCCTGGAATCCATTCCCGACTTCCTTGGAGCCACCTCCCTTGGAGACATTCTATGTGACCAAAAGCCGGGATGCCCTGACAGAAACTGCCTTAGAGATCCCAGCTTGCAGAGAATCAAGAGTGCCTTCCCCACCCCCCAGAGAAGCCTGGGGCTTTGGTCATGACCATCAGGTTCTCCAAAATATTTATTTGAAGAATAATTTGCCAGTGCTGTTACAAAACCAGAATTCCAAGATTGCCTCATCTCAGCAGGTCACAGCAACGAGGCCATTTGATCTGAACACCAAGGAAGTTAGCAGAGAAAGAGGGAAGTGCCCTGGAAATATTGAAGAAGAAAGCCGTAATTCAGTTTATTTTTTTGTTGCTCAGAACAGACATTTTCTTTCATCTACTAGCACAAAAGTATGTGAATTTGAAAATCAAGTTGGAATTTTAAATAAACACAGTCTTTCAGCGCTTAAGGAGGGAGAAAAGGCCACTGTACAGTCCTATTGCAATGTTTGCTCAAGGCATTCTGGGTCTAGGAAGCCTCTCATTTGTGAGTCTGAGGCCGATGAGGAAGAAGAGCAAGATCACAATGTAATCCTAAGACAGACTCAGGCCTTTGATATGAACAGACAGTTTCCTTCTGGGCCCAGGTCTGATTTCATCTATGAAACCATCAATTTAGCCCTTGACAAGGACATGCTGGGGGAAACTGCTATTTCTTTGCAGTCCAGATCAGTACATCGTAGAGTAAGTGGCTCAAAGATGATGGCCCCAGATGAGAGTCCAGCCCACAAGGGTAAGAGGAAGAATGAATTTGGTCTTCTTGGGAAAGTTCTTCATTCCAAAGGCAGCTCAAAAGAGTTTAAGCTTCCACAGGCAGAGTCTGCATATGAAAGATTCCAGTCAGTTACATGCTCTCAGGAAAAAAACCTGAGTGAATGTAAGGGCCCTGGAAGGTCACAAGAAATGGTAAGCCCCAAAGAAGAACCTTCTAGAAAGAAACAGAATAAAAGAATCAACAGTGCTGAGGAAATGGCCAGGCTAATTAGGAGTGTAATACAGCTCGAAAATGGCATCTTGGAAATTGAATCCAAGCAGAATAAGCAGCTAAATGCTTCCCACACACTGGGAGTCAGTAAGGAGTTTATATTCCAGGACTTGAGGGACCAGGAGATGGCTGACCATGTCCTGAGGCCAGGCAGCTTTGGAAACCACCTGTCTTTGAAAGATCAGCCATCTTCTCCAAAACAGACAGATGGTGTTACCTTTAGGTATAGCGAAGCTGGAGAAATGGAGGTTAACAGTAGCATTGGGAAAAGTCCCCAGGTCCAGAAAATCACCTTGTACCCCTTCAAGTCAAGGGAATGTGTACAAGACATTAAGTTTGCAAAAGAACACACTCACCCAGCTGTATTAGACAGACCCTCCTGGGACACGTGTGATGATGTAGGGACATGTACAGCTTGTAGAGAGTTTGCAGACACTTGTGCTGATCCAAGAACCAAGGCATCGGCTAGTGCTCTGCCATTGCAGCGGAGCGCCAAGATGTCTTCTGAGAAGGAGGGCGAGGCGGGGAATGCATCCCCAAGCCCCAGAGGGCAGCCCTGTGGCTTGGGAAGTCTTGAGGAACTGGAAACTGTGAAAAGTTTTTGGGAAAGCCAAGTTGTCAAATGCGTAAATAGTTCTAAGCAAGAGGAGCCCAAAGTTCAAGGCAGAGTTGAGGAAATGGCTGTGCAAAGAGGAGGGAGCCTACAGGTGGAAAACACAGTGGCCTCATCAACTCAGAAACTTCCTAGCCCAAGCCAGCATTGTATGGGCACATCTTCCAGCCAGGAGATTGACCCATTGCTGAGCCAGCCAGACTCCTCTGCGGTTCTTCATGGAGACCCGAGTAATACCTTGTCCTTGAATTGTCCAAGGCTGCCAAGAGACTATCTTCATGCACGTGATACTGTAGGCATCTCTTCAGTTGACTATGTGCTGGATCCCACAATGTTGAGAATGCCTAACAGTCCCTTGGTAACTGGAGCAGGGAGTCAGAATCAGAGTGGAGAGCCCCAAAGCCACAGTCCTCAGGGAGATGTTAGAGGGGACTCCTCCTTGGCACACTCTGCTTGGTGTGGGTCTGTGATATCCACGGCCGTGGGATCTCATGGTCAATCCCACGTATCAGAGGGCATTCCCGTGGGGGCAGAGGGCCACAGATCAGCAAGTACCCAAGACCAAGGAGGGGACCTCAGAAGCATCTCAATGGGCTTGAGTCCCAGAGAGGGTTTTGCTTCTGAAGCTGAGGCAGCTGTACAAAGAGGAACAGAAAGAACCAGTTCCCTGAACAGGGTCTCTAGCCCACTTGAAAAGAAGGCCTGCTGCCTCTTAGAAGAGGGTAATAATCAAGGCCGGCAGGCGAGGCAGAAGGCAGAGAAGGAGGCCGAGGACCTTGGTTCTCCTAGTGGTACTTTCTCAGCACCTGTGTCCCTGCCAAGGGTGCCTCACCTAGAGCGCTGTGCTCATATGTCCACGGGCCTGGCTGTGTTGGAGGAGATCAGACAAGCAAAGGCCCAGGGACAGCAGCTTCATGACTTGGAGGCTGGAGGTAAAATTCTTCCTTACTATGAGACTTTATTAGGACCTGAATGTTCTTCAGGGGCCCCGGGTAGGTCTCAGTGTCCACGAAGGGACCAGTTAGTATCAGACAGGATGAGGAATGAGGCTGAAGCGCAAGGATTTCAGGTGGCATCTTTCTCTGCTGAATCAGGACATCTGTTGACTAATGAGAGGAAAGTTCCTCAGGCCACACCCCTCCCTTTCAGCTTTCAACATCCGCACAACACGGAGGCTAAAACAGGGCCACAGCATCCCTCACAGACTTCCTCCCATGTAGCCCCAACTCTAGGCAAAAGCCATTGTGCTGGAGAACTGAGACATTTTCTGGGAGCTGGTGAACAGTTTGTATGTCACTCTTGTTCTGAAATCATAGAGAAAAAGAAAAAAGCAACCAGAACACCTTACTCTTCTGATCCTGTGGGCTCAGGCAGTTTTCCTTCAACAGCTGTAGGAGACAGGAGGGAAATACCAGAGAAAGTAGTGGCTCCCTTATCTTCTTGGGCCCCTAATGATGACCCTGGTGTGATTCCACGTCAGGGAAGCCAGTTAGGTCTGTGGGACACTGCAGAGGCCATGTGCCCTGGTGGTCAGGAGCGCAGCCCAGCGCATCAAGAACCTAGAATTCTAGATACCACTTGTAGAGGAGGTTCAGGTAGTTTCTTAGTGGCTGCACAGGGAGGAAAAACAACCTATTTTGAAAGTCAGCTTTTGACCTGTGACGTTCAGAATTCTGTCAGCCTCTCAGCGAGTACCCAAGACTACTCCCAATGCCTTGAGGCTTCCACTGGCTTAGAAGAAGGGAGGGCAAGTCCCAAACAGGGTACCATCCTGCCTAGAGCCCTGAGAAGCGTTGAACCGGAAGCTCCCTTGCAGCAGTGTATGAAGTGGAAGGAGACTGTTGGCTGTGGGCTGGCAGAAGCCTGCAGTGCTGGCAGCACACATCCCGGGCTGACTCCGTTGCCAGATCAAAGACCTAGCCCAGGTCCTGGGGGAGTTCAGGAGGAGGCCCAGTGCAGATGCCCACAGCAGACTTCCTTTTGTGTTGTCTTCTTAGGGAACATTGAAAGCAGCAGGACTCTTAGTCCATCTGGGGGGCAGGAAGACAGCAGAACAACTCCTTGCCGACATCTGTGCAATCCTCAACCCACTGCTTCTCTTGCCTGTTTCTCCCCACCCTCCACTTTGCCGTGTTATAGGGATGGTGACCTGGGAAAGGGGAGTTCCAAGGCTGCCCCCCACACTCTCCAGCCACCCTGCATAGTGCCTTCCAGAGCCTTTGGAATGGATGAGAGAGGAGAGAGCTATTCTGGGGAACTTGAAGTGCTCTTGGCACCTGGCCTTGAGCCCAAGGGCATTCACGGAGAATTTGGGCCAACAGACAGCAGCACTCAGGAGCCTTCTGCTTCTGCTGCTGTCCTATCTCTGGCTCAAGGGGGCACATCCCCTTCTGCCTCTCATGTGGGGACAAATTCGCTGAGCCACTCAGTGGCTAACGGAAACTCAAGGTCAGTAGAGGATCCTGAGAAAAAGATTGCTGAGAAGAAAGCCAGCACAGAGCTTGAGGCTGCCCTTTCCTCTGTAGGCTTGTGCTCTGAGCCACTGAGGATGTTTCAGGACAGCTCTGGAGGTGGCCAGAATGCACAAGAGTCTCAAACCAAGCCAGAACCACCTTTAACAACTGAGAGACCACACACCCTGGATTTAGGTGAAGGGTCTGTTGAGAATGAGCTTCTGGGGGAACCACAGCATGGATATTTAGGAAATGCAATCCAATGCCTTCCAGAAAAGCCACAACTTTCCACTAAGTCCAGAGGTCACAGTGGCTTGGATCCCCAAGCCAAGTTTGTAGCAAAGTTAAAACACATCTCCAGGCACCAAGCTGACAGTCCCTGGGAGGAGGAAGAGCAGCAGAAAGACCAGGCTTCGGGTGGTGGTAAAGAACCTGCCCAGGGCAGGAATTCTCAACCTTCCCAGGAAGGTGGTTTGGACAGCTGTCAGATTAGAGATGCAGGCAGAGAGGAGGCACATGCAGCTGAGCCCTCTGTATCTAAGATGTTCTCATCAGGCTTCAAAGACTCAGCTACCATGCCTTTGGGGCAAAGTGGAGCCCCACAGCCCACACCCCTGAGCCCTGGCCTGCCCGCCTCTGGCAGGGAGCAGCTGGCTCCCCACAACGGGTGCTCACTTCCTGTGATTGCAGTCGTCTCTGGCCCCAAACACTCTAGGTCCTCCCTTAAACCACAGTTCTCTGTGGTCAGCTCTTCCCGGTCTCTTCAGGAGCTGAACATGAGTGTGGAGCCTCCTTCCCCCACAGATGAAGATACACAGGAGCCTAACATATTGTGGTTTCCACATCCCAGGGACTGTTTCTCAGGTAATTCAGCAGTGAGAACATCTCTGAAAGCTGAGGGCTGTGGTCAGAAAGCCTCATCTAACTTGGACAATAGCACTGCTGATCACTGGCCCCCGAAACCTGCCACTCCTCCTTACCCAAGGTCATCAGCTCTCTCTTGCATGCCAACCCCTGATTTCATGACCAGCTGGACGTCTAGTACCCGGGAAGAGGCCTGGCAGGAAAGTCCAGAGAGACTGGTTGGCCAGGCCAGGCCAGAAAAGTGGCACTCCAAAGCAGACAAAGGAATGTTACACTTTGACTCCAGTGACATCAATCCCTACATCCTATCCTCCAGTCCAGAGGGGCCTGTGCAGATCGGCTGGAAGCAGTATGTGTTTGGCAGTGCAGTGGATGTCTCCTCTGGCCAGACACCCCAGGGCCTGATACCGCCAAACATGGCCCGTTGTTCAAGCATGGACAATGGCCTAGAATGCCAGAACTCTCCACTCTACTCCCACCTCAGCACCTGTGCCAATGCCCGGGACCTCTCGAGCCCACACAGCATTGGACATGCCCGGGGTTCACGTGAAGCCTGGAAAGTATGGGGTTCCTCATGTGCCTTGGGGAACCTCCACATCCTGAACAGCCCTGAAGGAGCAAGCCCCAGTAAGGGTCCTGACAAGAGAGCCCAGTTCCTGGGCACCCCTGATGAAGCAGGCTGGCTGAGGAGTGAGCCCCTCTTGGCTGAAGGAAGTGCTGCAGATCCAGTAGATGAGATTATGCTGCTGTATCCGTCAGAGGCGGGTCGTCCTGTGGGACAGTCCGGGATGGACACCTCGGAGCAGGGCACACAGACCCTGGGGTGTAGTCTCTGCTGGAGCTCTACCGACATCTCTGCTCAGCCAGAAACCAGTGCAGTGCCAGTCTCCGGTCTGGTCTCCTGGACCAGCATGCATAATCTGTCTCTCCACCTCTCACAACTGCTGCACAGCACCTCAGAGCTGTTGGGGAGTCTCTCACAGCCAAGTGTGGCTGAAAAGGAACAGAACATCAAGAGGGAGACCCCAGATGAGGTGACCCAGGCCCTTATGATAGACGGCTGCACTCAGACCACCATGGACAAGTGTATCCAAACTGACCTGGCCTTACCACCTCTGCACTTTCAGGCCCCAGAGGCCAACCCTCAGGAGGTCAATGTGGTCCTTGAAGTGCTGAGCTCAGATATTCCCACCATGTCTCAAGAGCAGAGATATGTCATGGGGACACTTCAGAAGATAGAGGCAGAGGAAACAGCATGGAAAATGGCAGAGCCTTCAGAACTTCAGGAAGAAAGTACCCACTGCAGGCCCCCGAGCCTTCCAGCACCCCCATCCCACTTGAGGTTTCAGAAAGCTCACTTTGGGCAGAACCTCCCTTCTGTGAGCCCTCAGGCTTCTCCTGATGCCTCCCTACCTCCCAGCTCCCAGCCAGAGGAACCCTCTGGCCTGGCTGTTGGTAGCCCGAGCCTCAGTGGCTCCCAATCCCCAGAGCCCTGCCCCAGTGCTGCAGAGTCCGTCAGGGATCCTAAGGTTGAGACGGAGCTGGGCACCATGGGTATGTTGTTGGTGGACAGGGCCTCCTCCCCAATCCTCACGCTTAGTGCCAGCACCCAGGGGTTGGGGTTCCCTGCAGACTCTCTGTCTGTCACAGCCCCCTCAGCTTGTCCTCTTGAAGGCCACCAGGAGCTTGTCTCCAGCCCAGACCTTCTCCTTGACACCTCCAGGCCTCCAGTGGATAATCATTCTCAAACCACTGAGGAGTCAGGTGGCTCCCAGAGAGTGGGGGCTCCATGTGGGGAAGGCAAGCATCCCTTAGAAAGGAGTGATGGCAGGTCATTCCTTGAGGTAAGCTCCCCAGGCAGCCCACCACAGAGCCCAAAACTCCAAGTCTGTTTGTTAGAGCAGCCGCCTCCGCAGCTTCAGCCCAGGACCACCACCTTGGTCCAAAGCGGACTGGCACCACCCTCACTGAGGAGCAGGGGCCAGAGGCTGGCTGATGGCTTTGTGCCGGAGGACCTGGCTTCCTTGGAGTGCGGCCCAGTGAGGAGTAGGGGGCCAAGTCAATGGCAGAGCAAGACAGAAAATGGTGGTGAGAGTTCAGCATCTCCGGTGGAGCCACAGTCCACTCTGGACTTCTCGCCTTCAAGGGGAGGCCTCCAGCCCCTCAGCCCCTGCCCTGCCTCTGAGTTGACTGATAGAGCAGGGCCCCAGGGTTCCACTTTGGGCCCGACCAAGGCCTGCCAGTCTGAGGTGCTGCTGCGCTCCAGTTCCCAGGTGTGCATGGCCCCTGAGCCCCAGCATCACAGCCTGAGGGACTTCCCAATGCATAACAAATTTACTCATTGGCATGGGGTTCAGGATGGCTCTCCTGGGGGGCTAGGTGTGATGGAGTCACTGGGGACCAGATGTGATCTGAGCTCTGGAGAGCAGGGACAGAAGCCCCTACAACCTCCTGACGACCAGAGCCAGGATACTCAGTGGTCCCAGAGGGAGCCGATCCCCCTGCAAGTTGGGGCCCAGAACCTCTCACTCAGCATGGAACTCACAGAAGCGAAACTGCACCACGGCTTTGGGGAGGCAGACGCCCTGCTGCAGGTGCTGCAGAATGGGACAGGGGAGGCATTCGCTGCTGAAGAGCCTGTGCGGTCTGCCTGGGAGGAGCTCTATGCCCGGTAAGGGCCCCCAGCCTGGCGGGGTAGGGCAAGAGGTGGGCTGAAAGAGAATCAGAGAAGGCTAATAGCTGGCTATTCCTTTTTCCTCTGCTAAGCTCTAGGATCTTCTGGGGATCAGAGGTAGATCTTAAGATGGAGAAGGGCATTCAGGGCCAGCTTAAGTGAATCAATCACATTTTGTCTCAGGCAAAAACAAACCATTGAGACCCTCCGGAGAGAGCGGGCTGAACGACTTCAGAACTTCCACTGGACACGGAACCTCGGTCCCCAGAAGCACCTGAGCCTCCTGCCCAACAGAGATCTCCCCACCCGGGACCCTGACCTACCCAGCAGGCGCAGAGAATACCTGCAGCAACTGAGGAAGGATGTTGTGGAGACCACCAGGTAAGAAGGGTGGAGACCACCAGGTAAGAAGGGTGGACCCAGAACCCCGCAGAGAGCAGGTTGTGTATAGGGTGAGGGCTGTGGGGAGCAGGGCCTGGAGAGTGGAGGTGCAGCTTCCTTTGACAGGAGTGATTCCAAGAGTGGGTCCCACACTCCTGTGAGCAAGTGGAGGTGACCGTGGGAGAATGGGGCAAGGAAAAGAGGAGGATGTGGGAGGGAATAAGTGGGGGCAGAGGTAATGGGAGAGGGTGGGCAGAGTGGCTGTGACCTACCATGTAAGACAGTAGGCCTGAGTCTCAAAATGGGTTGTAAAACGAAACTGTAGGCAAAGAGAGGATGGTGTTGAATAGGTCTGGGACGAGCAGGCCAAGGCTGTCACCCACCTACCCACAATGTTGGAGGGCATCTCTCTACCCTATGGTTTTCCTCAGGAGCCCAGGTTCGGCATCGCGGTCTGCTCACCCCGCCTCTGACATAGCACTGATGCTGCAAGAATACCAGCGTGCCCGAGAGGAGGCCAAGGTGGAGATTGCCCGGGCCCGGGCCCGGCTACGGGAGCAGACTGAGCAGGAGAAGCTGAGAATCCGCCAGCAGATCATCTCCCAGCTGCTGAGGGTGGGGAGTGGGGCAAGCCAGTGATGTCAGGGTAGGCCTGGAGCCTGGGGCAGATGTCAGACTGGGTCAGCCTTCACTGGGGCTGCCTCTGAATCGGGATGTGGCATTTGGAGGAAGGTGTTGGACTCTTAGTACCAGCTCAAAGCTGTGCTCACTCTTTTTACATATCATCCTGCTCCGACCACTCCTGTCCCCAGGCCAGAGTCTGGGAGGAGGCAGCTTTGGTTTTTAGTTGGGGTCGGCATGTGGGGAGGCATGAGGGTTTCAGGTTGAGATGGGAGGTGCTGGGAGGTAATGGGTGCTGGGGAGGTGAGAAGGGGTGGTGTTCGGGGAGGAGTGGGTAGTGGGTAAGGTACACCAGAAGCTGGTTGACAGCCCCCTGTCCTTCTTAGGAAGAAGAAAAGCTGCACATCCTGGCCATGTCCAACTCCCTGTGTACCAGCTCCAGTGGAAGCCTCTCCTCTGGTGTTACCTCCGGCTACAATAGCAGCACAGCCTTGCCAGACCAGCTCCAGTCCCCAGACAGTGTGGTGAGTAGGCAGATGCTAGCAATGAGCCAGGGGGCAGACCAGAGGCAAGAGTTGGGGCAGGAAGTTCTCCCTGCTGGAGGCTGCTGCTGACATGAGCCCTTCTCGTGGATGATAGATAGCCTTTGGTTTTCCCTTTAGTTTTGTCTCCCACTCCTGTTTATTCATCCAACAAGTGTTTATTTTGTAGGTAGTATTTTAGGCACTGGGGATATAGCAGTGAGCAAAACCATTCTTGTCCTTAAGCCTGTTAGAGGGCTAAGTACAGCCTATTTTGTGATTATTTAATCATCATCGTAGTAAGTTATATGAAGAAGGGGTTCTAAGCCAACATAAAACAGGATCTGATCTAGTCTGGTAGGTCAGCAAAGATGGTCTGAAGAGGGTGCCTTTAAACTGCGACCAGGAGGGGTGAGAGGCAGTGAACAGAGGAAGAGCTTAGTGCTGGGGTGTCAGGTGTCAGGAGAGATGGGAGTGGGAGCACAGTCTTCCAGGCAGAGGGCTTGGCAAGTGAGGCCCTGAGGGAGGAAGAGTTGGAGGAACTGGAAGAAGGCTGGTGTGGCTGGACAATAGTGAGACAGGAATGACTTGAGGAAGGACCAGGAAAGGGAAAATCACATAGACTCTATTGAGAATTCTGGCCCTTTTTGGATCCATGTGCTCATGTTACTTCCCAGAAGTTGCTGTAAAGCTTTGAAGGAGGGGAGCAGGACGATGAGATTACAGGAGAAGGGGGCAGAGCAGCTGTGGGTAGAGCCGTTCATGACCATGGCAAAGCCCAGTGAGAGGTGCCCCTCGCCCAGCCAGGAGCCCTGCCAGTGAAGACGAGCACAGAGGGTGCCGTGGACAGAGACGCAGGAGCCCATTGCCTGTGAGGAGGGGACAGGGTGGATCTGGGGACAACACACACTTCTGGCTTGAGCAGCTGAAGGGGCCGTGATGGCGACAGTGTGTGGAGCATTGGAGGACAGGTTTTGTGGGGAAGATCGTGAGTCTGGTTTTGCACTTACTGGGTTTGTAGTGCCTGTGAGAAATCTGAGGGGAGCAGTTGGAAATATAGATCTGGAGCTTAGAGGTAAGATCTGGCTGGGGATATAAAATTTGAAATTTGTTTTCTATTAAACTTCACATAGTAAAAAAAATAATATTCAGACAGTAACAAAGGACATACGATGGCAAGTTCATCTTTCAATCTCCTGTTTGCCCTCCCCAGAAGCAATCACACACCAGTATGGTGTATATTTCCAGAGGCATTCTGGAATACGTTCTATGTTTTAATATCTATAAGAATGTACGTATCTTTTTCTTTAAATTTTCTTCTTATATATATTTTTTCTTTCTATTTAAAATTTTATTTCTTATATTTTTGTTATATATATATATTTTTTAATTTTTTTTTTTGAGAATGTGTGTATATTTCTAAAACCCATGAATGGCAGCATACTCTACCTGCTTTGCCCCTTTACATCCTGAAGAATGTCTTTTGGACGGCACTGCACACCAGCAAATCTGCTGCTGACTTATCCTTTTTAACAGCTGAAATAGTGTTTCCTTTTTCTCTTTGCATGTTTTTAAATGTAATGTTTTGCATAGATAATCTATTCATATGGTATTTCTACCATTCATGTGGTAGAAAAGACAAAAAACGTAGACATCTATGAAGGTATATAGGGAAGTACCTGTTCCTGTTGCCTGAGAACCTGGTCCTCCTCCTTTAGCCCACCCAAGGGAACAGTGCTGCCGTGCAGGGGGGCTTGACTTCAGCCTTTTGCTGTCATGTATGAACAGTGCTGCAATAAGTAACTTTGTGTATGTATCATTCCACACATGTGCAAATATATCTAGAAGTGGACTCATACAAAGAGTATGTGTATTTGAGATCTTAATATTGACAAGTTTTGGGGAATGCTTCTAGTGTTTCTCCCTGTAAGCTGGGTGCTAGTTTTTGAGCTGAGCTAGATATATTTTTCAATACTAAGTAAGTATCTATCTATTCCTATTTTACAGAGCATTCTTACATAGAATGGTTATTTCAGTCTTTGGAGATGATCATCTGATTGATGGGATAATATTGAACCATTCTTGCATTCTGGAATCAATCCTATAATACACTGTATATTTATGCATATGCTGTATTATTTTAATGTGCTGTCAGAGTCTATTTGCTATTTATTCAGGATTTTGCATCAATATTTATGAGTTTTTTCCCTTTAGTTTATGTTTTTGCAATATGTTTCAGGTATGGTTATCAGTGTTATATTTCTTTTATAGGAATAAAATGTTCAGGAAGAGTTAAAAAGTAATAGAACTTTATACCTATTAATTGTCAAAAATTAGAAAGTCAGATGTTGGCAGGACTTTTGGGGAAATAGGAGCCTTTATAGGTTCTTATGATCCAGCAGTGCTTGCATAGTTTATGAGGGGACATGTATGAAATTATTTATTAAGGCATTATTTGAAGTGATAAAGAGTTGGAAACCATTTGAGAATCCATCACTGGGAGAGTGGATAGATAAAATGTGGTTGATACAGGGCGCCTGGGTGGCTCAGTTGGTTAAGCATCCGATTCTTGATTTCAGCTCCATTCATGATCTCAGGGTTGTGAGATCCGCTTTGCCCTGGGCTTGGATCCTGCTTGAGATTCCCTCTCTCCCTCTGCCCATGCTGCCCCCGCCCCAGTACGTGCATGCTCTCTCTCTGAAAAAAAGAAAAAGAAAGTGGTCTGATGAGATCAGGAGTTGATAAACAAGGCTCTTTGGCCAGATCTGGCCCTCTGCCTATTTTGGTAAATGAAGTTGTACTGGAATATTGCCTTGCCCATTTATTTATGTGTTGTCTGTGATGGTGTTTATGTTACAATGGCAGAACTGAGTAGATGAAACTACTCAAATGGTCCACAAAGCCTCAAATACTGTCTAGACCTTTACAGAAAAAGTTTGCCAATCCCTGGTTTAGATTTTTCCATTTCTTCTGGAGTCAGTTTTGATCCTAATTTGTTAATTTCTGCTTTAAAAAATTAATTCCTTTTTCTTGTGATAATTTCTAAGTCGTGTCTTGTGGTCAGTAGTTTTGTAGAATGTGTTTGCTATTTTCTCATGATTAGATTGAAGTTATGCATTTTTGGCAAGAATACCACAGAAACAATGTGCCCTTCTCATTTTTGGTTGCCAGATAAAGCAAAGAAAAACACAGGACGTCAGTTAGAGTTTTAGACAAACAACAAATGATATTGTTGTGTAAATATGTCTCCTGCAAATGCCTTACCCTTAGTGCTTTATATCAGAGGGTGCATGATGTCAGTATGTCTTATTAGTGGTGTTAACCTTGAAGTTACAGTGATGTCTGGGAGCTGTCCGCTGAAAGTTACTATTTTTCTCTTTATAATTAATAAACATTTGGCAGATACTTTTTTTTTTAAGATTTTATTTATTTATTTAATTGACAAAGACACCGCAAGAGAGGGAATGCAAGCAGGGGGCATGGGAGAGGGAGAAGCAGACTCCCTGCTGAGCAGGGAGCCCGATATGGGGCTCGATCCCAGGACCCTGGGATCATGACCTGAGCAGAAGGCAGATGCTTAACAACTGAGCCACCCAGGCGCCCCTCTTCTACATTTATTAATTAGAATTTTTCTGTAAGGATGTATTACTCTTCTCTCCCTATTTATTCAGTCATTTACTTTGTTCAGTTTGGTCTCATAAATATGTTATTTTGTAGGTTATAATCTAATACTATCATTTTTTTTTTTATCATTTTTTTTTAAAGATTTTATTTATCTGACAGAGAGAGAGCGAGCAAGCACAAGCAGGGGGAGGGACAGAGGGAGAAGCAGACTCCCCGCTGAGCAGGGAACCTGATGCGGGGCTCCATCCCAGGACCCTGGGATCATGACCTGAGCTGAAGGTAGATGCTTACCAACTGAGCCACCCAGGTGCCCCTCTAATACTATCATTATTAATTTCCTTGCTCAGATTGTACCAGCTTTCCTTATTTGGAGTTCTTTCACATTGAGTCTTGTGCCCTTATAATATGTCCCTCCTTTTTTTGAGCACTTCCTTTAATTCATTTATTCTTTTGTTGTTATAATTCATTGGCTTTTAGTACATTCACAGAGTTATGTATCCATCACCACAATCAATTTTTTTTTTAAAGATTTTATTTATTTATTTGACAGAGAGAGAGAGAGAGAGCAGGAACGCAAGCAGGGGGAGTGGGAGAGGGAGAAGCAGGCTTCCCGCTGAGCCCGGAGCCTGATGCGGGGCTCGATCCCAGGACCCTGGTATCATGACCTGAGCCGAAGGCAGACACTTAATGACTGAGCCACCCAGGCACCCCACCACTATCAATTTTAGAATATTCTCATTACCCCAGAAAAAATCCCCATGGCCATTAGTCATCACTCCCCAAACCCATCATCCCCTAGCCCTGGATAAGCACTGCTTTCCACCTCTATGGATTTGCCTGTTCTGGACATTTCATAAAATGTAATCATATAGTATGTGGTCCTTTGTGACTGGCTTATTTCACTTGGCATAATGTTTTCAGGGTTGTATTAATTTCCTAAAGTTGCTGTAACAAATAACAGGGTGGCTTAAAACAACAGAAATTTATTCTCTCATACTTCTTAAGGCCAGGAGTCTGAAATGATAGCATCGACATGGCCATGCTTCCTTTGAAAGCTCTGGGGGAAGAATCTGTTTCATGCTCCTCTCTGGGCTTCTTGTAGGTGGAGGCAGTCCTTGCCTTGGAACTGTATCACCCTGATCTCTGCCCCTGCCATCACATGGCTTCTCTCTGTGTCTCTTGGTTGTCTTCACTGCTCTTCTTAAAGGACACTAGTCATTGGATTTGGGGCCCACTCTAATCCAGTATGACCTCATTATAACTTGATTACATCCAGTGTAATCCAAATAGGGTCACACTTAAAGAGACCAGGGGTTAGGACTTAAAATATATCTTTTTTTGGAAGACAGTAACTGAACCCACCAGGGTTCATCCACATTGTAGCATGTATCAGACGATCATTCCTTTTTATGACCAGTAATAACACATTGTGTGAATAGGTCACATTTTAATCATTCATTCGTCAGTTGATGGATATTTAGATTTTTTCCACTTTTTGCCTATTATGAATAATGCTGCTGTGAACATTCACATAAAAGTTTTTCTATGGGAACTGTGTGTTAGGTCTGTGGGAAAGAGCTACAAGACATCTATCTATCTGCTATAAAACTATGTGAAAGACCTAATAGATTTTTAAAAATGTAGGTATGGGTGTATCCCAACAATCTGTACAATTCTAGGGTGTGATAGTTTAGGGGTGAATAGGATTTGAACTCATTCATGTTTAGAGGGTGTCTGAAATTGAGAACCAGGCAGATCCATCTACTCTAACCCTAAATGTGGATGTAAAGAAACTGGATCCCAAAGATTACAGGTGGGGAATTTTTGAAGTATGTCCATATTCAAGTGGAGATCAAAGAAGCCCGACTGAAGGAACTCTGGACTCACAGTGACAACTGTGGATTGAACAACAGTTCTTTTTAAAAGGGCTGTTTTGAAGATTATGATTCTGACTTTGGAGGAATTATGGTGATTGGCATTAGAAGGAATCACACGTAAAATTCCTTAAATAAAAACTTATTGACTTAAAAAAAAAAGTTTTGGGGCCACCTGAGTGGCTCAGTCGGTTAAGCATCTGCCTTCTGCTCAGGTCATGATCCCAGGGTCCTGTGATCAAGCCCCGAAATAGGCTTCTTGCTCAGCAGGGAGACTGCTTCTCCCTCTGCCCCTTCCCCCTGCTCATGTGCCCGTGTGCACACGTACATTCTCTTGCTCGCGCTCTCTCTGACAAATATCTTTAAAAAGAAAAAGGTTTTGTATGGATGTATTTTTTCATGATTTTTGGGTATATACCTAGGAATTGGGTTGATGGGTCATAGGGTAACTGCGTGTTTCAACATTTTTAACAACTACCAGACTATTTTTCACAGAAGCTACACTATTCCACAGTCCCACCAGCAGTGTATGAGCACTGCATTTCTCTACATCCCGGCCAACACCTTTCTCTTTCTTTATAGTCATCCTAGTGGATGTGACGTGGTACCTCAGTGTGGTTTTGATTTTTGCATTATCCTGATATTTAAAGGCTTTGAGCATCTTGTCATTTGCTTACTAGCCATTTATATGTTTTCTTTGGATAAATGTCTATTAAGATCTTTTGTCCATTTTATAATTGGGTTGTCTTTTTGTTGAGTTTAAGAATTCTTTATATATTCTAGTACAAGTCCCTTATCAATTATATGGTTTGTAAAAATTGTATCCCATTCTGTGTATTGTCTTTACACTTTCTGGTGATGTCCTTTGAAGCACAAATGTTTTGATGGTGTTCACTTTATTTATTTTTTTATTTCCTGAGTTTTTGGTTTCATATCTGAGAAATTGTTGCCCAGTCCAAGGTTACAAAGATTATGCCTGTACGGGCATACATGCCTTGTTTTATTGTGCTTCGCAGATAATGTGTTTTTTACAAATTGAATGTTTGTGGCAGTCCTGTGTTAAGCAAGTGCTGTTCTTCCAACACTATTTTTCCAACAGCATTTGCTCACTGGGTGTCTCTTTGTCACATTTTGGTAATTCTTGAAATATTGCCAACTTTTTCGTTATTGTTGTATTTGTTATGATGATCTGTGGTTAGTGATTATGACTCACTGAAAGCTCCAATGATGGTTAGCATTTTTTAGCGATAAAGTATTTTTAAATTAAGGTTGTACACATTGTTTTTTTAGACATAATGATAGTGCACACTTAGTAGACTACAGTATAGTATAAACATCACTTTTTTATGCACTGGGAAACAAACCAAAATCATTTGACTCACTTTATTGTGATACTCACTTTATTCCGATGGTCTGGAACTAAACCTGCAATATCTCCACGGTATGCCTGTATTTTCTTTTAATAGTTGTATAGTTTTAGTTCCTACATTTAGGTCTTTGATCCATTTGAATTAATGTTTGTATACTAGTGAGCCAAAATTAGGGGTTGAATTTCATTCTTTTGCATGTGAATATCTAGTTGTCCCAGGACCATTTGTTCAAACAACTATTGTTTCCCCTCACTGAATTGTCTTGGCACCTTTGTCGAAGATGAATTGACCATCAATGTATGGATTTATTTCTGGACTCTGAATTTTATTCCATTGAATTATATGTCTGTTCTTATGCCAGTACCACTGTCTTGATTATGGTAGCTTTGTAGCAAATTTTGAAGTCAGGAGGTGTCCAACTATGTTCTTTTGCAAGATTGTTTGACTGTTCTGTGTCCCTTGAACTTTCATGTGAATTTTAGGGATCAGCTTATCAATTTCTGCAAAGAAGTCAGGTGGGATTTGGATTTGGATTGAATCAAATCTGTACATCAATTTGGGATATATTAAACATCTTAACAATGTCTTTCAATCCATGAACAGGGGGTATCTTTCCTTTTATTCAGGTCTTCTTTGTTTTCAACAGTGTTTTATAGTTTTCAGAGTGTGAGTTTTGAATTTGTTTTGTTAAATTTATTCTTAAGTATTTTATTCCTTTGATGCTATTGTAAATGGAATTTTTTTTTTTTAAAGATTTATTTATTTGAGAGAGAGGAAAAGGGAAGGAGGGAGGGAGGGAGGGAGGGAGGGACAGGAGGAACAGAGGGAGAGGAGAGAGAGAATCCCCAGCAGGCTCCTCACTGAGCATTGAGCCCAATGCAGGGCTCCATCTCAGGACTCTGAGATCATGACCTGAGCTGAAATCAAGAGTCAGATGCTTAAGCAACTGAGCCACCCAGGTGCCCCAAATGGAATTGTTTTCTTAATTTCATTTTCAGTTTGTTCATTGCTACTCGACAGAAATACAGTTGATTTTTGTATATTCATCTTGTCTCCTGTACCCTTGCTGAACTCATGTATTAGTTCTAATAGCTTTTTAGCAGATTCCTTAGGTTATTCTGTACACCAGCTCATAGCATCTGCCTTTATTGTTGTTTTTTTCTTGCCTAATTGCCCCAGTAGAATCTCCAGTTCAATGTGGAATAGAAGTGCTATGAGAGCATACATCCTTGTTTCTGATATTAGGAGAAAACCATCCAGCTTTTCACCATTAAGTATGATGTTAACTGTGTGTTTTTTTGGATAATCTTTATCAGGTTCCCTTCCAGTCCTACTTTGTTGAGTGTTTTTATCACGAAAAGGTGTTGAATTTAGTCAAATACTTTTTCTGCATCTATTGAGATGATAGTGTGGATTTTTTCCTTTATTAACATGGTGTGGGGGCACCTGGGTGGCTCAGTCGTTAAGCGTCTGCCTTCGGCTCAGGTCATGATCCCAGGGTCCTGGGATCGAGCTCCGCATCGGGCTCCCTGCTCGGCGCGAAGCTGGCTTCTCCCTCTCCCACTCCCCCTGCTTATGTTCCCTCTTTCGCTGTGTCTCTCTCTGTCAAATAAATAAAAAAAAAATCTAAAAAAAAACACAACATGGTGTATTACATGATTGATTTTTGTATGTTGAACTAAGTATATCCCAGGAATGGTGTATACTTGGTCATGTGTATATTCCTCTTTCTGTGATGCTAGATTCAGTTTCCTAATATTTTGTTGGTGATTTGTGTGTCTGTATGCCTAAGGGGTATTTATCTGATGTCTTTGGTTTTGTGTCAGGGACTTACAGAATGACTTATGAAGCATTCCCTCCTCTTCTGTTTTTGGGAAGAATTTGTGAAGTATTGGTGTTCTTTAAATGTTTGGTAGATTTGAAGCTAATGAAGCTGATCTCATCTTGAAATTTTCTTTGTGGGAATTTTTTTGATTGCTAATTCAGTATCATTAAATGTCTGTTCAGATATTGTTTCTTTTCGAGTCAGTTTTGGTAATTCCTGTCTTCCTAGTGATTTGTCCATTTCATCTAAGTTATCTAATTTATTCATATATAGTTGTTATAGCATTCATTGATTATTTTTTCATTGATGTAAATATTTAAAGCTAGAAATTTCTACCTGAGCCCTGCTTTAGTTATAGCCCATAAATTATTTTTATCTATTTTTTATAGCAGTTTTGCAATTTCAGTTTGTATTTCTTCCTTGATCCAGTTGTTGTTAAGAGATTTTAAAAACTTTTTTTGGTAGAAAGGCTCTTGTGTTTTCTGATTTTGCTATTTTTAGTTTGTTTGTTGTGCATTTGAGTATGTATGATTTCAGAGAAATGTGATTTCTATTTTTTGAATTTGTTGGGTTTTTTTTTTTGGTTATGAATATTCCCATGGACATCTAAAAATTTTTTTTATCATCATGTCTGTGTGTTCTCTACTTTGAGGGTGAATATGTGTGTCTTTTCGGATAATCTGGAAGTCTTTAAAAAATTCTTTTCATGATCACTTTTATATCTTCAAATAGTCTTTATTGCTGGATTAGCAGTTTTCTTTTCACCCTGGTGATAAAACATGAGGAAATCAGTGTATTTGCACCTTGTCTTTTTGATAAGTATTTCTACATTGTTTATAATGTTTGCATGCATAGAGATATTCTTACGCTAGATTAAATGGACTCTACTCACTTCCAGTTATTGGCCCGGCATTCTTTCTACAAGAAAGACTCATGGGCACTTTCTCTAGGGTCTCTGAGTTCATATTTGAAAATGTTTGTTTATTGCCTTTATACTTAAATGAAAGAACATCTGTTCTTTGCTAGGTCAAAGGACATTTTAAATTTAAAATATGTAGTAAATGTTTCCAAAGTATGCCAATTTACACTCTTAAATAGTACCTGACCACTCTGCTAACGATTATTTCCTTTAGTCTTTGCCAGGGTGATAGGCATAAAATACATACTTCATTTTAGTTTTGGTTTGCAGTTTGGTTCTGCCCTTGTGTCTGAGATCGAGTGCCTTGTCAGGTACTTTAGAGCCCTTTGTCTTTGTGCTCCGGGCCAGTGTATTATGTCCACTTCTTGGTTTTGGTGGCCCTTTTTATATTAAGAAAATTACCCTTTTGTGTCATTTGAGATACCAGGTTTTTTTTCCTAGTTGTGTGTGTGTTTTTATTTTGTTTATGATATTTATTACTACCTGGAAAATGTTAATTCTGTGTTGCCTAGTGTTCATTAGTCTTTAGTTTCATGGCTTCTGGAATTTGTGCCCTGTTTAGGAAGGCATAGCCCCACTATGAGATAATTTTTAAAAATTTATATTTTCTTGTAGTAATAATAAATTTTCCTCCACTCCATATATTTTGAGCCACAAATTATGAAGAATTTATATTGGCATGATGTATGAAATGGGTCTCTGATGTAACCTTTTTTTCACATGGCAGCCCGTTGTCTCAGTAATATTTATTGATCAATCCATGGATATTTAATTTTGGAAATCATCAGTGTAGCAGTGGGAGCAGATGGAATCCCCTAGGAGTATATTATTGAGGGAGAAAAGAGGGCCTACGCCTGAGTCTTGAAAGAATCCCAGAATAGCAGTTTTTGTTTGAGGAGGATGAGCCAACACAGGAAATCGGGGAGAAGCACCACAGAGATAGGAAGCGAGGAGCGTGGGAACTCAGGCATCGAGTATCTCAAGTGGAAGAGAGAGGCTGGATGAGTGGAAGTTCTCTGAGAGGTTCAGTAAGATGGGGACTGGGAGTCACTGATCAGATCCAGCCACATGGACATCACAGAGACGTGGCTGATTGCTCTTTGGCGGAGTGGTGAGGCAGATGCTAGGTTCAAGTGGGTTCAGAAGGGAGTGAAAGCTGGGAGATGGCAAATGGTGACAGTTGTTTCAAGAAGCATATCTGTGGGTGGAAGAGCAAAGACCCCTTTGAGGAAGGTTTTTAAAGGTGGGAGAGGTTTTTGCATGCTTCAGTGCTCATAGGAAGCATCCAGTGAAGAGGGTGAGGCAGAGGCAACAGGTGAAGGAGATGATCAGCAGTGGAAAGTTCCCAAGAAGAGGGCACAAGACCTCAGTCTGAGACAGAGGGACCTGCCTAAAGTAGGAGAGACCACTTGTAATGTTGCAGCAGGAGGAATGGAGGCAAGGATGGAGGTAGAACTGTCTGTATTCACCTCTTCTTGTCTTTAGAGTAGCAGTAGGTTAAAAACTGATGATAGAGGTGGGATGGATGGTACCTGTTAGGTTCAGCAGGAGTCAAGGTCATGTCCTTGAGTTGCTGGCTGAGGTAAAGGTGGGAGAAACATATTGCAGATTCAGAGGGTCATCCCCATCTGGTTCCAAATTAGGACCTTTGGCTTAGCTGCTGTATGGGGCATGGCGGGGTGGGGCGGGTGTAGAGGTTCTGGGAGGTCAGGCCCAAGGGTCAAGCTTCTCACAGCCCATTGCTCTCCCCCTCCGCCCCGCTTTCCACTTGGGCTTTGTTTGCTATCCCACAAATCCCAGCTCTAGCCATGGCCTCATTCCTGTTGCCACAGTGGTAGAGAGCCCCGCCGCCCCCCAGCCCATACCCACTGATGCTCTGTGCTGGGACTTCTGAGGCTCCGTTTGTTCTGATCCCTTTTGGGAGCTCTCCTACAAGCTGTCTTTGAGCCTGTGGCTTGAAGCATAAGGAGAGATTGTCCAGGGACTGGTTTCTGTTGCTCTTGACTTCTTGGGGGCATCCAGCCTTCTGTAATCCCCGTGGGGAACATCTTTTTGATTGAGCCTTTATGTTGGAAACTGTTGGCACAGTTCAGAGGCAGAGGAGATAATTCTGCGTGGGCTTTCTGGTGCTCTGCGTTTCTCTTTATCTGCCTTTGATCTGATCCTGAGCATCTTCTTTTCTGCAGGGGGACATAAACTTGCCTGATTCCAGTGACTCCTGGATAGGGGATGTTCGGGGCAGTTCCACAGTGAGGAACAGTCACCTGAGTCTGGCCGGGTCCACCTGGAAGAGCTTAGCTTACAGTGAGTGGAGGGGGGTGAGGGCACATAGCTACCTGCCTGGTTTGGGGACTTCAGGGGCTGAGGTCTGCTAGATCCTAGGGAGTCACTAGCCTGAAGTTACCAGCCCCAGGTCACTGTCCCTCAGGAGGCTGTTGCTGCCCTGAGGCCTTGATGCTCATGCTGTCGCATGGCCTCTGCCCGTTCGTTGCAGGCCACAGAACCTCCCTGGGCAGCTGCTGCACTTCTCCGTCCAGCCTCTCCAGCCTGGGGATCTGCTTCTCCTCCTCCTATCAGGACTTGGCCAAGCACATCGTAGACCTCTCTATTGCTGATGTGAGGAACTGTTCCCCTTGTCCCCATGGTTCCTTTATCAGACCTGTGCTGGGTGGGGAGGAGCGGAAACGGAACGAGCAGGGCACATGAGGGCCAGCAAGGCTGCTAGCGGCTCTCCATGTTGACAGAAGGGGAATTCAGTGCATGCTGGCAGGAGCGAATGGCTAATCCAAGGGTCTGGGTTGTACTGTGCCCGCTAATGTGGGTGTGACCCCTCTGTCTCCAGGTAATGGCTGCTTGCTCCGATGATCTGCACAACCTCTTCAGCCACCAGGCAGCAGCTGGCTGGAAGTGAGTGCCTTTGCCCAGCGTCTTGTCCTGGCCGGCTGTCTGTCCTGTTTGTCCTCTCTCCTTTCCCTTCTCTGCCCTGGCTTCCTTGAGTCCCTCACCCCGAGCTGCGACTCTCTGAGCCTGGAGCCCAGTTTTTACCTCTTCTTCCTCTTCCCCACCCTCGGTGTTCCCCAGCTATCAGGGTGAGGAGCAGGAAGTCCAGCTTTACTACAAGATGTTTTCTTCTACTCGGCATGGCTTCCTGGGGGCAAGCGTGGTGTCCCAGCCACTGTCGCACATATGGGCAGCTGTGAGTGACCCCACCCTGTGGCCGCTGTACCACAAGCCCATCCAGACAGCAAGGCTGCATCATCGAGTGACCAACAGCATCAACCTGGGTGAGCCCAGGGAAGGCTTCCCGTGGGCCGTGGCCAGGGGACAGAGGGAGCAGGGTTGGAGGCAGCCCTCTTGGGAGGCCAGATACTCAGACGACCTCCGGATCACTCAGGCTAGGTCTGCCTGTCAGGTTGCAGAATGGTGGGATATCGGGGGTGCTTCTGGGCTGGGAAGTCCATCCACACACCTCCTGACTCTCCCCATTCCTGACCCTCCAGTATACTTGGTGTGCAATACCACCCTGTGTGCCCTGAAGCAGCCGCGGGATTTCTGCTGCGTCTGCGTGGAAGCCAAAGAGGTGCCTGTCTTGCTGGTGGTAAAGACACTGTGGGCAGACCTTGGGCTGGAGTGCTGGGAGAGGCAGTCATCGTGGGCATCAGGTCCTCTGGGCAAAGGAGGTTTGGGCGGGCGTGAGGATGGCTTAGAGGCTGGCTGCACTGGAGCCTGTCCCTGTCTGACCGCCATCACTCTCTGTCCCCAGGGGCACCTGTCTGTCATGGCAGCTCAGTCTGTTTATGACACATCCATGCCGAGACCTAGCAGGGAGATGGTCCGAGGAGAGATCCTGCCCAGTGCCTGGGTCCTACAGCCCGTCACCATGGAAGGAAAGGAGATCACCAGAGTCATCTACTTGGCCCAGGTGATCCTCCCTGTGTGGCTGGCGGCACGGAATGCCTTAGTTTGGCCCCGGCACCCCATGGGAGTTTTCTCTTGAGCTGCTCGACACCCTTCAGTGCCCAGGCCCTGTGTCCCAAGAGCCGGAGACTCGGGCTTCTTGAGTCACAGTAAGGGGGCGGTCAGTGGGGAACTGAGGCAGGAGGGGGACGGAGTTGCTCAGTCACCGAAGCGCGCAGCGGCCTTTAGCCTCTCTGTCGCCAGCGTCCTCCGGAGATAGAGGAGTCATGACAAGGGAGGAGCCGCAGCTTCCGCAGAGCAGAGCGAGCACGACCCGGTCTGTTTCCTCTCCGCTCCCAGCTCCCCACCGTGACCTTCATCAGCGGGAGGGGAAGCCCGTGCCAAGATCTGAACAGCAGAGCCCAGAGGCCTGTAAACTCTGGAAGCGCAGACAGTTGGAGGAGCTCTTCCCATCACGACAGCCTGGGTGGCTCCTCGTGCCTGTCGGGTGCCTGGCGCGTTCTCCCACGTCCGTTCACACCTTCAACTCTTCCCTCTCTGCTTAATTTCAGGTGGAACTTGGCGCGCCAGGCTTCCCCCCTCAGCTCCTAAGCTCCTTCATCAAACAGCAGCCGCTGGTGATAGCCAGACTGGCTTCCTTCCTTGGTAGTTAGCATCTTCCCGTCAAGATGATGCTGCAGAGACGCAGGCCCAGGACGCGCCAGTGATGCGAGGGTGGCTCTCGTCACTGTGCCACGATGCAAGGAGAGGCCGGGCTGGCTGTGGCTAACCAGGCAGACAGCACTCGGACCGAGCTGCCGGCAAAGCCCCATCAGTACTTGGGTCACAGCTGGCGCCTCTGCAGAGTGAGGGGACCTGAGCTCCTGGCCCTGGCTGGCCAGAATGAAAGAAGCTCAACTCACCGTTTTGGACTTCTCACCTTTCTTTCCTGTCCCTGGGACCCTGTGGCAGACAAGCTGCTCAAAGACCAGGATAAGCGAACTGGGAGAGGGCGGGACTCTGGCACCAAGCTTCCTTGCTCTGCCGGCCCAGCCCTTGGGCAGGGAGGGAAGCAAGCAGCCATTGGCCAGGACTCCTTGGAATCTGCCTCCAGCGTTCAGCTCCACTGTGGAATGGAGTATTGGAAAATAGCAAACCAGAAAAATGGTTTAAAAAAACAACTGCACAAACCACAACAATGTTCAGAATCGTTTCTCCTTGGGTTTTTTTACAAAATGCTTTATTATTAATTTTTGCTTCCCCCACCCCTTCCTTTCCCTCACAGGAGAGGACAGTTGGGTCTTTGCCTCCTTCAGAGTATTGAGCAATGCTCAGTCTTGGAGCCATCACTCCAGAGCTCAGAATGGGAAGACCACGGTAGAAGCAGGTTGGACAGATTTGGGGTCAAGGAGGGGAATCTAGCTCTTTGAGGAGGGGTGGGGGTGGGCAGCAAGATGCTGGCTGCTGACAGGGCAGAGGAATTTCAAAAAGCTGAAAAGTTGCTTTTCAAAGACTGGAGAGAAGATACTAGAACTCCTAGAGGAAGTATGTGATTTGTTAGGAGGAAACTCAGTTCCGTTCCTCACCTCCCTCAGAGCCTTGGCGCCAGCCTTCAGTGGTCTCTTGAGCATCCATGCTGCTGGGGTAGGATTGCTAGTCTAGGAGCGGGTGGGGAATGGGCTTGGTTTTCTTGTACCTCAGCCTGGCTGAACTTGAGCTTTGAGTATTCTGTATGGTTATGTGGAAGTGGTTGGGGTGGGAGAGAGTCCCAGCTTCCATTCTGGTGCCTACAATCTTTGGTGGAAGAGGGTGACCATATGGGGTTTGGAAAGATGTGGTGAAAAGGTCAGTTTCTGTATGGTACAGCGCAGATTTCTTTAGAAGTGTTTGCAGGATTTTTTTTCTTTTACCTCAGATTGTTACTTATGTAAGATTGACTGAAGGCTTTTTAAATTGCCTTTAAATGTATTTTTCTGGTTAATGTTTTTGGTATATTTAACACCCTATTTATGTACTCCCATCTCTTTTCATATAAATCTCTTAAGACTATTGATTGAAAAAGTCAGAACACTTGCAAATTAGAAGTCCGTGGTGTCCTTTCATTTAGTGAAGACTACTGTATCATTTGAGCTCAGAATTTAGCCTCGGTATGATGATGGTAACGAGATGATGATGGCAACAACTGCTCATGGCCCAGTTTCAAGCTGTATGGTTCACACTAATATACTGAGTTCTTGCCATGAGCTCAGCAGCACTTTGCTTGTGAACAGCAACCCGAGCAGTTGGCCCACTGGAGCCTGCTGGAGCCCAGATATGCACGTGAGAGAGGATACCAGAGCAGGCACTGCCCTGCATTGGCGACCACAACGCCCTGGAAGGAAGCTCTTTCACAGGTGAGCACCTCTGGGCTTCTGGGCAGAGCCGCCATTGGGAATCTGAACATATGGGTTGCCCAGAGGCGACCCTGTCCCCTTACTGTGAGAGCCACACACCTGGCCTGAGCCAGCAATCTAAGGAATATTGTATTCAAGAAAGTCCAGGGACCCAGCTCTAAATGATCATGAGGAAGTCAAATTTTGGTTTCGATGGGTGGCGCTCAGACTTCATCAGAATCACCTGGAGAACTTGTTATACCCCAGAGTTTCTGACTGACTGGATCTGGAGAGGCGCCAACGTATGTGTATTTCTAGGAAGTCCTAGGTGATTCTGAGGCTGCTGGTCTGGGGACCACACTTTGAAAACCACTGTTTTAGACAATTCGTAGAGAGAGCAGATACATAGAAAGGGACCTGTTTCGTTCACTAGTTCATTAGCTGCCTGTGCTTCCTAAGTTTATCTTACTGCCTAGAGAGTGGGCCTTTAAGATTCACACAGGCCCCTGGTGAGTTTCCCAAATTGGGCCCGTGCTACATTGAACTGAGTGGGCTTGAACCCAGCATCCGTGGGGCTTCGGGCTTGCCTCCGGCCCTGCCCACCTGTCCCGAATCTGCGGGGAGCTGCCCCAGCTGCAGGGGCTGCTGCTTACCTCGGGGCTCAGCTTCCGAGGGCAGTGCTTGCATTCAGCCACACCTACTGGGCACACAAAGATAAAACCCTTCTTAAAACTATTTTGGTTCCCAGGCATTCAGCACTTGTGAATTTGCTACAGTATCAAATGGATTTAAAGGACAAAGATAAAGTCCTCTGAAAATGAAGAGATTGTGGAAGGAAGGTTCAGTTGCCAAAACCTGTGAAAGGAGCAACTGGGAGGAGAGGTGGGAGGGAAGGCGCCGGGAGCAGGTGGTGATGGAGGGATCCTTCTGTGCTGCTGGCCACCAGGAAGGACCGCCCCGCCCCCCAGCTTTCCTAAGGTACCGCAGCAGGCCCCCTTGGCCCAGAGAACCTGACGCTTCCTTGGGTCGGCCTCTTTTGACAGCTGTGCACTTTTCCCCCAGGAAGTACACATGGAGGAACAGACAGGAGTTTTGCAAGACATTTCCAGAGGGTTCCCGGAGTACCGTCTCCTTCTTCCAGCACAGCCTGAACCTCTCTGTCTGCGCTGCTGATGCAGAAAGACCATGAATTTTACAGGAGCGAACTTCATGCACATTATCAAGGTAGTGCTTTTTAGTCAAAAATCAATGGATCAGTTAGAGACACACAGAATACTTCTGAGCCAAACCACATACCCCCAGCCCTAACGAAACAAGCCTAACAAGAGCTGCCCTGCCATCTAGTTTGTTAGAGAGTAGCTGGTGAGTGGAGACTTTGCATATTAACTTAACCTTAGAGGGAGTTGTACAGAAGTCACTACTATTGGCAAGGAGTTAACAGGGCCCCAGGCTCTGATATGAGGGAACATTTAGGCGTTGCTAAGTGGCCAGGCCATTAGTAGAGCTCTACGCTGTCAGTGCCCACCTTCAAGCGCACCTGGGACTTTGCAGCCTGCTAAAGGAAAGGGTCAGGTGAAAATAACTAGACAGGAAGCCCTTGATAAAGAAAAGAGTTTATTTTAAAAAGCTCTAATGTTCTGCCCTGTGCTTGGCCCCTGGATGGAGCTACGGCTGAGAGTTAGTACCTGTACAGGGCTGAAGGCAGAGAAGGTGCAGGGTCAAAGCTGGGTTTCTGGCGGGTCAGCCCCACCTCACGTATTGTGCATTTTTAAGGAGATGGCAGGCGGTCCAGCTCCTGGTGGTAAGAAAATGTCGACTCCCAAGATTCATGTGTTAACTTTACCCACAAGTTAAGCAGAAGTCATTTGCCTCTGTCATGATTTCCAAACCACAAAGTTTTAAGGGACAGTGGGGTAGCAGCAAATGGGGCTCAAGTCCTGTGTCGTCAAGCCCACACATGTCATTTAATAATCCAAGTAATAAATGCCAACTCTTCTGCTCCAGGACTGGAGTCTCTCTCTAGGCTTTGCCATCATAATCCTGAATCAGGTGAACTCTCCTCCCTGTAGGACTCGGGTGGTGAGCCTGCGGTCGGTGGGATGCCAGGCAGCCCCACACTTCCTTCACACATGAGCAGGAGGCCTGACTACAGACTTAGCTACTCCTTCCTCAGCAAGGGTCAGCAGTGAGCACTCAGAGGGGGACGTGGGGGCCTCCTCCTGAGGCATAGTCAGCTGGGGTTCCGGTCAGACACCCAAGACACGGCTGCTCCCCAGCCCTAGCTCTGGGCCAGCACAGTTCCCCGGTTTGTTTGCACCAGCTCACAAGCTCTCAGCTGGGGTTCTGGCATGTGGGGCTCAGCTAGAAACAGGTGGAACAGTGTCGCTAATTCTTCGGAGAAGTCCTAGAATAAGCAGAAAGATGACAGACAACACTGACTGATACATAATTCTGGATGGTACATCCTTTCTATTAAAAGTCAATCCCCAGTATCAAGCCCTAGCTAACCAGTGAGTAGACAACCTTATTTTTTCCCACCTGCCTTCTACACCGAAATGGATGTGACCCCTTTTCCCATGAGTACTCTGGGATGCTCAAGTTCCAGCAGGGAGAGTGAAATCTGACAGCAGACTCAACCATGGAGTGACTACTTCACCACCACCATGTTTCATCTTGACAAACCGTAGGAGGTATAAATCATTCTGCCCTAGATCACAATAACTTTAAGTACCAGCTGAGATTAAAATCTAGGTTATTCTGATTTTAAAAACTCCTACTCACTGTGCCACGCTGCTTTCCAACTAACTACCTGCCTTCCCTCCCTCCACGGACACAGTCTTTCATACGACACCCACTCAAATGTGAAAAACGCCCTCCAGAACAGCCACGCCATTTCAGGGCGGTCCTGAAGATACCTAACAAAATCCACTCAGATTTGGGAAGATCCTAAGGATGCCTGGGCCCCATCACTTGCCTCATTTCAGGATAAAAGGGCATAGGACTCCTGTTCTCCATCTAGGTATGAGAATATGAGGACTCCTTACCTTTGGCCACTGGGCGTCACGGAGGCTACCCAGGCAGGCCTCTATCTCTGTCCGTCCCATGAGCCCTTTCTCTACCAGCTCCCGGAGCAAGAAGAGCAGCAGGTCCCACTGCAACACACACGGAGGAGGGCAGGGTGGCTAGGACCGTACAGCGACCCTGACTGATCCAAAGGACAGAAAACTGCCGCAGAGGCTGCCTGGAGCCCATGCTAGCGTGTCAAAAGAAACTGAGCACCGCTGCCAGAAAGGGGGAGTAAAGGAACCCCACCCATGACGGTGGGATAAGCACAGGACTGCGGAGGGCTAAGGAGCCTGCCTGCCCCCGGCTCACCTCCCTTGGCCGAGTGTCCGCCAGAAGCCCCACGTTCCTTGGGCTCAGCAGCAGCTGCAGCGGAACCGGCACCTGAAAGTCGTCCTTCCACAAGGAGAGCAGCACGTGCAGGAGTCTTCGAGCCTGCCCCCTCTCTAGCCTGCGCGGGGCCGGGGGCCCAAGGACAGGGATGTGGTCTGCCACTATGGGAAGAGAAGAAAGCCCAGCTTTAAGAGACAGAGGTAGGGTCCCCTAGCTGGCCCCTGGGAGGAAAAAGGGAACAAAGCTCCGTGTATCTAATCTTGCTTGTACCCGGCCCTGCGATCTGGGGGATCCGGCAAGAGCATGATGTCATGAAAAAGAGCCATACCAAGGAGGGATGCTAAGTCCACAGAGCACTTCGCCAGATGCTGCTCCGCAGGTGGGCACAGGAACTGTGGGGAAGAGACAGGGGGACCCTGGGCATTAGTACCGTCCTTAGAGCAGTGGCCCCGAGCTGCTGCAGCTCCGGTTCGTGGGCACCTGACAAGGACCCCCAGCGGAGCATCCCACTGCGGCTCACCTGGCGGCACTGCAGTGTCTGGCCCAGCTGGCCCAGGAGCTGCTCCAGATGGTCCGGAGAGACTCCCTCCTCGGGGTCCCGGGGGCCCACAGCCAAAGACAGCACATCCTGGAGGCAGTAGGGGTGGAAGCAGAGTAAGACTGCATACCTGGCTGGCACCTAGGAGGCCACAGAGAACGTGGCCTGGGGCAGGGATCAGCCAGTGGAAAGAGGCAGAAGGAAAAGGAAGACAGGGCCCCTGGATGAAGTGCCGGGTTCAAGGTGCCTTAGACCCAGGGCTCGGGCAGACCGCACAGCTGGGAGAAGCAACCATGTGGATGCCAGCTGAGGAACAACATGCTGCCTGAGAGCTCAAGATGTCCCTCGTCCTGGGACAAAGGCGATCCTAGCCAATTCCCAGACAGCGCCTTACTCTGAAAACACTTAGGGGAGCCGTCCTGCTCCATACACGGTAGATTTTCTCTCTCTCCCGCTTCTCTGTTCATCTTCTTGGGAGAGCCCGGCTTCAGCAGGGAAAACCAGTAGCTACTGGCCACTTAGCCTTCTCTTCTCCCTCCTGGATACTCTCCCTCTTTAGTCATTCCTCCTTAGCCCTAGTCCTAATTTAGCCCCACCCAGCAGTAAAGAGTTGAGGCTCTGCAGGCCATGACGTCTCTGCCCCAACTACTCCACTCCGCTGCTGCAGCACAGTAACGCCCTAGACGGTTCAGAAGTGAACAAGTGTGGTGTGTGGCTCTACACTAACCAGCAGCAGGCTGCATTGGGCCCCTGGGCTGTTTGCTGACCCCTACTCTAGACAGGCTCTCAATTTTTCAGATCAAGAGCAATGGTAGTTTATTCTTACCGTCTGTAACTAAATAAGCATCACCGCCCACAGAGGAGAACGTTTCTGAAAGCCGATCCCAAAAGCAGGTGACTGCTTAGAGACTCTCCTCCCTGTTAACACCAGACCGCCCCTCGTGACCAGGCTCCCGTCACCAATATGCAGCCCCTCCCAAACTTGCCCATCTGCCCTCTTCCCCTTTTGGGTGACTCAGGTACCAGAAGTCCGAGAAGAGCAATGAGGAAAACCATTCAGTTCAGCTCTGCCCCACCGAACCCCATTCAGTCATGGACACCGGACTAGCTGCACAACACAGAAAGCGGCTACATGAAACACTGCGGCGGACACAAGGAAGGAGGGAGACCAGGAAAAGAGCAGGGAGAGGGCAGAGGGGAGGGGCGCAGGGAGGAGGGGAGCTGTGTACTTTGATCTCGGAGATGAGGTGGGAGGGGAGGGGAGCATGGTGCTCACAGGCTCGGGAGCAGCCCCTCCGCTCCCCCCGGGCAGCTGCTTCGGGACCCTGGGCTCGAAGTGTGCGACTCACTGCCGCCTTCACCTCTCTCCTGATCAGCGCTGCAGGTCAAAGGGAGAACAGAAAAGGGGTCACACCACATCAACCCATGCCCTGCACCCTTTCCAGCTGCCTGGTGTTCCATCTCCCCCAAGGGCCTCGCACTTTCTGCCAGTCCACTTTGGAACAACCCGGCCAGCCCTCCCCGGGGCCCGAACCTTACCTGTGATGTTGGCTGACAACCAAGCACAGGCTTTCTCTGTTGCAAGCCCCACAGCAATGTTCTCTGCGCTGCTTAGAACCTGTGACCCAGAAGAAGTGCAGCGTCAGGGGCCCGGGGAGGCTTGGGGATGACATGAACATGTGAGGCGCACCCAATGCCGGGACCAAGCCATGGGCCTGTCACCAGCAGCCTCACGCACACCCTCGCGCACGCACGGCCCACGGCGCACCTCTCCCACACCAGACACTAGTCTGCGGGCTCTTGGCCTCCGCCCTACTTACAGCTGCCGGGGTCTCCTCGGGAAGCAGTGCCCGTACGGCCCCAGGGCTCTTCTTCTGACAGAACCTGAAAGGAGACAGAGGCTGTCAGTGATGGCTAGAGATTTCAGCCTGGCTCACAGAAGGAAAGGCTAAGCATAGCCATCACCTGAGCTAGGAGGGCTCTGCCCTGGGGAGGTGTTGGGGTGGGGGTGGGGGGGAGGAAGAGAAGCACTGTCAGCCCTGGGCCCACCCCTGATCCCCAATGCTGGGAGGAATGGGACCAACCCCCCCCTCTTCCAAATTCAACTTTGGACTTTGGGACCTAAAGCCCAAGATATGAGCCTACAGAGGAAGCAAAAGAACAAAGGGGGTTTGGCGAGCACATGGAATAAAGGAGAGGAGTGTGAAAAAGTCAGAAAAAGAAAAGCTGAGAGTGGGGACGAGGGTCTCTTACTCCCGCCCCCGGGTCAATGCCTGGGCCCCATGGGGGCACAGCTGGGAACACAAGATCTCCAACAGCTGGGCTGGATCTCCCCCGTCCTGTCCCTGTGTCACCAGTTGCTCTTGAAGAAGCGACTCTGCCTGGCGCACCAGATCTGCCACCAGTGTGGCCCTGTAGCAGGGACAGAAAGGCTTGGAGGTAACTGAGGGGGCTGAATCCGAAAGGGGCTACAAATTCAAGGAAATCTGGTCAGAACTAACTTCAGCAGTTTGAGCCTCCCCACCACATCCTTCCCCTCAAGCTAACTTGCCTCAGCCTGGCAACACGACGTTAGGAGATTTAAAGGGGGAAAATGTAAGGGAACGGGCCCGGCACCCTCCACATCGGCCTTCCCGGCCCTCTGAACCCACGCTCACTTGATGTGTTTGACGCAGTTAGAGCCGATTCTCTCCGCCACAAACTCCACAGTCCTGCGCAGGGAAGGCGGCTGGTTGTGGAAAAAGGCTTGGGCCAGCTGTGCCTGTGGGGGGGGCAACAGTGTGTGAAGAGTTCCCTTTCTCTTCCCTGCCGGGCGCCCCCTGCCTCTACCGGCCCCTTACCTGCAGCCCCTGGGCGGTCCGGGGAGGCTGGGCTCCAAGGCCAGTGGTGGTGGTGGTGGGAGTGATCTTCCTCACAAAGCCCCCACTCCGCCCACTGCTGCCCGACACCCACGACGCCAGCAGCTTCCGGAGCTCTCCTGCGGCAGGGAAGCCCAACTGCTTAGTTCCAGAGCCACCCCTACCCTCCCAGGCCTCTTGGACTTTAAGTATTTGTGGAGTAAAGATGCTGAAGCACCCGGGGGACGCCTAAGAAGGGAACAGCGTATTAGCGTGTCAGGCCTACGGGATGCCTGCTGGGTGCTCATCAAGGGGCAGACCGAGGACCCTGGGCGGCAGAGGACCAGTGTCCTCACCAATATAGGGGCAGCAGGTGTAGAGCAGGTGCTGGTCCACCACAGGCATGCTGTCCTGCGGGAGAGAAGAGAGCAGAGCTAAGTAGGCAGGTTTCTCTTCCTTCCCACTGTGCCAGAAATGGGGCAGTCAGGGAAGACAGTTAGCCTAGGAACTCCCAGCCTGCCTGCCTCCTTTGTTCCTGCCACCCCCACGGCTCTGGCCGGACCCCAACACTTACCAGCCCATGCTCTGAAGCTACTGTATCCACCTCCAAGGCATCCCACTGACCCTCCTCCAGAAAGAACAGGTCCTCAGGGACCGTGGGAATCTGACAGAAGACCAGGGCAGCATGAGCGCCAGTCAGCACTACAGACACGCAACACTCAGACCCTGTGCTTCCAGCAGCAAAGCAACACCATGGGGATTCCCACACCCGCTCTAAACCTCCATCTTCTGGCCCTGACCTCGTTCACACTCAGACCTCCCCCCACTCCCCATCTCCGCCACAGTGGCTGCCTCTCCTCCCCAATCTGGATCTTCCCTCCCTCTACCAACCTGGAAAAGCCAGCCCAAGACAGCAAGCAGCAGCAACTTGTTCAGGAAACACATCTCCCCTTCGCTTTCCTTTGACAAGACCAAGCTCCTAACAGGTACATTTGTGCCAAGAAAGAAATGGAATGGAGTGAAAGAAAGCTATCACTGGGAAAGTAATTCTCAAAAGCAGACCAAAAGGGGACGGCTGTCGTGCAGGCGAGCAGGATCTCCTCACCGCCCTTTCCCAGATCTGTACTCCCTCTCAGCTGGGCCACAGGAGGAATAAAAAAGGGCCAAAGTGCAAGGACCTGCCCGCGGTCTGCTGAGGACCCCATCCTGCGTCCCCGCTGGGGGTCAGCCTCGGCCCAGGAAGCACAGGCCCCCAGCCCTCCTCACTGACAGCAGCCTCAGCAGCTCTCCCGCCCCCCCCCCCCCCCCCCCCCCCCCCGCTCCGGCCCCGCCCTCGCCGCACCCACCGGTGTAGGTGCCGCAGGACGGTGAAGATGCTGCGGTAATAGTCCAGCAGGGGCACGATGTGGTCGGCGAGGGAAAGGAACTCCACCAGCCAGGGCACGGTGAGCACGGCTCGGCGGGCCCGCAGCCCCTGCTGCAGCAGAGCCCGCACGTCCAGGGCGGGGGGCACCTGGCGGGGCAGGGCTTGGTCAGGGGGCAAGGCCGGGGGCCGGACATGCCCTCCAGCTCCAGGGCTCTGGGGCCCCTCCCAGCCCTCCTTACCAGAGCCCCCATTCACCTGGCTCCTCAGGGCCAGAATGGAGTCCTGGAGCTCACGGGTGGGGGGTGGCTCGGGCCCCCGGTATGGCAGGAAAGCCACAAAGCCCAGGAATTTAGCCAGAAGCCTCAGACTGAGCAGCACCATGGCAAACTGCCTCCGTTCACCCTGCAAGGGATCAGGGAAGTAAAAGGTCCTAAGCATAGGGCTTCTAGAATAATTCTGAATCTGTTACAAAGTTCTTGAAAACAGCCCCTCCCTCCTAGGTCAGAACCCGGTACTCTGCCTCATTCCGCTAACCTGCCAGTCCACGTCTGACTCCCCGTCTTCGTCGCTAGGCTCAGGTTGGGGCAGGGCAAGGCTGTTGAGCTCCCGGATCTTCAAACTCAGACTGTCCATGAGATGCTGATTAAACTGGAAGCTAGGAAGGAGAGAGAGAAAAAAAAAAGACACTGGCAGAGGTGTAGAAAGACCCAGAATAGAGAAGAGGTGCTGCAGACAGAAAGGCACAGTGGGGTAGAGGGGGAGGCAAAGGAGCAGTGAGGTTACCTATGTGGGTAAAAGAATGAGAAGGGAAACAGAGGCATAAGTGTGAGCTGGAAGGAGCCTGGCCATGGCCCAATCCCACCCTGTTATATTCCAGGACAGGAGAAACAACTGTTGTCCTTCTGGAAAGACAAACCTCTCCTGGCCCCAGCCCCACTCCCTGCAAGACACAGGGGACCTTTACCTGCTGGCGCTCAGGATGAAGTCCCTGAAGAAGCCCTGACAGCCTGGGAAGGTGGGGGGTGGGCAGGGGCCCCCGCTGCTCTGAGGGGCCACGAGCCTTTCTTGTAGGCGCCGCAACCGCCCCAGCTTGTCAGCTCCAAGCATACTTAACACATCCGGAGCCTCCCCCAAGACAGTGCCCCCAGCGCCACCAGGACTCTGACACATCTGGGGCAGCGGAAAGAGGAGACAAATAGAAAACCCGTTAAGTTTGTTCAGAAAGAAGGACTGAACAAAATAGGGTGGAAGTAATGAACATTTAGGGAATGCCGACCCCGTCATCAGGTGCCACAGATCTGTTTTTCAAGGTAGGGATGATACTGTTTTATAGGTGAAGAAGCTAAAACTGCAAGGTGAAACATTTGCCTAGGTTCCCCAGAGCTAGGATGTGAAATCAGGCCTGAGTCGTACGCCAGTACTCTCTCTACCATGGCACAAATCGAAGGCAAGGAAGTAGTGAGAGGCTGAAGGAAGGCAGGGCGTGCAGGGCATGTGACAGAAGGCTCTGGCTCCTCTCTGCTGCCTGCATTTTGGCCACCCCCCACAAGGAGCAGAACTCCTGTTCAAACTCCAGCCCAGGACCTGCCTGGCTGTCCGCCCCATCCCAAAGTGCCAGCCATTACTTGGCTGCCTTTAATATCTACTGTCCACTGTAATCTCCTGCTGGGGCTATTACCTGGAGAAGTTGTTTCTGGAAAAGCCGAACAAAATGGCTGTGGCTGCAGGCTGCAGAGAGTTGACCCATCATGGCTCTGAGGCGTAAGAGGCAGGAAGAGAATGTGAGGGAAGGGGGCAGAAATCTGAGAGAACGAGCCAATCCTTGGGCCTTTCAGTCCTTTACCAGGGGCCCGAGCAGACCTCGGCCAGAGCTGGCCAGCACAAGGATACAGGAACAGGTAAGGGACACCTTCCTCAGCACCAAGATCCCTCAAGGCTAGAGATACACTTAATGCGACAAGAAATAATACCACCCCTCTCATCTTCAGTCTACACTGGGCTCCAGTGAGTTTCATGACCCAAGTGGAAGGTAGATCCCTGGACGGAGGATATTCTCTCTGCGCCTCATCTAGCTATGCAAAGTTCTCAGAACTGCTGAACTAGATGATGGAGAAAATGGAGGTTGGAAAGGGTCTAACCAGTGACTTGGGCCAAGTAATCTGGCACTCAAGCAATCTGGAGAAAGGGCTTTGCACTTATCTAAGCATTCGCCATCACGGAACAAGTCTGGGTCACGTCTGAGTGCAAGGAGCTGGCCCAACAAATCCCTTCTGAGTAGGGGCAAAGCTGCCAGTAACTAGAGATTAAGGCGCACAGAAGGTAACGTCCGTGGGCTAGGAGGGGGGGAAGAGGCCTCCTCCAATCAGCTACCCGAGCACCCCTAAGCTGCTCACTGCCAGAAGCAAGAGAGACAAGGTGACCAGTGTGGGAGCACCTACCTGATCCTGCTGCCCAAGCCCTTCTCAAAATCCCAGCCAGGTTCCTCATGCCGATCTTCCCACTCTCGAAGCACCTCAAAAAACACGTCCCTGACAGACACAAGAACGCCCGATCAACGGAGGCGCAGCTGACCTCACCGACTCCCAGCAGCGCCTTCTCTAGCTCAGAGGGACGGAGGACAGGACTATCCGCAGCCCCATTCCTGATCCTCTCCAGAGTTCTCTAGGTGATGACAACGCTGCAGACCCAGCAGCAGCACGCCACACGCCTCACAGACCCCGGGGCACAGCAAAATCTGGTTCTGTCTTGTTGAAGAACCCTGTGACTAAAGTCATACACCTGTGAGAAGGCTGCCTAAGGGCGGAGGTTCCAGTCCACGGCAGGAAACAGGATGAAGGTACGTGCCCATTCTGACGGTTGGAAGGAAGGGCCCAGTGGTGCTAAACTACCACCTGTTACTGCCAAACTCCTAGTTTCTATGAAAGCAACACAGGCTGCCTATCCCAGAGAAAATGCCACCTCGTTCCCTCCCAAAAGTTCCCTTTTCTTATCACCTCTGTTTTTTAAAAGTATGAAAGGCTCGGTCACTGGAGAAGTTGGCACGATTGTCTGTTTCTGGCTGAAAGGAGACAGCTTGAGCAGAGGGTGGCATCGCCAGAGAGACCTAAAATATGGCAGTGACATTAGGGACTGAAACCCTCCCAGGTCATGCTCAGAAAACGTCACCCCCGCATTCCGGCCCGGGGTCAGCCCACGTGACACCAGAGTGGCGTGCGCCGGGCTGCCTGAAGCACGAGGCTGGGAACGGTCAGGTCCGGGCTTGCTGGGGTCCCTACCTTGGCAACACTGCCCTCATAGGCAGCTCGGAGGCGGCCTTGCAGAGCCGGTGAGAAGCACAGCAGCCGCTCGTTCTCAGCCAACAGCTTCAAGGTCCCTTTGTCCAGGTAGGAAAGAACCCTACAGGGACGAGAGTGCGTATGACTGAGAATGGGATGCGCTGCAAATAGGAGCCCGCGCCTGCACACCCCAGAGAACGTCGTCTGGAACGCGGAGCAGGTGTGTGAGGCAAAGTCATGGGCCGAGCATTTAAGATGCCGGAGAAAAGGGGGCAGGAAAGAGACCTCTGGAGCAGGGAAGCAGACACAAACCCGAAGGGCAGATGCCAAGGCCACAGGGGGCAATTTGATTCTTTCAGGGGTTAAATTCATAGACTTGACACAAAATGACAGGCTACGTGTAGGAAAAGGCCCAGGGTCACTGCACCTGTGTGAAGCACAGCACTTACCCCAAGTGGCCAGAGAAGCAAATGGACAATGGCAATGAGGCTTAAATGCCTCGCTGGGGAAACTCACTGAAACTGATGCTCCAGAACCTGCACTGCAAAGAAGACACAGTCATGGACACTCTGGAACAGTGGGCTTTCCAGGGAATCTAGAAGGATAGTACCAAGCTGTCAGTTAAGAACTGTTTCATCTCCAGCCCTCATTTCCCAAAAAGAGGCTTGCCCACTGACCTGGTGCTCCTGGAGTTAGTTCAAGGTCACTGTCCTTGGTGGCCACCATCCTCCGAGCAGTAAGGAGCTGAAGGACGAAGAAAAGCTCCAAGAAGAGGTTTGGTACCAGGTTCTCTGGATAGAAAAAGAAACCTCAGGGTGTCAGGCACCATTTGGAATCCTAGCCCGCAGTTCCGCAAGCATCTCCACTCCAGCACCTTTTGCTCTCACCCACCGGCAATGCATGAAGAGTAGACAAGGGCTATCAGCTCCAGGCGCTGGCGGGAAGACACTCTGGCAGGGTCAGCGGGTTCAGCTGTGAGGTTTCCTGTCCGGCTGGGGAGGGGAGACCCCGATTCTGAGGTGGGACAGGTGGCAGTAGGTGACTGCTGCAGCTGCTTAGAGCTATGGGGACAGAGAGATGTCAAGAGCAGTTCCCCTAGCTTCCCCCGCACAGCCACACTCTGGTTCCTCCAGAGCAGACGTCCACAGCCCAGGAAACAGACCCAGGGCTGCCTGAGCGGGCAAACCAATCTCAGGGAAAAGCCCTTCAGATCCCCCAGTGGGAGGAAGCTGACAACCCAGGGAGTGGCAAGGTCATACCGCTCCTTCCTGAGCATCTCCCGCTCCTCTTGCAGACTTCTGCACCCTGGGGGAAGGCCATGGCCCCAAGGGCTAGTGTCCGGGACTGAGGGTTGGGAACTGGGGACACAGTTGATTGGGGGTGAGGTGAAGCAGGTCTTGGGCTTGGAGAGTGACCGCTCTTCGCTCACCGGAGTTGGGTTGATCCGGCGTGAAGGCTTCGTCCTGCTAAGTAGCCACAGGTTTTTCTCAAATTCCCATCTTCAAACATGTCCCCCTCACCACCTCAAGGGCGGGGGCCCCTTGCGAAACGCCCTTCTCACTACTGTGGTTATCTCACCCCCAACCTTCGGGCCGTTCCCACGCTCGGCTGCGGAGCGCCCGGCCCTAATTTCCTGACTCCCCTCGCACAGCCTTCGTGCCCACCCCGCTCGTGGGGGAGGGCTGATTCTCACCCTGCAGGGCCCGGGGGAACCGAGCCGACGGGAGGGAACTCCTCCAGGTTGCTGAGGTTTGGCGGATCAGAGCGCGCGAGGCTGGGGCTGCTGGGGCTGCCGGGGCTGCCAGAGCCTTTGGGCCTCCGGCCCCCGGCCCAAGGCTGACTCTCTCCGCCGACCCCCTCCTCCAGGCCCCCGGGGCCGCGGCCTCCCCGCTCGCGACCCGGCCCCGGGCCCCGCCTCCTGCCCCCGCGGCGGGCCGAAGGGGCGTCGGCGGCGGCGGCGCTCGAAGGCTCAGTCGGGGGGAAGAGCTGGCTGCGCGCCCCGCGGCCGCCCCGCGGCGGGCCCCCCGGCCTCCCTGGCAGAGCTGCCGAGGAGCCCGGGGCCTTGGCGGGGGTTGGGGGGCCCTGCGGGAGGACGCGGCTGCTCTGCTCCCTCAGGAAGTTCAGCAGGAACGGCACGAATTCCTTCCGCAGTGGCCGGAGGGAGCTCAGCGCGGCCGCCTCCCCGGGGTCATCCTGAGGGAGAAGCGGCGAGGGACGAGAGGGTCAGCGGCCAGCGCGGCGCCACGAGCAGCCGGGACCGCAGTGCGCGCTGAGGCGGGCGGCCCGGGCAGCGGCCCCTAGTTGGAGCGCACTCGGCCCGGGCTGACAGCCAGGCACCCGAGAGAAAAGGGACCGGAGGGGTGGTAGCTCCCGCGGAAAGCAGACTCGGGTCAGGCCCGGGGGTGTGCAGTCGCTGTTACCTCCGAGCTCTGGGCGCTGCGCGCGATCCACCGCACGGCCTCGGCGACCGACACCTCCTCTCGCAGCAGCGACTCCAAAACGGCCGCCATCCCGGTCGGGGCGCTTGAAGGCGATTGCGCAGGCGCCGGCGCGCCGCGGGCGGCCTCGGAGGGGCGGGGCCGGCTCGCGGAGCGACCGTTGGGCCGCGGGGCGGGGGGGCGGGGCGGAGGGGCGGAGCCCGGGCTTCCCCGGGCTAAGGTACCGCTCAGGCCTTGGGTCAAGGCCCGGCTTGCTCCGCGGCGCCGGACCACAGGCCCGTGGCCCGCCAGGTACGGCCGCACCGTGGTCGGCGAGGCCCAGCTGCGGCTGCCCGGGTGCGCGGGGCGACCTGCGGGGACTGGAGGACATGACTGGGGAAACCGAGGGCCCGGGAGAGCTGCTGGACGGCAAAGGTGAACAGTTGTTGGGAAAGACACCTGCCTTATCTTCTGCGATAAGCACACCCTTTTCTTTCAAGAGTTTAAGCTTTTAAGATTTTTTATTTATTGGAGCACAGAGGGGGAGTGAGAGGGAGAAGCAGACTCCCCGCGGAGCAGGGAGCCCGGCTCTGGGCTGGATCCCAGGACCCCGAGATCATGAGCTGAGCCAAAGGCAGACGCTTAACCGACTGGGCCGCCCAGGCGCCCAAGAGTTTGTTTTCTCTATTCAACCGTCACCACCCTAAAGAAGTTAGGATAAAATTAGCCTACCTCTGACCTTGTCTTTCTCAAAGGCTGAGTTTTCTATGCCCTGGCTCGTGGGCACCCACGGGTTTTCCAGCAGCCACCACCAACTGATCGACCATTTAAGACGTAAGAATTCTTGCAAGGACGATTTTTAGAATCTTCAGCCGCAACCCTTGAAGTGCCTCAGGTGCCCGCAGTCACCTGTCTGTATCTTTACCTTACACCAGGTTATTATTTCTTGCAGTTGAAATGTTAAGAGGCACATTCTTGAGTTATTTCTTAATTTCTCTTATTTGGAAACACATGATAGGCAGCTCTTTGGATGTTGCTACTCACTGAGAGATCAAGAAGGGGAAACCAGGCGGGAAAGACAGATGGCCCTAACATTCCAGGTCAAACCACACGAGGGGGGGGGAAGCAGTGCGCGTGTGAGTGCCTCCCGAGACTTCTTCTGGTTCAAAGGTCACAGGTGGACAGGAGAGGGTGGTGGGGAACAGGAATGACTCTAGCGCTTCCTGCAGAGGAGAAAGTACCTTCAGCCAGAGAATGAAGGACTTAAAGGGAGCTCTCAGCACTTGCCAGTTGTTTTTTTTTTTTTTTAAAGTATTTATTTGTCAGAGGGTGGGGGGGGGCTCACACAAGGGGGGGGCGGCAGGCAGAGCAGGCAGAGGGAGCTGAGCAAGGAGCCCGATGCGGGGCTCGATCCCAGGACCCTGGGATCATGACCTGAGCCAAAGGCAGACGCTTAACCGACTGAGCCACCCAGGCATCCCCAGTTTAGTTTTTTTTTTTAAGATTTTATTTGAGAGAGAGAATCTCAAGCAGACTCCACGCTCAGCGGGGAGCAGGACACGGGGCTCCATCCCAGGACCCTGAGATCATGACCTGAGGGGAAAGGAAGAGTCTGACACTTAACCTGCTTAAGCAACGGAGCCATCTAGGCACCCCTTAGCACTTGCAGTTTTATTACTTCACCTTCAGTTTTATTACATGGGGAACCATCTCCTGGTATCCCAGAACTCTGGCTTTTATCTGCAGGGGTTCCGAACACCTAACTTCTATTTAGTCCAGTGCTGCTTTTTCTAGGTCACTTCTGGATGTGGAACTGCATTTTATAGCAACATCTTCTGTTCCCTGTTGATTTTGTAACCTCTGGTGCATTCAATAACTTTATTAAATTAGAAAAATATTATTTCCCCTTTTTGAAAGCAAACCATCACACAAACAGAACTAGAGTGTGCATGCGGAATGAATATTTTATTACTAGATTATAAAAATAAAATACAAAATAATTTTAAAACAGAACTTAAAACACTGTACAAAGCTTTAATATGATACAAATGGGAAAATTAAATAAATAATTACACTTTTATGTACAGATGGCCTATACAAAAGCACTCCATGTTTCTGCCAATACTCTTATGTCCTTGGTTGCCTGAGCAAAAATGCATAAAGAGGGCTGCTTGGAGGGAAAACGACAATACAATACCTTTGGAGGTATTTCAAAGAGCAACTTCGTATCACTCTGGTTTCATGAAGAGGAGGAGAAAGGGAGAAAAACTGTGGGATTACTAAAGTCTTCTAACTTACTGGTTTTGCTCAACAAGAGACTTCTTCTGGTTTGTGGTTCAATCTGATATAACAGCTGCCAGTAGTTCATAACTTCCAAGAATTGTATCTAAGTCAAAACTAGATGTCTCCCCCTCTTTTTTCCTAAAAGCTGCAAACCGGTAAGTAAATGACCCAGTGAAATCGGCGCTGGCAATTTTAGGAATGGGAGCCAGGAGGGGGACGGGAACTGTGCAGGAGGGAGTGTGTGGGCTCAGGCATGGGTCATCTGATCAGTTCTCTTCTTTGTTCAATTCACTCAATCCAATTTCGGAGCCCCAAGTGGCAGAGTGTTGTGTTTCTTTCATCTTCTTAACTGTATTTCTGAATGCTTTTTACCTTAGTGAACTAATTTATCTTGTGAATCATTTAAAAAGAAAATAGTTTTGAAAAGTCCTAAGGGCTTTCCCCTCCCTGGGTTGCTCCCTAAGATAAATCACATTCAAGCCCTGGTCACTTTTTTTATCGTGGGTGAATGAAGAACAAAGCCCAGATTCCAAATATGGGGAAATGCTGTGAATGCATTTTTTAAGGATTTTACACTGTGTACTCTAAGGTGAGGAGAAAGAGTCATATGGCAAGGATAGTGTATATTAAAAACTAGGGTTTACTCAATGTTTTTAGCTGGGTGAGTGAACACTTCTGTACACAATATGAAACAGTATTAAACTAACCGAAAAGAGAGGTAAAATTCCTATCATTAGTGTGTAAAATTATGTCACGGGCAAATTCTCTAGTCACATGGGCTCAAAGATCTGCCTCGTGGAATCCTATTCTCTAGGTCGAGGAACCCAGAACCACTGGCCCAAGGGGTACCGAAGACACATGGCAGCATCACCGGTGACACGTACTATGCCCACACTGTCACTTCCAATTTAACAGGCAGGCTCTGTTCAAGTTCCACAGGATCATGAAGGAAAAGGCTTCACTTCCTTTACATGTCTCCTCAGACCAAAGATCCAGCAAAGTGTAAGGAAATATTCAAATCATTACTGACTAAATGTTACTTGCTGGCTATTCAGTTTTTTGAGATTGTGTATAACCACAAAGTGATCTTGATCTTGTCCCACACTTTCATTTTCTGATGCAGATTTGCTCAAGGGGAATAATTAAACATCCAGCTTACATTTTGGAAGTCAGAGCAGATTATCGCAACTCAATTAGACAATGTACTGATGGGCCAAGACTCTGTCATCATTTCATGTCCAGCCAAGGATTTCTCAGGGACTGAGGTGTGCAGCATCCAAATTCCCCTTTAAATTCATAGGGAACCTAGTTCCATGTCCTGGAGTTACCTAAGAACTACAGGACTTCCCCAGACCCCTCCTGCACATCTCCCTTGCACTGTCGACAACAGATTCTGCAGGCTCCCAAGACTATCTGGGTTAACATTCTCCTAATTCCAAAGGGGCAGCCCAGCTATTGAGAAAATCCAATGATAGATGTTTCCACACTCCTCCCCCATCCTCCCAGTGTACCCCAGAGTTCTCCTAGATGACGGCAGGGGAGTGGGGTGTCCGAACCACCACCTGGGGGTTTCCATGCACCACGTCCTCCCGTGTGGTCTGAGGAGCTGCAGCTGCTGCGCGTTCCCTTCTCTAAGTTCTAAATCGACACCTCTGGATTCGGGACTCGGGTGACTATTGACCTGTGGGGACTACCATAGTGGTTACATACCTTAATCCTGTAATACTTTTTGTGTTAAAACCTAGATAAGTAACTCTTCCGCAAATAAACTGTACAGACGCAAACTCAAGAAAGTTGAGTAATTCCGCTGTCATCAACCATTCTAGCTCTCCTCAGTGATACGGGTGCCAAAATATGTCTCCCTTTAGGCAAAGTCCCAGCACATCTGTGGTAAATGCACATAAACAGAAGTGGGCAGAATATAAAAAAGTGAATGCAAACAACTTAATTCCAAAATACATGAACATGACAGAAGAAATGATTCTCTAACATACGCCATGTTTTGATAGATATAAAGAAATGAACAAAGTTTTAAAATGTGAAAACTTTGATCTCCAAGACTAAATCTAGACTTATCTACAAATTAATATATTTCCAAATAGCCAGACTAAGATTCATTTTTTTCCCCTAAGCCTAACTCTGAATTCCGGATCCTGTTTCTCCTATTGCCAACTTCTAATGTTAGATTAAGAATGTAGTTCCTAGAACAAAGAATCCTCTAGGGAAAAAGCATCTGTTTTTAATTCAAAGCTATCGGGTATAGGAAAACTAATTATAGTTTTAACTATCGGTGTGTTGGTTTATAAAACATGCACCAATGTACACTTTTTCCTTGTAGACTGAATGCAACCATAGAAACATCTGCATAAAAATCTGTGGCCTGGAAGGAATCTATGATGATTATCAAAGAGCCTCAAGTTCCCCTAGTGGCTAGGAGCTGAATAGAGACACTGCACAAGTAGTCCACTGAATCAGTAAGCAGCTGGGATTTGTTTAGTATTTTAAAGCAAATAATACAAAGTGGATAATGACAACAGTGGGTATCAATTATCATGTTGCTACTTATCTAGGACTGGACTGACTTGGTAACTTACAAAAAAACATTCACTTCACAACATGCAACTTAAGAAATGCAAATGTGCTGGTGCCCTTGTCAGCAAGACCAGCTTGCACACCAAGGTGGGAATGACAGCGCCCGCCTGACACTTACCATTCAAAGATGTTTACAGTCTGTGCTTTAAGGTTACATTTGATATGATCCGATTTTCCTTTGTTCGCTATACATTAAAGTTAAATGCCTTGATGCTGTGCAAAAGATGACCAGGTGAAATACTAAGATTTCCACGCATCTGTATACCCTGGAGATTTGGCGGCATAATGTAAGAAGGATGCTGCCTACAGGGACTGAGCTGGTGCGAATCCATTTTCTGCTCCACCCAAGTAACTCCAGAGACTAGACATGGCGGGGTAAAGGCAAGTATGACTAGAGTTGCCATCGTGTCGTGAGAGAAGAAACCAGGAGGCACTTGATTTTCAAAAGATAGTTTTGACTTTTGCCCCATACTACTCTTAGTATAGTTTGGCTTGACTTTAATTAATGGCCATGTCCCTCATCTTAGGTAAAATAATCAAAGTGGTTTAAAATTACTTGGATGATCTATGTTTGTCACTGAAATCTGAAATATGCCATCACTAAAAAAACCCAAAATAAATAAAAAAAAATAAGGAACTAAAACAACAAACAACTCATTCTCTGTATCATACCTTAAAATAAAACATAATAAAAAATCCTTGTGCCAAAAATGTTTTGCTCAGGGCTGCCAACTTCTCTTTTTAGCCTAAGACACTGAACATCTAAAAGCACAAACTATGCTTTTAAAAACCATAAATAAATCTCTATATGATAGTACTTTTAAGTGGACCTATTGATACATATGATATAACTAGTCTGTTTTCTTTTGAAAGTATCAGAACTGAAACATCTTTGGTTAACTCTTTCCTCTACATGCAAAATAAAGTATTCTTATACACCGAGGCTATTTCTCTCTGGATATGGAGTTCGTCGGTGCCATCTAGAAAAGGGGGCAACACAGTGGAAGAGTTGGGAGAAAAACAGAAGAAACCAAGAGAGAGAAAACACCCAATTGCCATGTTGCCATCACTGTCTGTTTTGACTGCTAGAAAAGAAATACCAATAAGAAATAACACACACACCACAACTATAACCTCATCTGCTTTTCCAGTGGTTATGAAGGGCACATTTCTGACGACAGGGGTCAGAATTTAAAGCTGGCTACTTTTAGCACAATTTAGCTAATACAAGGGAAAAAAGAAGTTAATTCCTTAATTGTAGATTACTCCCTCACCATCCAAAAAATAGTGAGGTGAAAAGAGGAACGTAAAATGGCAATTTTTAAGAGATTTTTTTTTCTTTAAATCAATTTATATCAGACCCATGATTATCATCCCAGCTTATCCCCTTTAACCATAAGGACAGAATTATGTGATTAATGTGACAAATTTTTGAGCCAGTATCACAAGCCTGACCCGGTAATTTTTTCTCCTATTAACATCTTTTAAAAGTGAAAATTAAATAACCTATCTTGGCTTGAAGGCTGCCAACCCTTGCATTATACACAAAGAAGGCAAGAAGAATCTGAAGTGTCCCATGCCAAGAACATATTTTCAGAAAATGAAGACAGGCAAGGCCCAAGTGTACGCGAGGCACACAATAAAAAGGAATTTCACCATCTGTGATCTTGAAATTACAAATGGAGAATGAGAAAGAATGAGTTTATATAAGCATATGTTTCTCTATATATTTATAAATATTTATATCATTTACCATGAAGACATGCAAGTAGTGTGACAGCAACTATTATACAAATATCATACAGAAGGACTGGTCTTCCAATATTACAGTTGCTTTAGTTAAACAGCAAATATGTCTTATCTATTGCATTCCTCTGTAGTGCTTGAAACGGGAGAGAAATTAAGATTCCACACTATGCTACATTTCTTACAGGAGATCGTATAGGACTCGATAGTGTTTGGAGTTTCGGTTTGTTTTTTTTTTTTGTTTTTTGTTTTTTTTTAAAAAAAGCTCAACACAGATAAAGAGAACAAGAGAAGTTCAGTGCAGCTTCAGGGCAGCTTTGAGGCAGCATTAGAATGTATTTGCTTGGTGAGGAAATATACTTTTTGTTTTGTTTTTTTGTTTTTTTTCCTGTTTTCCAATGCAACCATATTAGATTTGGCAGCAAACACAAGGTCAAAGAGAAAGCACAGATGTTTGCTAGAAGGCGAATTTCAACAGCAAGCAGACCAATTTACCTGACCTCAATCAGGTCTTTACAACACAAAACACCTACAGAGTAGAAAAGAGCCCATTTGAAAAATCTAGCATAATTTACTTTTGCTGGATTCCTGTTAGCAGAAGAGTGAAATTAGAACAAATATGCTCCTCCTCGCAGCTTTATAAATTGAGGTTACAAGGAAATCAGGTCCAAAAGCCCAAATATTCAAACTAAAGCACAGGAGAAGCAGGTAATAAAACATTAAAAGATAAATATTGAGCCTAAATTTATTTCCCCAGATACTCATTCCTTATTGGCTAAATGTATATAAAATACAAAGTTTGAGGATTATAAGCCTCCACAACGTACCTAATTTCTGTTTTTCTTTCTAAATCTCTAAGAGCATAAAGTCACATTCCACAGCATTATACTTCCCTGGTATCATCTTGGAGGTTGATATTGCAAACAGTCAGTCTCCAGGAGACCTAAGAAAGCAAGGTCTACTCTGGTCGGTCCTCCTTCCACAAGGAGGAAACAGAGGGGGAGAGGTTTCTTTTGTCTTGAAGGGTATTCACCCCACCCTGTCCCTCTGTCCCCAAAGCTCTAACGCCTGTGCAGTAAGCTCTGTTTTGACTTCTCCTTCCTTTACCTAAGTTTCAGTAGCTCTTTTTCACAATAAAAATATACCGAGTTAAGAACTGTTAACTTACTTTTTTCTGTTCCACAGAAAAATATTAGGGGACTAAAAACACAACTGGATTTGAAATTCTCAGCATGTGCTGCTAAAAGCATATTAGAATGTATTGTTAAAATAAGGGAGATTGCATCCGGGGAGATATACTTAACTTTAAAACCTGAAATCCAGGAAGGGTAGTAGGAGTGAGGCAAAGTAAAGGTGTGAACTCTCAATACACCAGTAAACACACACAAGCCTCGGGTATATGAGCACTGGCTCCCCAGCAACAGACTGGTTACATATCCTCCTATCGGAGCAATTCTGACTCTCTAAGGTTGGGAAGTTTTGAATGAAAATATTAAAACAAGAAATTTCACTTTTGCTATATAATCTTTAACAATGCCTTAAAAAAACAGGCCAAACCCCTTAAAATTCCATTCCATTTCCTACCGTCAACTCTTTTGTTTCAAAGGCAGCTGAAAAATGAGAGTTCATTTAATCTCCCCCGTGGATTTTGCTGGATTGCCCCTTCCTATGAAAAGGCATTGATCCCTGACCTGCTTGCTGCCTGCCTTAGGTAATTCCTTATCATGTATTTATGTCTTCTTATAAATAATTTATCATGTTACTTTCTTTTGCAAGAGAAGATCAACACTGGTTTTTTAAATAGACAGTACAGGGCCACACATGCATCAGGTTTAGGAGGAAGATCTCACACCTTTCACAGAGATGCAGCCCAGCTCCTATCTGCTGAGTTTAGTAGCTGACTTACTCTTCCCTGGGGGGGCTTTGGTGCCGGCCGAGTGGTGGTGGAGGCTGCTGGATCCTTTCAGGCCATTCTTGCTGGGTTTGCAATGCTCCTGTTGGCAGGACCTCCTGGAAGAGGAAGATCCTGAGTGGCTGGGAGGTGACTTGCTTCTCCCCAGATGCGGGGATGAACTCCTCTGGTCATGGTGGGGCCGTCCAGCCCTGGATGGTGAGGAGCTGGACGTGCGAGGCAAGGAAGAGCTTCGAGGAGAGGCACTGGGACTCCTGCGGGGGACAACTGGACTCTTGGGTGGTGTTTTTGGATTGTGAGGGGATCCTGGACTCTTGCACTGAGTAGTGCTCCGGGGCTTCTGAGATCCATTTTGAAGAATTTGGGCCAGGCGGGAGAAAAGGTCTGAGTCGGAATTGCTACTCCCTAGGACTTTATATCTGCGGAGCCTTTAAAAGAACAGAGAAGAATTCTTTTCATTTTAATTCAAGTGTGTCCGGCAAGTCACAGCGTCCTAATGATAATGTATATAATGCGAGTCAAGTCAGCGAACACTGGAAACAGAGTTACTCTTTCACACACCAGTTGTAAGAGCTTGGACAAATTACTTAACCTCCCCCCCCCCCCTTTTTTTGAGTGAAGTATAGTTGACATACAATGTTACATTCATTTCAGGTATACAGCACAGTGATTCCACAATTCTATACATTACACATGTTCACCATGATAAATTTTGTTACTATCTGTCACTGTACAAAGTTATTACAATATCATTGACTATATTCTTTTTGCTGTACTTTCCATCCCTATGACTTACTTATTCTATAACTTAAAGTTCATACCTCTTACTCCCTGCCCCCCTCGTCACCTCTTTCGCCCATCCCTCCCACCCCACTCCCCTCTGGCAACCACCGGTTTATTCTCTGTATTTATGAGTCTGTTTCTGTTTGCTTGCTTGTTCATTTTGTGTTTTTAGATTTCACATGTAAATGTGAAAATACCATATGATTTCACTTATATGTATTTGGGTTTTGTCTTTCTCTAATTTCACTTCGTATAATACCCTCTAAATCTATCCATGTTGTAAATGGCAAGATTTCATTCTTTTTTATGGCTGAGCAATATTCTATTACATGTATATCCCCGCTCCCCCACATCTTTACCATTCATCCATCAGTGGACACTTACGTTGCTTCCATATCCTGGCTACTGTAAATAATGCTGCTATAAACATAGGGGTGCACATATCTTTTCGAATTACTATTTTGTTTTCTTTGGGTAAATACCCAGCAGTGAAATTACTGGATTGGATGGTAGTTCTATTTTTCATTTTTTGAGGGAATTCCATACTGTTTTCCATAGTTGCTGCATAAATCACATCCTCACCAGTAGTGCATGTAACCGCTCCTAGCTTTTAATGGGAATGTTATCTACCTCTCAGGATTACTGAGCAACCAAGAACAATGGCCCAAGTAAAGTATTTAGCTGCCTGACTGCCATTCAGAAGGACTTAAGTGTTGTTAGTCCCTTTCCTCCTATGGTATATTTGCTGTTCTTTTTTTAAGTTTTTATTTATTTATTTAAGTAATCTGTATACCCAACATGGGGCTCAGACTCATGACCCCAAGATGAAGAGTCGCACACTCTTCTGACTGAGCCAACCAGGCACCCTGGCATGTTTGTTCTTCTAATTTTAGGATCAACTTAATGAAACGTCTCTAGCATGTTAGTAAGTGAGAGAGAGAGTAAGCCATTTTGTTTAAGGCTCCCACGACAGAAATTTGGCATGTGTATACGCAAACATTAAACCCCACAACATGAAGTGTACTCACCAACAGCAGGAACTACAGATCGAAGTATATTTCAACCTCATTTAACACTTTGCAAAAGGAAAGCATAGTCACTGGTTTCTCTGGGCCTCAGTTTCTGTCCCTGACAATAGTCTGAGATTCAAGAGAGCTGGGTTTGGAGACCGATTGCCCTGTCTTACTGGCAACTGAGCTTGGGCCTTAGAATTCTAAATCTAGAGAATATCCATATGAATATCAGTGTCTTCTCTGCCCTAAATGTCTTTCTGTCTCAGCCTAAAATTCATTCAGTTAAAGAATTTATTTTTTTTTTATTTTTTGTTTTTTTGTAAGAAATCTTGATTATTCAAATTTATTACCATCAAGAATTATGCAACGATGCTGTAGTTCTCTTAACAAATAGAAAACAGACTGTATCAGTTAAAGAATTTAAACCTCAAACTGCTGGGGCACCTGGGCGGCTCAGTCGGTTAAGCGTCTGCCTTTGGCTCAGGTCATAGTCCTGGGATCGGGCCCCGTGTCAAGCCCTATGTTGGGTTCTGTGCTCAGTGGGGAGCCTGCTTCTCCCTCTCCCTCTGCCCTTCTCCGCTCATGCTCGCTCACTCTCTCAAATAAAAAAAAACAAAAAACAAAAAACTTCAAACTCCTGACATGCCCCTCCTTAAAGAAGGGAGTGGGAGAAGAACTTCCAAGGCTGTATTAGTCCCTCAGGATGCAGGGGCATAAATAGCCATCATCTCCATCATAGGTCAGCAACAGCTACTGATTTTTTCTCTGAATTTTCTCTCCTCCTCCTTTCCCACCATCTACTTATTCTAACATGACGAAACTCATTCTGGTTAAGCCTACCCTCATGGATGTTATAGTAAAATACGAAGAATGGAATAAAAGAATTCTTCTGTGCCAGGACCTACGTGGGAAAGTTGAGTGACCTCTGAGTTCCCAGATGAGGCCCAGGTTGGTGATTTCTGTAATATCTGACACAATGCCACCCGCTTGGCTTGGCTGCTAAGTGCCGCCTTTAAGGGACACACGAAGTGCTAAGTAGTAAGTGATAATCCAGATCTGTTTGCTGTAGTCCAAAGCAGCTCAAGCCACAGATTGCAGCATCTTTATTAAATACAAAGGGCAAGCAGAAGGAAGAGGGGATGTGTGGCTACTGCTCATGGAATCACCTTTCTAAAATGTCTCAAATGACTGCTGTTCACTCATCACCATTCTTCCTGTGGAAGTCTAGTCCCACCGGCACTTCAAATCCAATGTTTGGTTACACTGGACCTGAAACCCTATGGCAACTCAGAACTAAACTTAGCTAAGGGGAGCAAGTTCTGCTGGGTAATGATACAGATAGAATCTCACTTTAACACACTTCAGAATCCATAACAATAATCCATATTGTTGTACTATCTAGAACAGGCTATGGTCTTCATGTACTTTGATTTTCACCTGGTTTTTGTTCAAAGGCCATCCTTTTTCTCATTCTTCTCCAAGGGTTGAGACCTTTCTAGTCTGTGGAATGAGTAATGGCTCTCCAAGGAAAGCACTCTTAACTGGTTTAACACCTCCCAATCGTTTCCCCTCTTCTTTAAAATATAATCACCCTATGGTCAACTATACATGAGAATACTTCAGTAAACAAGTATATACCATATAGTAAGTATTAAAGTAATACTTTTATTACGTATGGCTGTGTCATCAGACCTAGGGAAACTGCCTGTAGGGTTTTTGTGTTTGTTTAATTCATTATAATCAAATAAACAGCACTGTGACCAGGACCCATTCATCAAATTATGGACACAGTCTTTTTCACTAGAATTTGACATCATAATGACATCTCTTATAATGGGATTCTGACTAGAAAAAGCTGGAAAATTATTGAGTATCTAGGTAACATGGACTAGAAGAGAAGTAACCTTGGTTGCATGCTAATGAAGCCCTGCACAAAGCTCTACATGTATGCAACCGTATTCGATCCTCCCCAAACCACTAAGGGTCATACTGCTAGAAAGTGGGAGTGCTAAGAATGAACTTGGATCAGTATGACCCCTTCTTCTACACCTGGGAAAGGCAGGGAAGGAAACAGATCGTCAGAAGCAGGCAACAGAGAAATGAAGCCACTGACGTAACATAATCAAGCAGACACAGAGCGAACGCTACACACTTAACACAGTAGGAACAGAAGGTTACCTGGCTTCCACTCCAGGCCTTGTGGGAGGCTTCCCTGGTGGTGGCCGAGGCAAGAACTGAGCTGAAGTTGCGCTACTGACTTGGTCTGTGTTGACCCATGAAACTGGCCTTGGGATTTTGCTCTTTCTGGACTGGGAAATGATGGGTGACAGAAAGCTGTCCTCGGCTGATCTGCTCAGGTGCGAGTCTACAGTCAGTCTCGAAAAGGGAGCAACGACTTCCTCCTCAGAGAAGGGAGCAGGAACAGTGGCTAGTCTCTCCTCCAGCAATTTATCAGAGGCACTTGAGAGGTCCCCAAGGAAAGACCTGAGTTGCCTTTTTTCCACCAGAAGCCTGACGAGGTCTGGCTGATAAGCTTTCTTTTGGAGGAGCTTTTCTTTTGCAGAGACTGGAGAGGAAGATTCAAAAGTTGAGTCTACCTCTTGTGCTAAAACAGGGATTCGGCTGTGTCTAGTTACAAAGGATGACCTAATCACGTCCTTCCGGGATGGGGGACAATGTTCACTCTCTGAAACACAATGAAATAATTCTCCATTCCTAGGAGCCACTTTCTCTCTCTTACCCTCTTGGTGCAAAAAAGTAGACAGGTCCCCCTGCTGACCTGGCAAGTCTTCACTCCTGATGTCATCATCCTTAGATATCTTACTTTTTTGCATTGCTGCCACCTGACCTATCTGTCCTTCAACATGTGGGTCAATGACTCGTGAAGAAATCTCTGAAGTTCCAACTGCCAGAAGCTTCATTATCTCATGATTCTTGTCTTGATTTGGCACTACACTAAAAGTCTGTGTCTTTGTCACATCAAGAGGTTCAGTACTAGCTGAGTGATCCCTTTCCGCAGTTACCAAGTCTCCTGGAAGGGAGGCAATCTCGATATAATGCTGCCCTTTACTTAATTTCTCATCATTATCTGACCCTAGAAGATTGCTTTTCTCTTCGGTTTCCCTAGGGAGACTCTCAAATTCTCTCACAGCCAGTCTGTTATGGTCAGGAATGTCTTTTGGTCCCAGGTTTTGAGATTTGTTACACTCTCTAATATTGGGTAACAAGTCATGACCAATATGATCTATCTGAAGCCCCAAGTCTGTTCTGCTTCCTCCACTAGGAGGTTCGCCCTCTGTTAAAACTAGGCCAGAGAAGTTCTCCCTTGGAGAGTAAAGTTCCACGGTGGGTTCCACAGGCTGAAGGTCTTTCCTCTCTGGCTGTTGACCATAGTGAAAGCTTCCTGAAGTAGACTGTGTAGATGCCACAGAGGGTCTAGGAATTGTAATCTGAAGAGACAGGAGAAAAAATATTAGGCAATAATGTGGAATATAATGAAGATGCGTCACTTGAAATTTCACACTTCAAATTCTAATTTAAAAGAGGAACACAGATGTTGACCAGGTCTGCCCAACTCCTACGTAAAATGAGCAACTCCAAATCAAAGTACGTGACGCTCAAGCTCTCCTACTTAGGAGCTGTACAAAGCAGTCTCCCTCTAGGCTCATCCCTGCCTTTTCTTTAGCCTGCTCTGTGCTCTGCAACACTGACTTCTACAGACTGCACAACCCAGGCTCCCTTGCCTTCTGATTTCTGGCTGGGTTTGCTCAATGGGCATCAACAGAGCATCAGAGCTGGAGGAGAGAAAGGTCTGGGTCTTATTAATATTTTTTAAAAGATTTATTTATTTATGAGAGAGAGAGAGAGGAGGAGCAGAGGGAGAAGGACAAGCAGACTCTGTGCTGAGTGGGGAGCCCGACATGGGGGCTCAATCCCAGGACCCTGAGATCATGACCTGAGCCAAAATCTAGAGTCAGATGCTCAACCGACTGCTCCACCCAGGTACCCCAAGGTCTGGATATTAATTTTTTCTGCTTCCTGCCCAAGGGACGGCAGCTTTGGTGGTGGCTACATTCTACCACTTCTGGCCAGAGCTGCTATGGCATGGCCCTTCTCCCAGCTTTTGCTCCTTCTTCCTCCTCTTACAGGACTCAAGACAGAAATGGCTCCCTCCACTGATGATCCTGTTAGCTCTCTTAACTCTTCCCACACATTTTTTTTTTTTAAAGATTTTATTTGTTTATTTGACAGAGAGAGACACAGCGAGAGAGGGAACACAAGCAGGGGGAGTGGGAGAGGGAGAAGCAGGCTTCCCGCCCAGCAGGGAGCCCGATGCGGGGCTTGATCCCAGGACTCCCGGATCATGACCTGAGCTGAAGGCAGACGCTTAACGACTGAGCCACCCAGGCGCCCCTCTTCCCACACATTTGTAAAAAGCTCTTTTCAGTAAATTCTCTCCAAGTCCCCTTGAGTGTGCCAGCTATTTTCTGCCAGATTCCAGATACAGGATTATAGGAAAAAATTACTGGCAAATTATTGTACCTTTAAAAACTCCAGATTTAGGGGTGCCTGGGTGGCTCAGTCAGTTAAGCGTCTGCCTTCGGCTCAGGTCATGATCCCAGGGTCCTGGGATCGAGCCCCGCATCGGGCTCTCTGCTGGGCGGGAAGCCTGCTTCTCCCTCTCCCACTCCCCCTGCTTGTGTTCCCTCTCTCGCTGTCTCTCTCTCTGTCAAATAAATAAATAAAATCTTAAAAAAATAAAAAAATAAAAACTCCAGATTTACATCCATCTTGTTTCCCCCATAACTCTTATCAATCAAACGATGTTAGGAATATTTTATCTTCCTATAAACAAAGACATACAAAGATGTTCCCTAATGTTTCATTATCTTAATTTTTTAAGGTCAAGCCTATGAGAAATTAAATTCTACCATCCCTCCACTGAGGTCATTTCAATTCTATGTGAATGAGATTCAATGTCTAATAAGAAGGTCCTATATTAAGACTCCTAAAGTTTCTACATTTCCACATTTGTTAAAAGTAACATGTAAGAAGACAAAAGTGACACGTAAGGAGGCAGCAAATGTCAACCACATAAACTGGTATGGAAAAAAAGCCTTTCTGAGAAATGAAATAAGTCAAATTACTTAATGAAGCCAATTTAGTTCTAGGAAACTATGGAAATTGGTCTGAATTCAAAGCAAAATGAACTTGGAACTGTCGTGGGAGATTATGCTTAGACCCCACCTTAGTCCAAAGACATCAAGAAATCGATGTTGTTCCAGAGTCAGAGAAATGGTTTCTCTGTGTGTCAGGAATTACAATTAGGTTTAAGAACATGTAAAGCTTGTCCTGAGCCCAGTCCAGGAGAAAACACCTAACTAATGTCCTGAAATAGCTCCTGAACAGAACCAGTATCCTGAGGATCTGTCAGGTTAATTGAATGAAGACAGGCTGTTTGGGTTCAGATGTGAATTCTTACAATAAGCCCAGACCTATAATGACCTTCGGGAAAAGGGAGTAAGTTCTAGTGGTGCTGCTGCCCTTCAGGAAGTCACCTCACACTTGTGTCTCTTTCATTATTCTAAAATATATTCAGGCAGATGGCAATTTTCTAGTGTATTTCAAAAATCATATAGAAACCTAAAATGTATAGTTACTTACTATTCAAAATGTAATTTTTAAGACCCAAGAGTGATGGTGGTAAGAAAATCAGGTAAGAAGTTATAAAAATGCCAAATAACAAGGGAGATGATTCTACCTACACTGAAAATAAACCAATAGTCACTTCATTATTATATGTAACTCCAAAAACATCAGCCAAATTAAATTCAGCAGTGTTTACAAAAATAACAGTCCACTGCTCTTTGAGACTAGAGCTAGGGAATCCATGCACTTCTGAGCTTAACTCATCTTAGATTCAGGATATAAATGGGTATGTGTGTGTGTGTGTGTGTGTGTGTGTGTGTGTGTGTTATGAAAAAAGGGGTGACAATCTTGTACACAGAAAAGATATAGGAACCACCAGACGGGAGAATCTATTTTCTTGAAAAAGATTCTGAGCACTTACGATAAACTGCATAAAATACTCTCATATTAATATTTCTATAGCACTTTAAATTTCTAAAATATTCCTAAAACCATTTTTACGAATTCCATTTCATATCTATTTTAATTGGGTGCTATTATTTACACAAATGTCACAAATGAGAAAAAAACCTGGTCCAAAAAAGTCAGGGATAGGACTTAAGGATTTTGAAAATCATGCATGGCATAACACAGCCTACTGACATGCACTATACTCAAATGTAGTTTGGAAAAGAGTCTGCAAAAATATTATCTGATGAGACAAAAGGAGAAAAAACAAAGATCAATAGCCAAATGTAGAAAAAGGAAGACTAATTCTAAGTATGGCTGAAAATAACTTCCTTAACCTTACACTGTAAGACACAAAAGCAATTTCCATATTTGGGACACTTTACAAACAGACTAAATCAATGATCCGCCAGTAAGCCATATGCATCTTTTATATCTTTAATTTCTATAATTTACAAACATCTCATTAAGGCATGAATTCACTCATGTCCTTTCTTCTGCTAACTGTGTAAGGTAACACCTTTTTACAGAACTAGAAAATGACCTCAGTATTTTCCATTTCTTTAATGTTAGTTTTACTAATGCCTACTACTCAGTTTGACTAACATCAGTCTCATTACTGTTTAATTCAGATAAAGCAGCCTCATTATTTATAGTTATCCCATGTTTACAACTGGCCAGATAGCAAGAGACAATAAACTGCAAACTATTATTTACATTTAACTTATAATTACCCTTTAACTTTCACCTAATTCAAGGATTGTATTAAGATAATAAAAACTTTGGGAAATCCAACATTCCTACCAAATAGCCTCTCTTCCAAATAAAAGGTATGTGATATATGAAATATCTAGATCTCATTTTGTTTTTTTGACAAATACTTTATGAGATATAGGTAGTAGAATAATTTATTGGTTTCTACTATTGCCAAGAGTAACGGAGTTATATGAACACATTCCTGGTCTATTAAAAAACTTAAATTTTAAACATTCACATTTCTTTGGGCCATTCAAATTCCCCAAAGACTTCTTTTGTTTAAAGCATTTTTATGTGATACTTTATACAAGTGTGGAAAATTATGAATAAAACCAAAACACTATTACTGAACCATGTTTTTAATATGTCAAATTTTTATTTCTAGAAAGAGTGCACAGTAATGATAACATGTGAGTAATAACCCTACATGCTAACACAATGTCCCACTCTCTCACTCTTTACTCCTACTGCTTCCTCTGACCACATTTGTGTTGGTTACTATTGTTGAAGACGGTGCTGTAGTGTGACTTGGCTTATGGATAGGGGGGCTGGCGGGAGGAGGAGTGGGGCAGGCAGCAGTCTGCTACACGGGTGGGGAAAACTGAAAACCTGAAGCCTCAAGACCTAAGCAAACAAAAAGTAGAAGTTGCTTTTTCCCTTTATCCAGTGCCCCCTGTTATCCCACTCCTCAGAGACAGTCACTCCTCATTAATAGTTACAGTGTATTTAGTGGGATTGGAAACTCTTAAGAATTTTGTGGGGGTGCTAAAAATCATAAGCAAGCCACAACTCACACCCAAAGATTAGAAGTCAAAGAAAAGACAGACTGAAATAAAAATATCTTTGGCTGGTCTGTGATTACACATCACATACATGACTACAGGATTTCACGGTCCGTTTTCAAGCCTCTTCATGCAATATTGGAAGACAATTCAGGTTTGAATCTAGTTCAACTATTCCCAACTTCCATAACCTACAGATTTCTATCATAGCATCTCTAACACTTAAACTGAGTTTCCTCCCTCTACTAGCCTGAAGTCCCCTGAAAGCAGTGAGGAGACTCCCTGGGCTCTGAATTCTTTGATGCCTAGTCCAGTACTTGACACACAGGAAATGCTTGATAACTGTTGAACACGTGACTGACTCGGTCACTGGATGCTTGGGTCCTTTCCATGAAGCCTCTCCCAAGGGGCAGTCCAGTCCGTTATTTGAACACTTCACAAATGGGCTTTCTTTACTTCCCAAATCAGACCATCCAATTTCTGGTCTTTTCTGTTCACAGACTGAATTACACTATCATAGATAATTTCAGAGAAGTAACCGCATACAAACAAAACTTTTCTATCATTACAAGGACCAAATTTTCCAGATCAAAAATAGGTATCCGTGGTCAGATGGAGGACATGTGGCCACTCCCCAGTCAGGGTACATGCAGTCAATGCAGATTTCTCCTGCAAAATCCCTTCCAAGTTAATAGGTGGCAATTATTCCAGAAAGTCTTTACCTTTTCACATGATTAAAGTATACTATTAATACCTTCCATGGATCATTCCTTTTTTCAGTGGAGGCTCTTAGTAGCTCCATGAGCTTCCACATAGTCCCTCTAGTTTATACAAGGGCTCCAAATGGTCAGTGGAACACATTTCACTGGGAAAGCCACATGAAACTACTATTTCAAATAAGTTGTACCACTAAAATGTCTCTCAAGTTCTCACTGCAATTGTCATGGTTCAGTCCCTTATCATATTTGCTTGGATGCCAAAGCCTCCTCACTGGCTGCTGCCACAGCCCATTTTCCCCCACTCAGCTCCCAAACAGCATGTTACTCCTCTCCCTCTATCTTGGCAGTTTCTTGTCCCACAGCCCACACACCTCAGCAGAGCTGGCCAATGCCCTTCATCACCTTACCTTCTGTAGCTCATCTTCAGCCTTTTTCCTTTGTCCTAAGGAAAGGGCACTTAGATTCTAGATCATTTAAACACTCTGAACTCCGGTGCTTTAAGCCTCTATGTCTCTGCACGTACTGTGTTCTCTGCCTGATGCCCCTGCATTTCTTCCGGCAATCTAATTCATCCTTCAGAGTCCTCTTACTTTTGAAGTGCACCTTAATCTCCCCAGAAAAAGATTTTTAATTTTTATTTCCTCCCCAATTATGAAAGTAGTGTATTTTTAAAATTTCAGTTTTCATGGTAAAAAAAAAAATTAGAAAATAAAGAAAAGTTTCAACAATAAAACCCCCCAGTATCACACTCCTCAGTCCTAGCAGATCCATCTGTGTCCTCACTTGTGTACACAGCTCCACCAGACTCGCTTCATGCTGTTTAAGGTAACTGTTAGACGTGGGCCTTCAGTGCCAACCTGGCAGGGTGGTACCAACTGATTATCCCTGGGGTATAGCATAAAGCCTGGAACTTAAGAGACACTGAATAGAAGAACTGAAGGAATGAAAAGAACAGAATTAAGGCAATGCAATCACTGCTGATCTGATTTTTGTAGGACTGGCATTGGTACTCCTGTAAATAGTCAGAGGAATCCTCTTAATAGATGCTGACTACCAGACACATCACACAAAAAAATTATGTGACTCCCTTTCTTTCTCTCCTGCTCCCACTGTGTGCATTATTGTACACTCCCTTTCTTTTTCTCAATGGCTATGAAACAAGTCAATGAGAAAATTCCTTCATTATGTTGATAATCCCCTGGTGTGGGGAACAGAACAGAGAGTCTACTCTACCAGCCATCTCTGCCTCTTTACAGATCATCTCACTGTCCTACGGCTTGGTCTCATCAGTGCTAAAAAGGACAATATTCCCTCTGCTTGCTCCAGAGACTTGTTGTTAGGATCAAATATCAAAGTATTCTATGAAATATAAATGTAAGATAATATGGTAGCCAGTCTCTAAATGGCCCCCAATGACCTCTGCCTCCTGGTATTCATACCCTTGTATAGTCCGTCCCACATCGTAGCAGACGTGGTCCGCATGACCAACAGAAGGCAACAGAAGTGATGGTATGTCCCTTTTGAGATTAGGTTATAAAACAAACTATGGCTTCCATCATGGTGGAGGCTTCTTCACGCTACCACCGCATCGCTCCCCCATCTCTGTCTCTTTCTCTCCTCACACTGTGGGAAAGCCAGCTGCCACGTCAAGAATGGAGAGGCCCACGTGGTGAGGAACCGAAGCCTCTGGCCAACAGCTACTGAGGAACTGAGGCCCGCCAACAGCCACTGAGTGTGCCTGGAAGTGGACCTTCCCATCCCGGTTGAACCTTACAATGATTTCAGCCCTAGCTGACAGCTTGACAGCAACCTCATGAGAGACCCTGAGCCAGAACCATTAGAGTGAGCCACTCCTGCACTCTTAACCCTCAGAAACAGGGTGAAATAACTGTGTTGTTTAAAGCTGCTAAATTTGGGGTAATTTGTTACCCAGCAACAGGTAACATATTGGTGGTATTATTATTCCCCACTCACTTTTATATTGCTTCCAAAGGTAATATTAAAATGAAGCACTTCCACTTCTACATTACTTTTCAAATCCAACCTTCTCCCTACCAACAGTGATTACCCAATGTCACATAAAACTGGTCACATTCTTCCCTACAGTTCCTGTCATTCTGGACTAGTAGTTAGACCTCTTTTGGAAGCAGTTCATTTTCTTTTCTTTTTCATCTCTACCCTTGTTCGTTTATGCTAGCTTAATTTTGTCTCTTCATTTTCTAATCAAAACATAATCTAATATTTCTCCTGTAAGCCAAAAGTTGGTCTTATTTACTCCCTGTAAATCCATGTTGTTTAGCATCTTTTTAGAAATGACCGACAGTGGGCAAATTTCAATACTGTTTACCCAAGGAAAAAAATTTAATTTCCAACACAGCCCCAAACCAATTTCTTTCAAATCTAGCAAATTTATCCATCTTTCAAAATATATTATCTAAAAAGTTTACACATGCTATTTGAAAATCAGCGGTTTCATGTGTAGGGATAAGGGAAGTCTGGACGAAGGCTCATAAATCTGTACTAAGAAATAAAGAGAACTAGGGGGTGCTAAAGTTCTCACTGGTTAGTTTATTATGCCAACTATGCCTGTAATATAGATAAACTTTTGCTTTGCCCATTTTTATAGTTCTTACATACTTTAAGACATCAGTATACTTTCCCTTCATAAAAGAGAAACAATCCTGAGTGAAAAAGATACAAACTAACAAAGTGTTTCCCATCAGAATATGTCTTAATTTAAAATATTCAGATAGCCCAGTAATATGGTTTAGCATATCATCCAAGCTAGAACATTATATTCAGAGTTGCAAGAGATACATGGAGAAGCTAATTGGCAGTACTCCCTATTTAATGTGTCTGTAGTAAATTAGGGAAATAATAACGTCTGCTTTGCAAAAGTAAACTCTGAATTTAAGCCTCAAGAAGAGAATCAAGATAAATATATTTTTAATCTAATTCCCGCCCAAGTGAAGGCAATGGTAGGTTTATTACCTTAGACATAAGTATACAAGTGATGTAGCTGTTATTTCTTTAGAGACCTTCTTCAGTTAAGAAAAATGCTTTTATTTAAAGATATCTGAAAATAAGATCAAACTCATAATATCAAATATATGAATACAAGTCTTTCAATAACTTGACAGAGAAAATGCTGCAGACAGTGTAAGAGAACCATGAGAAAAGTCTTTGTGGACAAAATATTGCTGATGGGAGAAGGCAAAAAATACTAGGAGAAGTGGAGCCAGGGCCGTAGAAGCGTCTTTGAAGGGAAGCATGCCAGGATGCGGTGAGCAAAATGCTTGAGTGGCAGTGAGTGCGCAGCAGGACAGAATCGCAGAAGAGAAGAAACTGAATGTGGGAAGAGGGAATGAAATAGGGAAGAGGAAAGGTGGGAGGAAAAAGGGATAAGGGGAAGGGAGGGAGGTGGCTTGATTTGCCTCTAGTCCATAGGTTACCGTGTACAATTTGAAAAAGGATGCTCCTCAATGAGGGAACAGACCCACATGAAGACGCACAGTTTGGTTAGCAACATTTGGGCTAGAGGTCCAGCTGATAAGCTTTCTTTTGGAGGAGCTTTTCTTTTGCAGAGACTGGAGAGGAAAATTCAAAAGATTTCAGCCCCTACTTGCTCCCTTGGCTAGGCCACTTTATTCAGTGAACAACCTGTATAACTGTACAAAGCAGTCCTGCAAACGAAGGAAAGACTAACTCTGATGAAGAATGAGGCAGGCATTTATTTTACCATGTTGAAGTGCAGATGAATTCCTACAGAGCTATACACAAAACCAAATTTTGTCATCTTTTCTCACCGTTTCACACCTGCATTTGGAATTGTGTTCTAATAAAAAACATTTCAGCTTGGGGAACAATGTTGTTTCTGGTGAGTTGGAAGAGATGGCTGCTAGATGATCAGGGAATTTAAGGAAATCTGGTACTTGCACCCATGTAAGGACAGATGTACCTTTTTGGCTGGTGCCCAAAATCTGTGTACACAGTTCCTTACTGCCTCCATGTTTGGCTTTTCCGGGGATCTTGCTGCTCACAGTCGTAGGGGGATCACTGATCACTGACAGTAACAGGCTAACAGGCGTCTCCAGCTTAATGCCCAAACTGAGAGTAAAGAGGACGGTTTCTTCAAGATGTTCCTTTACAGAAGACCTTTATCACAATTGCTTTCAGCTACTTGTTAAAATGCAGACTCCTGGGCTCACTCTATCCCAGACCTCTTGAAGTAGAAGTTCTGGAAGAGAGGCCGGAACTCTGTATTTTAAACAACAGACATCAAAGCTGGAAAACTATGTTTAAGAGTTATGTAAAATATGACAAATTTCTGTGTGGAGATTACAAAAAAAGGCAACAAAGAGAATCAAGCCTAGCCAAGTGTACCCTATAAAGTACAAACCACATATGCCTTCCTCACCAGATTTATAACGTAGAGATTCAAAATCTCTAGAATTACAAATTCTTAAAGTCATAGCTAAATGCTTAGATAGATAGCTCTTGTGGTCTAATTATAGATGTTATTCTGAAATTAGGTTATAATGACACTTCATGTGTTGAGCTGCTGTCCTGACAGGAAAGCTCGCTTGTTTTGAGAAATTTCACACTGGATGACTGACTCTAGAACTTAGTCCAGACATCACTCCCTATCCCCATCTGCCAAACTTAGGCATCTGCTGAACAATCTTAGTTGATCAACTGTTCATTCTTTTTTAACAGCACATTGAGCAGGTAACAGAAAAATAACTGGAACAAATCTCTTACCGCTGTGAGGGGTCCTTCTGCTTGCGCCTCCATCGGACTTGTGGGTGTCACTGCGATAAACGGGCCAGCAGCCTGGAGTTCTAGCCTATCCGTATACTGTTCCGAAGCAGCAGCGGCAGGGCACTCCCCAGAAAGTGCTAAGACCACACCTGAGGGTTCTTTCTTTAAATGATCACTTTCTGCCCAAGGACCCAGTAGGAGCTTCTCATCTTGAGGCGATTCCTCTAGGACTTGAAGTACTTCAGGTTCCTCATCAGAAGGGCTTCCAGTTGTTTTATGGCCTAAAGCCTCATTTGTCCTAAAATCCCGAAGGTCCTGCTCCTTGTCCACAATCACCCATTCTTTGGAATCAACCTCCTGCTTGCAGGAGCTCAAGTTAACTGCTATAAATCCATTGCTGGCACCGCCATCTGCCTGTTCAGGGGTGTTGGCAGAGGCAGGCTTCGAAGCATCTGGAAGATATTCTTCATCATAGTGCCAGATGTGGTCAGTACGGGACACGGCAGGAACACAAGGCTTATGAAGCAGAGCAGGGAGAAGAGATTCCTTTCCTGCACTGGACTCTTTCTGCATTTTCTCCAGGCTTAAAAAAACAGACAGAAGTTACTCATTTGCCCTAGGAAAATATTTATTACATAAACTATAAGCTCTATACAGAACTAATATTCACACACAGATGAGAGAATATATAAATAAAGCATAAGGAAAGTTTCACAGGCTGATAATGTTCTTCTCCACCTGTTATAACCTGGTTTTGGAAGATGGGACCCCCGGGAGGAAGATGGCTCTCCTGCTGTCAGGCAGGGGACAAGCCTAATCAGGTTGCCTGATGGGATCTCTTTCACCTTTTCTTTGCCAATTCAATCACACTGCTCTCTGCTCTCTCTGGGGGACTGAGGCAGAATTGAGCCAAGGGGATTTTGCTTCACCAGAAGCCCTATAAAAGGAAATGAAGAAGCTAGTATAGGAAAGGAAATGGAGAAGCTAGGCAAATACTTCATGTGTTTTGTCTTCAGAGATGTATGTAAATGTAGACTCATTCAAGTAAACTCCAAAGGCAGAAATTTTAAGAAAAGCTACCACACGTGCTCCAGCACGCCCAGCCCCCTATGTACACAGTGGGGCACACAGCAGTGGGGCGGTGGGCAGTGGCGTGCAGGAAGCTCCAAGATGTATTGTCAGTTGGAGTGGATTAAAAGGCAGTCGACACGGTATGAATCTGTCTGCTAGCCGAGGGGCAGGCAGTGGTGTGACCATTTGGCTGCACTTACTTCTACGAACTGACCTCATCGTCAGGGAAGCACTTGAAGCGATATGTTTTTTTCTTTCCAAGTTTGTAATTAGGTGCTTCAATTCCTTCAACGGTTTCCTACTCATTCTAGGTTCTGGCCTGAGTTCATTTTCTTAGATTACTTCTGTTTTCTCAACTCTGTCTTATTTCTTAGCTCTTCCCACAGCAGGGACTCTCTTTTTAGTTCCATTCTTTTATTAAACTAATTCTTTACCAAACTAAGCTTTTTTCCTTATTGCATTTAAATAACTATATAAATCCTAAATTCCTAATCTTAGCCACAGCTCGAAATGTTTAAGCACTGCCCCAACTCAAATCCATTCTTTTGATCATATTAATGTATAGATTCAAGTTTCTATCACGTAGCTGTGAGGCTGAATGATTACATGGAAGGAAGAATACACATATATGAAGGACTGTCAAAAATGGAAGCTAGATTAGATTAGGCTGAATTACCTTGGACACAGTAACTACCATGTCAGTCAAATACATGGTCCTTCTAACCTAACATTTCATTGCCAATAGCAGCCACCAGGATGTACATTGAAGGGTGTGTGACTATCACTAGTCACTCAGCTCTTCATATTACTGCAGCCTTCTATAATTCATAACTATATCCCAAATTCTTTCTAAAGTTTCATTTCTGTCTTCTGTTATCAAAATTTGGGAATAATGGGACTTATAAACATGGATTATAGTTATTACCTATGTATAGCTCTCTGAAGTTCCACCTTTCCTTCTTTCTAGGAAGAAATGATAAACTTATTCGTGTCTATTTTCCCTACAGTACTAACTCATAAAAGGCCTTCATTAAAGTGAATCGAATTGCCTGTCCCTTGTGTATAAATTACTTGTTTCCCTCCTTCACATACTCCCCTCCTTCCTCTCTCATACCTTCTTCATCATGTACTCTCCAACTCTACACTGCATCTTCTCATTCCAATAAAAGAGATCCCTTACAAAGTGAGTTCAAAATGTTCATTTAACTTATACCTGGTGTCATAAAGTTACCAGCTCCCACTGCTCAGCTCCCAAAGCCAAAGGTTTTGTTACAGAACTTGTAACAATTTTATAAGACAATTCACATTAAGAATCACAATGATAATTAAAAACATGGATGGAGATGAGAATTTAATCAAATCAGTACTACAAAAATGCAAAAATTTCTTATTTGAAAGACTATGTAATAGAAATTCATAATGATGATGATGATGATGGTAATTACAGTATCTTAGTAGCTTTAAAGAAAAAGGAAAAGTATTTTATACCAGGTCTCAAGAAACTTGTCGGTATCTGGCTTTGGCTCCAGTGTAAGACGTTTTTCCAGCTCAAAGCTGTGGATGGAACGTAACTTCCGCACCAATGGAACATCTCTGTCTGGTTGAGTAATCTCTGAGCGGACACGAATTGGTGAACCAAGGCTTGGAGCATTCAGAATACCATTTACTTGACCATGGCTGTTCTCTTCTTCGGTAGCAGCCTAGACAAAATATAAAAGAAAACCATGAAAAACATTCAGGTGACTCTATGTGTAGCAATCATTGAAGTCTTTCAAAATAATATAAGCAAAGGCTTGGGAGGTGTTTTCAGAAATCACGATATTTTGGATAGTCGACATCATTACATACTTGTCTACTAACCCTTCATAAAATGAGTTTTCTTAATTTATTCTCAGTTCAGTATTATTTTAGTTTTTTATATTTGTGGTACAGAGATAAACAGTCTAAAAATGTTTACCCACCTTGACTTTTTGTATTATGTCTAACGAGATGCTTGCAGGACTCCATTCCTCTAAACTAAAAATAAAACCTGGAAAGGTTTTCTTGGAGACACAAGTGGTCTCACAAGAGGTAGGATGGGTCACCAAGCCTGAATATCCCCTCTTATTCCCTCTCTAAAAGTGAAAAACCAAACAAAAACAAGAAAACCTGGAACTAGAAAAATTAGGAGCTGGGTAGAGAAGGAGGAGGTTGAACATGATGCAGCTCTGAGCAGTGGGGTTGCCTAAGGACAGATCCCTCAGCAGTACACTTACCAGAGAAATTAAACCTGATCCCAGTAGTGGGGTGAGAGAGGGAAGTCTGGTATGTCTATTCTGATTAGAGACCCACAGAAGATGCCCAACTGGTCTCAAATTGGGGGTCTACTCTGGCTACCAGCAGAAGCAGAAGACAATCTCTGAAGGAAGGCTTCCCAATCCCCAATTTAGGTCTACAGGACTGCTATCAATTATTAACTAATAAGTAAAACACTAAAGATAGTCAAACACAAGAAGGCATGCCCATGACTAAGAGCAGAAATAACTTTTATTTATTTATTTATTTTTTAAGATTTTACTTATTTATTTGACAGAGAGACACAGCCAGAGAGGGAACACAAGCAGGAGGAGAGGGAGAAGCAGGCTTCCTGCGGAGCAGGGAGCCTGATGTGGGGCTCAATTCCGACCTGAGCCAAAGGCAGACACTTAACGACTGAGCCACCCAGGCGCCCCAGAAATAATAACTTTTAGAAAAACATTTAAAACTCCCTAAGACATGAGGGGCACCCGGGTGAGACAGTCAGTTAAGGGTCTGACTCTTGGTTTCGGCTTAGGTCGTGATCTCAGGGTCATGAGATCGAGACCTGCGTGGGCTCTGCGCTCAGTGTGGAGTCTGCTTAGGTTTCTCTCTGCCTCTGCCTCTTTCTTCCCTCCTCTCTCACTCTCTCTTTCTCGCTCTCTCGCAAATAAATAAATCTTTAAAAATAAGAATCTCCCAAAGACATCAGATATTAAACTTAAGATACAGAATACAGAACAGTTATGCATAAAATGTTTAAATAAATAAAGGTCATTATCAAAAAGATCAACAAGGGATTATATGGAATTAACTGATGAATTTAATATGAAATATTCAATTAACAAGTTAAACATCAAATTACCCAGAAAAAGCCAAAGTTATTAATCAGTGAACTAGAACACATAGCAAAAGAAATTACTTACAATAAAGCACAGTCAGGAGAAGAAAAATATGAAAAAAAATTTATAACAGAATGAAAAAGCGTACATTTACTTAGATTCCCAGGATGAGAGAACAAAAAGAATGAATTAGTGGCAATATTTTGGTAGGGAATAGCTGTACATCTCCCAGAAATGATACGAAACTATGAATCAAAAATTCAGGAAACAAGATATTCTAAGCCGGATAAATAAAAAGAAATGTAAGCCGACGCACAGTGTAGTTACAATGCAGAACACCAAAGACAAAGAGAAAAATTAAAAAGTAGCTGGGGAGCAAAGACAGAGGGCAATGGATCATCTAGAAAGAAAAAAAAATTAAGAGTAACAGACTTTTGAACACCAATAATTGAACCCAGAGGAAAAATAACTGTCAGTCAAAAACTCTGAATCTAGTATGAATTCTCTTTAGTTTTTTTAAATCTTTTATTTTTTTTTAAAGATTATTTATTTATTTATTTGACAAAGAGAGACAACAGCGAGAGAGGGAATACAAGCAGGGGGAGTGGGAGAGGGAGAAGCAAGCTTCCCGCTGAGCAGGGAGCCCGATGTGGGGCTGGATCCCCAGACCCTGGGATCATGACCTGAACCAAAGGCAGATGCTTAACGAATGAGCCACCCAGGCGCCTTTAGTATAAACTCTCTTTAAAGAATGATGCTGGGCAACCTTCTCAGGTCCCCTCCCTCCTCGGAAGCTTTGTACTATCACCTTGCTATCATTCAATAAACCTTGCTTTGCTCCCCCCCCCAAAAAAAGAATGATGCTAAAATAAATACATTTACAACTAAGTAAAGATTTAAAGAGTCCTCCCAAAAGACCTCAACTAAAGGAACTTCTAATAGAAATACTTCAGGAAGAAAGAAGACAAGCCCAGGACTTCCAAAAATGCAAGGATATGGTAAACATCTTTGAAAAATCCAGACAAACATCACTGATATAAAAAAAAAAAAACAGTTATCGGGGCACCTGGGTGGCTTAGTTGGTTAAGTGTCCGACTCTTGGTTTTGGCTCAGGTCTTGATCTCAGGGTCGTGAGATCAAGCCCTGCATAAGGCTCTGCACAGAGCTTGGAGCCTGCTTAAGATTTTCTCTCTCCCTCCCACTCTGCCCCTCTCCCACCCCCTCTCCTTCTCAAAAAAACCCCCCAAAAACCCCCAAAAAACCCAACAACACTAATAATCTAATTTGAGTAATGTTTTTGAAAAGGAAGGAATTGGGGCACCTGGGTGGCTCAGTCAGTTAAGCGTCTGCCTTCAGCTCAGGTCATGATCTCAGGGTCCTGGGATCGAGTCCCACATTGGGCTCCCTGCTCAGTGGGGAGTCTGCTTCTCCCTATGCTTCTCCTTCTGCCTCTCTCTCTCTCTCTCTCTCAAATAAATAAATAAATAATCTTTAAAAAAAAAAGGAAGAAATTAACATATAGAAGAGAACGAAATACAGATTAGATAGTGATGATGGGTAAAAGAAACTAAAGTCAGCTCCACGTCAAGGGCCATTTCACACTCTCATACGCACAGATACCCATGTGGGCTGGCAACTGAGAATGTCACTCGAGATTTTTTACTGTAAGAACAGTTTTTGCTTCTGGTGCAATAAAGACAGCCACAGTTGACATTATAAAAATCCAATACTGACTTCTTGACTACTTTTCACTACTTATTCCTGATTATTATTAGTCTAGATAAGGCTTTTTCTTTTTTCTTAATAGTTTATTTTTCTTTAAAAATTTTTTTTATTTTAATTCAATTTAGTTAACATATAGTATATTATTAGTTTCAGAGGTAGAATTTAGTGATTCATTAGTTGCATACAACACCCAGTGCTCATCACAAGTGCCCTCCTTAATGCCCATCACCCAATTACTCCAGCCCCCCCCCACCTCCCCTCCAGCGACTCTCAGTTTGTTTCCTATAGTTAAGAGGCTCCTATGGTTTGCCCCCTCTCTGTTTTTATCTTATTTTATTTTTCCTTCCCTTCCTCTATTCCATCTCATCTTTCTTAAATTCTATAAGAGTGAAATCATCTGGTATTTGTCTTTCTCTGACTGATTCATTTTGCTTAGTACAATACCCTCTAGTTCTATCCACTTCATTGCAAATGGCAAGATTTCATTCTTTTTCATGGCTGAATAATATTCCATCACACACACACACACACACACACACACACACACACACACACACCCCACCCCACATCTTCTTCATCCATTCATCTGCTGATGGACATCTGGGCTCTTTCCATATTTTGGCTATTGTGAACACTGCTGCTATAAACATCAGGGTGCATGTGCCCCTTCGGATCACTATGTTTGTATGCTTTGGGTAAATACCCAGTAGTGCAATTGCTCGGTCATAGGGTAGCTCTATTTTTAACTTTTTGAGGAACCTCCATACTGTTTTCCAGAGCGGCTGCGCCAGCTTGCATTCCCACCAACAGTGTAACAGGATTCCAGAGAGGGCTTTTTCAATAACCAGACCACAGTGCAGCATGTCACATCTATGCAGAGAATGTTTTTACAAAGTGACTCCCATGACTGAATGTATATACTGTTAATTTTTTTAATTATTAAGTTTAACAATATAGTATATATACTGTCTGAAGACAGGCCAAGCTCCTCAGAATTGATCATGGAAAATTCTTTTTAAGATACATTTCATAAAGCATGACTAGCCAACTTTCTATCTATCATGTTAAAAGGTATGAGCCCAAAGTCTCATTTTACACCTATAAATTTAACTTCCATCCCAACTAAACCTTTATAAAATCATAGGAAGCACCAAAAGCTAACTGGTTCATAATTCACTGCCCCTCCATTCCCATTTATCTTCATCTTATCTTCTATGAAAATGGAAATGACAAGGACAGTAAAATCAAAAAGAAACTTGGAGATAATCTGCCCAAGATTACTAAAAATTAACCATTTAATTCAGAAATCTGTATCTCTCCCCTTACAAGTGGTACTGCTTACAATCCTAAAGAAGAAAAAATCATGTCAATTATTCAACATCCACTTTGTCAGCTCGTGATCAGTTTGATGCTTTCTACTTCTAGCTCTCACTTCCCCACCTCCACTTGAGACAATTTTCAGAATGGGTACTCCTAGTTCCATAGGCCCACACTAGAGAAGGGACCCAGAGTCTTGTCATATTATTTAGAAAGACTATTAACTTCTGACCTATAGATGTCTCTTCTTTTAGTCTCAGTGTTTTTTTTTTTTTTTAAACGCTTTCATCTTTTCCAAAATACAAGATGAAAATTAATGTTCAGTGTCTATATCTGAGTGGTATGGGCAAAATCAGCCAAGATGTTGTAACTACAAATATATAAATCACTAGCAATACAATGTTCTAACTATTTCTCATTCAAAATTAAGAATCATGATACTTTGCTACAGCAACAGAAGAAAAATATTAAGCACTTAGGAAAGATACCCCCCCTCCTATGCAAGAAATACGCACCTTACAAATCCCAAGCTTTATCTTGTTCCTGTTGGCGTCCATCTCTTCCCAGACATCCTTCTCCTGGGGACGTGGGTGTCCCAAAGATCCTGGCAATTTATCTGGTGACACACCAACAGGGATGCCATTCTCCCCATCACTAAGCTGCTCATCTGGAAACACCTCATCTGTATTTTCTCGAAGCAAGTCTCCTGGGATGGGCGTGGCATTGGCAATTCTAAAAATGTGGGGTGAAAAAAATGTAGAACTTAAAAACACCAGAATCAAAAATTACTATGAGACTATCCTCCATTTTGTTTCTGGACTTAAATGATCAAGTCTATATATAATTAAAAGAGTAAAACAAAGGCGCCTGGGTGGCTCAGTTGGGAGCTCAGCGGGAGGCCTGCTTCTCCCTCTCCCACTCCCCCTGCTTGTGTTCCTGCTCTCACGGTCTCTCTCTCTCTGTGTCAAATAAATAAATAAAATCTTTTTTTAAAAAAAAGAGTAAAACAAAACAAACAAAACCTCAGAAACTTAAACCATGCCAATTCTACAAAATAGAACTATTTTTGGGGGGGGCGGAGGGGCAGAGTCAGAGGGAGAGAGAGAATCTTAAGCAGGCTCCACACCCATTGTGGAGCCCAACGCAGAGCTCGCTCCCACAACCCTGTGATCATGACCTGAGCCAAAATCAAGAGTCGGATGCTTAACCAACGGAGCCACCCAGGTGCCCCAAAACTTCTATTTTTGATTAGGAAAATTTTCAGGCTGATCTAAAAATACAAATTTTAATACAGTAACTCACTGATTTAAGAATCACTTTAAAAGTTAGAAATATTTGGTCTATTTTCTAATAAGTCTTTGTCAATTTTAATATTTTCTACTCTTTACCCATTTCTTGCTGCAAGAGTAACAAAAACTATAAACAGAAAAATGTCAAGTGTCATAATGACATAAGCAGGTATGAGACCAGTTATATATATTTTTTAAAGATTTTATTCATTTGACAGAGAGAGACACAGCAAGAGAGGGAACACAAGCAGGGGGAGTGGGAGAGGGAGAAGCAGACTCCCCGCTGAGCAGGGAGCCCGACACAAGGCTCGATTCCAGGACCCTGAGATCATGACCTGAGCTGAAGGCAGATGCTTTACGACTGAACCTCCCAGGGGCCCCAGTTATATTTTTTTAATAGTGTAAAATGTACATTTGCTTCTTCATTTACAGACTTTTGACAAGTATCTACTATATGCAAGGCTTTAGGGACATAAAGAGGAGAAAGGAAATTCTTGCCCTCTGGGAAAAACTAGAAATACTGTAACTATACAGAACAAATACAGAACTGCCATGAACTGACCAGGAACAAAATAAAAAAAATATTAATTGACATTCATCGATATATTTCTTTCAAAGTAATTTCATGTCCTATTTATATAACTGGTCATCTCTCCCTTAGACTTCTGGCTTGTGAGGAGCTTTTTCCAGTTCTCAGCTATCACTCATTAAGTGCTCAGGTCCCCGTCAGCTCTAATGTTCTATAGCTCTACTTTGTACACTAGTTTGTTTTGTTTTTAAATATTGCTGACTGAACACAATATTTACCACACAGTGAAATATTTTCTTAGACGTGATCTGGAATGTCTAAAAGTAGAAAAAAGCAGTTTTCAGTAGACTATCCTGACACACACAATTATTCTGAGTGGTAAAACAGGCATCTTCTCAGTGAGCCACTCCAAGGGTAAGAGCTACACCCTGGCCCAGGTGTCATCAATATGTCATATTGTGAGAACAAGTCATTTTGCAGGGACTTGTTCCACCTGAGTTGATGACCCTCACTATCATCTCTCCCTATTGGGTCAACAGTAGAAGATGAAACTCTTACTGATATGTTATAGGTATAATTTAGAAAAGCACTGATAATAGCCCCCAGGGAAAAAAAGCCTTATAGCCCTGTAAAGCAGTTCTTGTAGTTCTGACACTGGGAACATACTGAAAAGGGAGTTTGAAAAAAAAGAAAGAAAAGAAAAGAAAGAAAGAAAGAAAAAAAAAAAGAAAAAAAGGAAGGAAGGAAGGAAGAAAGAAAGAAAAGGTAGTTTATAGCCTAAAATAGTTCATGTGAAAGGATTTATTATAAAAGTAATTAAAGTTCAAAAGTAAATAAAGTTCATAAAGTTCATAAATAATACTCTCACGTATACTTTTGCACTCAGTCGACTCCTGAATGTAGGATAATTTTTCTGGGAAGGAATTTCTTTCTTTCCATATCTCAAACTGCAGATTTGGATCAGAGAGCCCGTGAGGAGCACTAAAAGATTTTTCAGCTAGAAGTTCAATATACTTTACTGACTGATGCATTACAGTGGACACTAACATAGATGTGCTACACAGTAATCCAAATGTTCACTGACAGAATTCCCTCTATTCCTGAGGAAAGGGAATGGCAAAAGAATCAATATTTGAATTCAGGAAGGTCAGTCTACTAGCCCCACATTTTTTCCCATTTTAATCAGTATTCTTCCAAATCCTTTTTTCCCTCTGCCTAGCTAATACTCTGCTTCTTTCCAACTACGCCAATTCCTTGGCATTTCCTTCTCCACTCCTGAGGAAATAAAAGCACACCCCTACCTATGAACTGCTTCTATTCTTACTCTCTTCTAGTTTCCCCCTTCTCTCTGATACTACACACTTCAAGGGGCTCTCACATCTTCCCCACACGGGCTCGCTTCCACATGACTCAGGTTCCTCTCTGCATTTATTCCCCCATTTTTACTCATTACATAATTACTATTTTCTTCCTTCTCCTATAACTCTGATCCAAATCTGGAGTTTGAGATATGGAAAGAAAGAAATTCCTTCCCAGAAAAATTATATTACATTCAGGAGTCGAATGAGTGCCTAAGTATATGTGAGAATATTATTAGCACATGGTCTGTGTTGGCTGTTTGCAGATAAGGTATAAATTACATTAGCAGATTAAGGGAAAAAAGTAAGGACATAAATAGAAGAATTGGAGAGATGTCAAGAAAAGTAGGAAGAATGGACGGACATCCTTTTCACACTCCCTTGCCCATACTCTAAGGCAAGGGCTGGCCAACTAGGGCTGTGGGCCAAATCTGACCTGCTCACCTGCTCACCTATTTTCGTAAACCAGGTGGTATGGCACGGAGTCCTGCTCCTTCATTTACACACTGTGTGAAGCTGCGGCTGCACTTCCAGGCAGTGGTAGTGGTGGCAGAGAGAGCACAGCCCGCAGCTACTTCTCTGGCCCTTACACACCAGGTTTGCTGAAGAATCAGCGTTTTGATTCAGAGGTCAGCAAATGCACTCACTTCTTAAATGGTAGGCCTGTGGGCCTAATACTTTTCAGGCAGATACAGTGACAGATGCTAAAACTTGTGGGCAAAATTATGATGAAAAACAAAGCTTATTTGAATTGTCTCAAAGTTATCTTCCCACAAAATACTTACTACTTAGAAAGGGAAAGATAGTCACTTCACAGTGGAGAAACTGACTAATATCACCCTAGCCAGATTAACAACATCAATATCATCTGTAATAGGACATACTGACATTATGTAGGACTCCTTATTTAATACCATAAATTTCCCTCTGATCTTAGCTTTAAATGTAAAAAAGAGTAGGTTGATAGGTTTCTAAGTTTCCAGAGGGAAGGGCCTTTGACATGTTTTTGTTGGAAATTTCTAGTTCTTATTGCAATGTGATCAGATAGTATAATACTTCTGCTTTATGGAACTACTTATACGCTTTCTTGGTGACCTAATAACTGATCAATTTTTATAAATGTTCCAGAGGCACTTGAGCAGAAGGCACAAGCTCTATCAGCAGGGTGTAGAGTTAAAGAAATATGCATAACACCCATCTTATTGGTCATATTTTTTGTCTATTTCTTATTCTTCGTTCACTTGATCTATCTTGTACTGAGTTACATATTAAGATCTCCAATTACTTGTGTGTTTCTAGCTATGCCCCCCTGAAACTCCTGTAGTTGTTGCTTCCTAAAGGTGACTAATGGAATTCTTGGGACTGAATATTAATAAACATTTGTGAATTGCAGCATTTAGCATTAAAAAGTATCCTTCCATCTTCGTAACTTGTTTTATTTCGGCTTGAATTCTATTTGTCTGATATCAGGATCATTAATTCTCTTCTTACGGCTCCCATTTTTCCCGTATATTTGTTCATCCCTTACTGAAATATTTTTAGGTGTGTCTCTTGTATATAGCATATGTATTTAACAATATAAGCCAAACTGAAAATCTTTTTAATAGATGAGTTAAGCCCATGTATATTTATTGCTATGAATGTTTGGTCTCAACTCTGTCACAGTATTTGATGATTATATGTATTTTGTTATATTTGCTATATTTCTTTCTCTACAAGATGGATCTTCTTCACACTCCCATTTCTAAACATTTTTTCTTTCTTTTTTTTGGTATTTTAGGTTTGCCTGTTTGTTCTAATGGTGTACTTTGGACATATACCTTTTAAAATGCTCTTAGTCCCGTTTTCTTACTTCACCTTGCCACTGAGTTTCTCAGCTTTAACTGGTATTGTCTTGTTTTCCTCCTTTAGGGACTTAAAAGAGTGCTACCCCTCCTCTCTCTACATTCCATTTACACTACTTTCTCTCTAGTCCTTTTAATTATTTTTTTGGGGGGGAGGGGCAGAAGGAGAGAGAGAATCTTAAGCAGACTCCACACTAAGTGTGGATGTGGATGCGGGTCTCGATCTCACCACTCTGAGATCGTGACCTGAGCCGAAATCAAGAGTCGGACACTTATTGGCCTGAGCCACCCAGGTGCTCCTCTAGCCCTTTTAAATGATTTATTTTATTTTCATTCTCTTAGGGCTTTTATCCCCTCTGCCTTTATTCAATGACCTTTATTAAATCTTCATTTGAGCCTGCTCTCCTTTGTGCACTTTATAATTTTTTCACTTCTAAGACATCTTTTTCTTCCATTTTTTTCCCGACCTCAATCAACTCTCATTTCTTCCTCTCTCTCTTCTCCTTTTCCTTTTTCTCCCATCCCCCTCTACTTTGTGGTCGATTTCTTAGTTTTTAACTTTCTGATTCAAGGTAGTTATCCCTATCTTCAAATGCACAAGTATATTAACTTCTATTTGGGGTTTTATTTTACAGTTTTCTTCTCCTTCAGGGCTGCTTCTCTGAGAGGACATTTCCTTAGCATGAATTAGATTTTCTCTTCTGATTTTTTTCAATAACATTTTATGGATCTTTGAAATCTTTTTCTTGTTCATTTTTACGGTTTAGAGTATTTCATGAGATCTGTAGTTTAATTAGTGCCCTCTTCTGTCAATGTAGCAAAGTCCAAACAAGTTGGGGGATTTTTGTTTGTTTTTATGGTCAGAGAGACACAGTATCCTCTGATTTTATAGTTCTCCCTTTTGTAGGCAGTCAAATTTTATTTCCCCTTTTGCCCTTCTGTGATTACTGATGTATCGCCTTCAGCTTGAAATTCATCCTTTTTGCCAGTTCTGTGAAAGCAGACCTGAGCCCTTTCTGTATTTTCCTTTGCCAGCTAGCATTGGAGCTCTATCAGTAGAGGGCACTGGAGAGACACTGCAGGAGGACAGTGTTCTGCTCTGAGCTCCAGTGCGCAGCTTGGCCAGTTTGCCCAGCACAAGGAACCTGCCACATCCCAGCATCCTCAGCACCTGGCTCTCGCAGCACGAGGACAGCAGCAATCAACAGCTTCCCTGAGCAATCCCCGCTATTTAGAAGAAAGCAAATAGCTTTTTCTGCCACCCCAGGGAACAGATTTCCATTAAGTTCCAGAGGGCAGATTTTCAGCAAATTCTACCAGGCATCAGAGTGACTTCCCTGCCATCCAGTGAGCAATGGACATACGCTCTCCAACAAGGTCAGGACCTCAGCCCTGGGGTCGGGCTAGCAGAGCTCTTTCTTGGATGCTTAATCTCAGCCCCAGGAGTAGGAGCTATACTTTACATTTGCTATTCCTGTATTCTCTACTTCCTATTAGTCTAGCCCACATTACTCCAATTAGCTAATAATTCCTTGTATCATCTTCCCCTGTTCAAATTACTATGTAGTTTCTCTCTCCTGATCGGACCCAAACGCATATATGTTTTTTCCTTCACTGCTCAACTGATAAAAGGCATTTTCTCCTTTCTTGTCTTTTTCCTTCTTTCCTTCTTCCAGAAGCTATATGATTTGAATCATGCCTATTTTTACCTCTCTGTAGTTCATGATCTAATCTACCCAAACACTCTCTAATAATTACATTTGTAGGATGGGATTAGTTTTTCTGGTGTTGGCTTAAGATCAATCTTAAGTCCGATTTCTAATTCGCTTCCTCTGCATGGTTTTTATTGATCTGCCTTTATAAAGCCTTGGGGCAGAGCTGAGTGAGGCAGGAGCATGAGAGAGTTGGTTTTGGTTCCTCTTTTTACTTATTTTGGAGTTTAGGCTAGGTATCCTTTGTCTTCAAATTATGTTGAGGACATGGTTTTTGTGTAGCTTTACTTTTCCTTTCTTGTTATTGTTTTATTTTAGGAGGAAACATTGGGAGATGGGTACTTAAACTGTCTTCACTGACTTCAGTTACCCTGAAGTCCTTATCACCTGGATTTCTACAAGTTTGAGACTTACCTACTTCTAATAAGAATCAAAGGAGGAGGAGGACAAAGGCACGAAAACAAGAATCAAAATTTCTAGACAGGATCCAGCTCTGTTACTAGTATTTACCAAAGTTAGATGATTCACTCAGCCAGTGTTAGGATTATCTCCTAATTTGTTTGTTTTTTTAAAAGATTTTATTTATTTATTTATTTTAGCGAGTACTTTAAACAAACCTATGTGACGATTCTAATATAGCTAGTCAGGGTCCCTCACTTAAGAACTCTGAGACTAGCTAATGAGGATATCATCCCCAGTTAAACAAGTCCATGTAAGCTTTTCTGATTCAATAAGCTCTAGTGATCCCAAATTTCAATATAAAATCAAAACAATGGATTAGTGATAAACTGCCCCAATTATATGATGATTTTTCCCTATTTACTTTTTTCTTCATTAACCAAACATTTTAAAGCAACCAGAGCAGGCAAAAATGGACCAGGAAAAAAAAAGGATGACCCCCCCCAATTTATTTAATAACAAACAAAAGCAACTGTATTTAATACATGTATAGAAGAAAACAAACAAAAAAACACAAGATGATGGAAATACATGATAACCTGTTCCTAATACACTTTGTAAATTAAATCACTTTCTTAGAGGAACAAGCTACATGTGTTGTTCATACTAAAACATAGTAAAGTTGGCTCATTCTTTCCAGGGTCCCATATATTCTTTAGAAGTAAATGCAAACGGGGGACCTGGGTAGCTCAGTCGGTAAGCATCTGACTCTTGATTTCAGCTCAGGTCATGATCTCAGGGTCATGGGACAGAGCCCTGCTACGGGCTCCATGCTGGGTGGAGAGTCCACTTGGGATTCTGTCTATCCCTCTCCTTTTTCCCCTCCCCCCGGCTCGCTCTCTCAAGTAAATAAATAAATCTTTAAAAAAAAAAAAAAAGAAGCAAATGCAAACAACTCCTCCTCATTTCAAAGAAAACCCATTGCAAATATGACATCAACAGGTCATACAAGCTCAAAGTTCCCATTTCAAAGTATGATCTGTAAATACTTTCTAAGAAAAGTAAATCTGAACAAAGACATATATAAAAGCAATGTTAATGCAAGGAAATCCATAGGCTTTCTCCTATGTCTTAGCATTTTGTCATCTGAAGGATCCAGAGGAAATAAAAGATATCTCTGCGAATGTAGTGCATCTAAGAAAGCCACGGCTCAATGATCTGCGCAGGACGTACCCAATCGCCGCGGGGGTCAGGCGGGTGTGCAGCTGAGGGGTGGTGGAAGTAGTGGTGGTCGTCAGGGAGCCATCCGTTCCAGTCTTCTCCCAGTCAAAAGGATCACTCTCAACTACTCCAAAGGTCTTGATGCTGTTGTCAAACACGGATGTCAGAAGCTAGGCCATAAAGAAAAAAGCCAGAGTAAGCTAATGATAAACAATGTCATTTTATTCTTTAAGAGAAAGCCGCCAGACTCACAAATTAATTTTGTAGTAGGATTAAAAAAACAAAAAACAAAAAAACCAGATTGTACAAATAGGGTTCTGAATAAGGACTATATGTGGATGACGATACTGAATAAATACTGATTTTTCTTAGTTGAGGGACCGGTTTGTAGTTATGTAGGAAATTGTCTTTGTTTTTATAAGATACATAATGAAGCATCTTCTCTAAAACCTACTTTCAGATGGTTTGGCAAAAGGAAATTTGTGTTGTATGTGAAAATATGTATTCAGTTTCAACCAACTATATGATCATTTTTTTGTGTGTGTCAAAAAGGAGTATTTTTATATGGTTCAGCTTAAATAAGTGAGCAGTGTTAACAGTTGTTATATCTAGGTTAAGGGGTATATAGAAGTTCATTGTGCTTTCTTACAATTTTGGGGAGTTTGAAAAATTCAACTGTATGTGGTGTGAGTGTATACACAAATTATCACAAAGAAATCTGCCTCTTTATTTGGTTTATATTAAATATTTCAATTTTTGGTCTTTATTTTATTTTTTTAAAGATTTTTTTAAAGTAATCTCTCCACCTAAAATGGGGCTTAAATTAACCCCCAGATCAAGAATTGCGTGCTCTATAGACTGAGCCAGCCAGGCACCCCTCATTTTTTTGCCTTTAAATTCCAAAACTCTGATGTGATCTAGATAATGATCTCACAAAGACTGCCCTTTACTGTTTCTGATTTTTAATTTTATGATTATGGCTTCATTCTCTCCTCATCGTTTCTCTTACCCTGTTAGTATCCAAGAATAAAGAATAATTTAGATTTCTGTCTGGAGCCATTGGGTAAATAAATGGTGATGTCATTTACTTAAATGGAAAGCAGAGAGTTTGAGGACTGGGATACTGGAAGTTTTAGGGAGTTTAGGGTGGAACAGGGTATACTACAAACTTGAAAGTCATCAGCATATAGATATGAATAGGTATTACTTAAAGCCTTAGGACCAGATATCATCTAAGCAGAGTAGGTAGCAAAGAGGTCCAAGGGCAAAGGCCTAAGGCACTCCAACCTTTAGTTAGAAAGAAGACTCACTAAAGGAAACCAAGAAGGAGTGGCCAGTGAGACAGAAAAACAAAGTGTGTGCTGTTTTAGATGCCTAACTGAAGAAAACATCTCAACAAGAAGATGGCCAAATGCTATCAATTGTAGATTTATAGTTATTTCTGATTATTTAATTGGTTTCTCTCTTTCACTCCGACTGTAAGCTCCAAGAGGCTGGCACACATCTGATCTTGTTCATCACAGTATCTAACACAGTATCTTATATATGAGCGCAGTGCTGTGATTTATAAGAAATAAGTTTGGTCAACTGCATGACCAAAATATATTTCTTACATATATTTGGTCTTTGTCCACAGTTCCTGACTCACAGCTCCCCAAACCTTTGAAATTTCCTGAGAAAAAAGAGCAATAGGAGCCTCTTTTGTTATAATATTTGATCTGTAGTCCTCAGTTCCTGAAACCACGTCAGAGCCATAAAGGTAAAATGGCTCTCTTGTTATTCCTAACAAGCCCCTTTCCACCACAACTGGGTTTTTGTTAATGAGGTGACTTTTGGAAAGCACCTATGGATAGGGGCTGGTCACCAGAGGAACCAACCCTATGATTAGAGAGTTGGAACTTTCAGTCCTATCCCATGGCCTCCAGGAAAGAGGAGAGGGGCTAGAAGTTGAAATCAATCACCAAAGGTGAATGATTTAATCAACCATGCCTATATAATGAAGTCTCCATAAAAACCCAAAAGGATGGGGTTTGGAGAGCTCCTGGATGGTAAATATAATGGAGGTGCTGAGAGAGTGGTGCCCTCAGAGAGGGCTTGGAGGCTCCACACCCTTTCCTCATACCTTGCCCTATGCATCTTTTCCATCTGGCTTTTTTGGAGTTATATCCTTTGTAATACATCACTAATCTAGTGAGAAAACTGTTTTCCCAAGTCCTGTGAGCCACTCTAACAAATTAATCAAAGGCAAGGAAGGGGTTGTGGGAACCTCTGAATTATAGTCATAGGTCAGTCAGAAGTACAGGTGACAACCAGGACTTGGGATTGACATCTGAAGTGGAGGCGGTCTTCTGGGATTGAGTTGTTAACCTGTGGAATTTGATGCCATCTATCTCTGGGTGGGTAGTGTCAAATGTAAGTTGAATTGCAGGATACCTGGCTGATGCCCAGAGCATTGCTAGATGATGGTGGTGGGGAACCTATCTTAGAATTATGAGTGCAGCAGAAATCAGTTGCATTTCTATTCACCAACAACAAGACAGAAGAAAGAGAAATTAAGGAGTCGATCCCATTTACAATTGCACCCAAAACCATAAGATACCTAGGAATAAATCTAACCAAAGAGGCAAAGGATCTGTACTCAGAAAACTATAGAATACTCATGAAAGAAATGAGGAAGACACAAAATACCATCACCTTTTTTCAAAGAAATGGAACAAATAATCCTAAAATTTGTATGGAACCAGAAAAGACCCCGAATAGCCAGAGGAATGTTGAAAAAGAAAAGCAAACCTGGTGGCATCACAATTCCGTACTTCAAGCTCTATTACAAAGCTGTCATCATCAAGACAGTATGGTACTGGCACAAAAACAGACACATAGATCAATGGAACAGAATAGAGAGCCCAGAAATGGACCCTCAACTCTATGGTCAACTAATCTTTGACAAAGCAGGAAAGAATGTCCAATGGAAAAAAGATAGTCTCTTCAACAAATGGTGTTGGGAAAATCGGACAGCCACATGCAGAAGAATGAAACTGGACCATTTCCTTATACCACACACAAAAATAGACTCAAAATGGATGAAAGACCTAAATGTGAGACAGGAATCCATCAAAATCCTTGAGGAGAACACAGGCAGCAACCTCTTCGACCTCAGCCGCAGCAACTTCTTCCTAGGAACATCGCCAAAGGCAAGGGAAGCAAGGGCAAAAATGAACTATTGGGACTTCATCAAGATAAAAAGCTTCTGCACAGCAAAGGAAACAGTCAACAAAACCAAAAGACAACCGACAGGATGGGAGAAGATATTTGCAAATGACATATCAGATAAAGGGCTAGTATCCAAAATCTGTAAAGAACTTATCAAACTCAACACCCAAAGAACAAATGATCCAAACATGAAACAGGCAGAAGACATGAACAGACATTTCTGCAAAGAAGACATCCAAATGGCCAACAGACACATGAAAAAGTGCTCAACATCACTCAGCATCAGGGAAATACAAATCAAAACCTCAATGAGATACCACCTCACACCAGTCAGAATGGCTAATGTCAGGAAACAACAGATGTTGGCGGGGATGCGGAGAAAGGGGAACCCTCCTACACTGTTGGTGGGAATGCAAGCTGATGCAGCCACTCTGGAAAACAGTATGGAGGTTCCTCAAAAACTTGAAAATAGCGCTACCCTACAACCCAGCAATTGCACTACTGGGTATTTACCCCAAAGATACAAATGTAGTGATCCAAAGAGGCACCTGCACCCCAATGTTTGTAGCAGCAATGTCCACAATAGCCAAACTATGGAAAGAGCCTAGATGTCCATCAACAGATGAATGGATAAAGATGTGGTATAGATATACAATGGAATATGCAACCATCAAAAAATTGAAATCTTGTCATTTGCAACAACGTGGATGGAACTAGAGGGTATTATGCTGAGTGAAATAAGTCAATCAGAGAAAGACATGTATCATATGATCTCACTGATACGAGGAATTTGAGAAACAAGACAGAGGATCGTAGGGGAAGGGAGGGAAAAACGAAACAAGATGAAACCGGAGAGGGAGACAAACCATAAGAGACTCTTAATCTCAGGAAACAAACTGAGGGTTGCTGGAGTGGAGGGGGGTGGGAGGGATGGGGTGGCTGGGTGATGGACACTGGTGAGGGTATGTACTATGGTGAGCGCTGTGAATTGTGTAAGACTGATGAATCACAGACCTGTAACCCTGAAACAAATAATACAGTATATGTTAATAAAAAATTAAATTAAAAAAATAAAAGAATTATGCGTGCAGAACCTTTAGTGACTCTAAAAACATTTTCAGAACAAATATTTGTGATAATATTTATTGAAAGAGGGCACCTGGGTGGCTCAGATGGTTAAGCGTCTGCCTTCGGCTCAGGTCATGATCCCAGGGTCCTGGGATCAAGCCCCACATTGGGCTCCTGGCTGAGCAAGGAGCCTGCTTCTCCCTCTCCCTCTGCCTCTCTCCCTGCTCATGCTTTCTCTCTCTCTCTCTATCTCTGTGTCTCAAGTGAATAAATAAAATCTTTAAAAATAAATAAATAAATAAATATATTTATTGAAACATTCCATATGAAAAAAAATAATAAACGGAGAAAAGGAAACTAAAAAGATCAAAGGAATTGGAAAAGGCATGGTTATAAAACCGGGGAATTTTTGTTTTGGTCATTTTTTTGTTGACTTAAGTCAAAGTTAGAGGGCTTTAGAAAACACACAAGAAAGGAGGATGTATTGAGACCCAGCATATGGGAAGAGAAGTGGCAGACCTTGACCTTCTCTGCTGACTCCGGAAATGGAGGTTCCCACAGAGCGAGTTGCATGCCCCCTGAAAGAGGGAGCCCCTATGCATGAGGCAGCACCTGCCCTGCTGTGTGAGCCCTTACACCACTGCCACTAAGTGCGCTGCCCGCATTGGGCTGCCACGGGAATGGATCCTCAACAGTTTTTATGCCAGATGTCCTTTTATCATGAATTATTTTCTTACATTTATCACAGTATTTTTGTATGTCTTAGAAAATGTAGCATATGCCACTGGGCCTCAGATAAAAAAGTGTGTTACTAAGATGGTGATACCAGAGACCAGCAGCAGGAGGTAGAAGGATGGAAGGCACAGAACAAAAGAAATAGAGAGATCTCCTCTGGCCCTCTAATTTATGTGAGGTTCCCCCTTGTTACTCTCTAGCTCAACCTCTGATTTTTTTGTTTCCCTAACAACCCAGCTATGCCTTCTGAGAAAATTAACTCCAATGTCATCAGAGTCAGGGTAATCCTACAACAGCTAAGTCCCCCGAAGCAAGAGGCAAACCTGCTGCATTTTGATGTAACCTCTGCTTAAACAGTCCCACTCCTAAACCTGGAAAGTCGATTAACAAGATTATAAGAAGCTTGGTCAGCTTTGGATTTCTGCTCTATCATAACCTCTGATTTTAGCGATGTTGTGGCACACTGTATGAACTGGCTGATAGACACATTTTAGTTTCAGGCTCCCCAACATTGTGTGTATTTATGGGTTTTATTAGTCTTCTCAACTTGCTAAACAATGCTTAACATAACTGGGACACTCTAGTAAATATACTTTTATGTTCTTACGTCAGGATCACATGATTCTATTAATCACTGACAAAGATTTCTAGTAACTCTTCATGTAACTTTAATTCTTTTACTGCATTTTCATGAACCAGTCATGGTAATATTTATTTCACAATGGCTGTTGTGTTTGTGGCCACCTCTCCAAAGGTAAGATGGTGAAAAATGGCAAGTATTTGGACTTTTTTGAATGAGTCAGAAATTGGGTTCAGACACCACTTCCAGCACCACGAGTTTTCCCAGGCAACAGGTCTAAACTACATCTCCATAAAATGGGAATAATAACACTACCCAGGTATTACTGTGACACTGCTGGGTGTCATTATTGTGACAATTAATGTGCAAAGGCACCAAGGGTTCTTCTTTATCCACTCTGATGCTATCTTAGTTTCCCATTAACTAGTAACTGTGTCACCTACCAGTGGAGTCTTGTGGTGGAATTCAAGGTTAAGATCTTCCTACACACTCCTCAGAGACATGTTCCTTTCTCAAAACACTTTAAAAAGGAGTGTTTAAATTATAAGGTGGCCACAACAGAATTGAATGTTTTTATTTTTATTTTTTTTAAAAGATTTTTTATTGATATATTTGGAGAGAGAGAGACAGCGAGAGAGGGAACACAAGCAGGGGGAGTGGGAGAGGGAGAAGCAGGCTTCCCGCTGAGGAGGGAGCCCGATGCGGAGCTCAACCCCAGGACCCTGGGATCATGACCTGAGCCGAAGGCAGACGCTTAACCGACTGAGCCACCCAGGCGCCCCAGAATTGAATGTTTTTAATCACTATCTACACATTTCTGAAAATGTTGGCCCAGCATTTTTTTTTTTACTTTTAATCTGAAATAATTAAAGATTCACAGAAAATTACAAAAATAGTAAGAGAAATCCTCTTCACCCAGTGTGCTCCAATAGTAACGTCTTAAACAGCTAGAGTAGAGTACCAAAACCAGGAAAGTGACATGGGTACTATCAGTCCACAGAGCTTATCAAATATCACCAGTTTTACATGCCCTCATGTGTGTGTTTCCGTGTGCGTGTATATAAATCTACACAATTTTATTAACCTGAGAAGATTCATGGCCTGGCAACTTTTTGTCTCCTATAGTTGTTATACTCTTTCAGAATCTAATCATAAAAACAATATTCATAATAAGATCTCTGTTTCAATCTTGGTTATAATTCTGATAGCTTCACCTAGTTTAGTTTAACAGAGAGAAAACAGTATTTATGCACTCACAAGTTGATTTTTCTTAGATTTCCTTAGTAGGAGACTGTTAGGAAAACTAAGATTCAGTTCCATTTTCCTAACATTTGTTGAAAATTTAGGTGCCAGGCACAGTGTGAGGATAGTGTGGGATAAAAAAAGAAGACATGGTTGTACTTCCAGAACTTAAAAGCCAGCTGGGAAGACACACTTGTACATAAATACTAAGTACTGATAAACTTGGATGTAATTTCCCAAAACACCGTTAACACTTTTCAAAAGCAAGTGTCAACCATTATTCTAATTGAGACATGCATAAAAGATTCCTGGTAAAGAGCAAAACAGCTCCTCTCTACATTTACTGTCAGAGTGAGCACTAGCAGGCTATTGGATGAGATGTTGGCCATGTGCAACTTATTTTTTTTAAAGATTTTATTTATTTATTTGACAGAGAGAGAGAGAGAGAGCACAAGCATGGGGAGCGGCAGGCAGAGGGAGAAGCAGACTCCCCACTGAGCAGAAAGCCGGATTCGGGACTCAATCTCAGGACCCTGGGATCATGACCTGAGCCGAAGGCAGATGCTTAACCAACTGAGCCACCCAGGGGCCCCTCACAATAGTCTTCTTTAGATTACAGACATAACTAAGTGGTGAATGTGATAAAAATTTTTTGTTTCCCCAACTCTTATGCTCCCATGCATACTTGATCAATAAAAAATTTTTTGCACCTAAGGTGGGAAAGTTGGAATATTTGCCAGTTCTTCCTGAATCTAGCATTATAGGTTTAATTTCATTATTTTATTACAGGTAATATGAACTCTGTGCATTTCAGAAATACATATGAAATGTAAATATAAGAACATACTCCAAAACGCCTTGTATACAATGTACTTTCTCCATTTGTTAGAGTCTATAGTTATTAACACAGTTGTTAACACAAATAGCCATATAGGAAAGAAACTCACTCACTTAAGATCTCTAAGGACCCAAGACTGTATGCTGCCTCTCTGCTTTTTTTTTTTTTTTTAAAGATTTTATTTATTTGACAGAGAGAGACACAGTGAGAGAGGGAACACAAGCAAGGGGAGTGGGAGAGGGAGAAGCAGGCTTCCCGCTGAGCAGGGAGCCCGATGCGGGGCTCAATCGCAGGACCGGAGCCGAAGGCAGATGCTTAACAACTGAGCCACCCACATGCCCCCGGCCTCTCTGCTTTATATCCTATTTATATCTTATACAAAAGCTGCCATTTCACACCGAAATAGTTAATATATACAAATAAGTTTACTCTGCTGTTTATAGTCATTTGACTGGGCAAACTGACAACACTGTAGAATGTAAAACTTTAACAGTAAAGTCTATGTGTTGTACTTTGTAGATAAAAATGATAAACTAATTCATCATTTTTACAGGCACAGCTCCAGACCACCACAATAAAGCATATATCGCAATAAAGTGAGTTAAATTACTTTTTTGGCTTCCTGTGCATATAAAAGTTATGTTTACATTATCCCATACAATAGTATTATGTCTAAAAAAACAACATATATGCCTTAATTAAAAATCCTTTATTGCTAAAAGATGCTAACCATCATCTGAGCTTTCAGTAAGTGGTAATCTTTTTGCTGGTGGAGGGTCTTGCCTTGATTCTGATGGCTGCTGACTGATCAGGATGGTGGCTGCTGAACACAGGGGGTGGCTGTGGCAATTTCTTAAAATAAGGCAACAATGAAGTTTGCCACACTGATTGACTATTCCTTTCACAAGTGATTTCTCTGTTCCATGTGATGCTACTTGATAACATTTTACCTACAGAACTTCTTTCAAAACTGGAGTCCACCCTCTCAAACCCTGCCACTGCTTTATCAACTAAGTTCATGGAATATTCTAAATCATTTGTTGTCATTTCAACAGTCTTCATAGCATCTTCACCAGGAGTAGATTCCATCTCAAGAAGCAAAGAAGGTACTCATCATCCAGTACAGTTTTATCCTGAGATTGCAGCAAGTCAGTCACGTCTTCAAGCCCCACTTCTCATTCTAGTTTTCTTGCTATTCCCACAACATCTGCAGTTACTTCCTCCACTGAAGTCTTGGACCCCTCAAAATCATCCTTGAAGGTGAGAATCAACTTCTTCCAGACTTCTCTGTTAGTGATAATATTTTGACTTCTTCCCATGAATCATCAATGTTCTTAGTGACATCTAGAATGGTAAATCCTTTCCAGAAAGTTTCCAATTTAGTTTGCCTAGATCCATCAGAGGAATCACTGTCTACAGCAGCAATCACCTTACAAAATGTTATTTCTAAAATAATTAGACTTGACAGTTGAAATGACATCTTGATCCATGGCTGCAGAGTGGATGTAGTGGCGAGCAGGCATGAAAACAACATTCATCTCATTGTACATCTCCAACAGAGCTCATGGGTGACCAGGTGCACTGTCAATGAGCCATCATATTTTGAAAGGAATCTTTTTTTTCTGAGCAGTAGGTCCTAACAGTGGGCTTAAAATATTCAGTAAACTATGTTGCAAACAGATATGCTGTCATCTGGGTAATGTTGTCCCATTTACAGAGCACAGGCAGAGTAGATTTAGCATAATTCTTAAGGGCCCTAAGATTTTCAGAATGGTCAATGAGCACTGGTTTCAGCTTCAAGTCACCGGCTGCAATAACTCCTAACAAGAGAGTCAACCTGTCCTTTGAAGCTTTGAAGCCAGGCATTGACTTCTCCTCTCTAGCTATGAAAATCCTAGATGGCTCTTTTTCCAATACAAGGCTGTTTTGCCTATATTGAAAATCTTTTTTTAGTGTATAGCCACCTTCAGAAGCTAGATCTTCTGGATAACTTGCTGCATCACCTTGTACTTTTATGTTACAGTGAAGGCTTCTTTCCTTAAACCTCATGAACCAACCTCTGCTAGCTTCAAATTTTTCTTTGGAAACTTCCTCATCTCTCTCAGCCTTCATAGAATTACAGACTCAGGACCTTGTTCTGGATAAGGGAATGCTGTGGCTGGTTTGATTTTCTATTCAGACCACTAAAACTTTCTCCATATTGGCAATAAGGCTGTTTTGCTTTCAAATCATTCATGTGTTCACTAGAGTAGCACTTCTAATTTCCTTCAAGAACTTGCCCTTTGCATTCACAACTTGGCTAACTGTTTGGCAGAAGAGGCCTAGCTTTCAGCCTATCTTGGCTTTTGGCATGCCTTCCTCACTAAGTTTAATCATTTCTAGCTTTTGATTTAATGTGACAGACATGCAACTCTTATTTTCACTTGAACACTTAGAGGCCATTACAGGATTATTAACTGACCTAATTTCAAGATTATTATGTTTCAGAAGATAGGGAGGCTCAAGGAGAGGGAGAGATGGGGAATGGCCGGTCAGTGGAACAGTCAGAACACACACAACATTTATGAATTAAGTTTACCATTTTAGGGGCGCCTGGGTGGCTCAGTCGTTAAACATCTGCCTTCGGCTCAGGTCATGATCCCAGGGTCCTGGGATCGAGCCCTGCATCAGGCTCCCTGCTCAGCGGGAAGCCTGCTTCTCCCTCTCCCACTCCCCCTGCTTGTGTCCCCTCTCTCACTATGTCTCTATCTGTCAAATAAATAAAATCTTAAAAAAAAAAAAAAAACTTACCATTTTACATGTGTAGGGTTCATGGCACCCCAAGACAATTACAATAGTAAACATCAAAGATCACTGATTATAGATCACTATACAAATATAACAATAAGAAAAAAGTTTGAAATATTTCAAAAATTATCAAAATGTAACACAGAGACACAGAGACAGGAAAAATGGTGCTGATGGACTCGCTCAATGCAGGATTGCCACAAACCTTTAATTTGTAAAAAAATGCAGTATCTGCAAAGTGCAATAAAGCAATGTGCAATGAAATGACGTATGCCTGTTTTAATCTATGTGTGGCTTCATTTATGTCTTCAGAGGTAGTGATTATTTTGCATTAAGCTCTAACTTCTCCCTGAGAGCAACAGAATCTTCTGATATATAGTTGGTTGGGGTTAAGGGTGCAATCTGTGGTAAACCTAGTCATTCCTTCTAAGGCCTTACGAATGGATACCCTAAGGAAATGATTCACTGACCACAGATAGAATGGAGCCAATAATCTTCAGTGATTTTGTTCCATAGCATATTAACATATGATATTACAGCCCTTAAGCCCTTGACAGATACATTACCTAGCTGGACAGTTCCTTCTTGTCAACAAATTAGCTATAGGATTTACATAATTTGAACCATAAGCAGTTCTATACCCCAAATGAATCACAGCAGGAACAGTAAAATCTGTTCAATAATAAACCAACCTAAAACTCTAATGAAGTACGTCCATCCAGAAGGGAGGAAACACACACACACACTGCCCTCATCAGTCAATTTCACTGCATTTCTCAGGATGTACTAAAATAATATTCTAGGGACCGCCCATACTCATTTACAATACCCTCAAAGCTACAATAAGTGAAGATAAAGACTAAATGAGAGAAGAATTAACCCACAGAACTCAGAAAGATGATTACCTGGTAGTCTGGTTTTGTAAAATAATCCAAAGAGGAGATGTGATCCAAAAAGATGCTGAATTCTGGAGGGAGATGTTTCAACATAAGCCTGTGGTCATACCTCTCCTTAATAGAGCCTACTTGCTCCTGGGAAGTAAAGAGAACAGGAACCAAAGTCAATTTCTCTTGGCAGCTACACATTAACAGCCTCTCAGTAACAGTCTCAAGGGTATGTACTAGGGAATGAGATAGTGAGTAATTAAGTATAAAGCAAGAACTGAGCTCTTACTAATAGCTTAATGCACACTGCTTTATGGAGGGAGGGAAGATTGTAATGAATAACCAAAATGGTAACAAAGAGTTCTGCATCAGTGAACTGACAGTCTGCCAAAATAAAGAGTTGATCTTAAATCTAGCCTACTTTTCTTTGTCAACACACGTTTACAGTTTTCAAAGTAAACAATATGATGTAACAATTAAAATTTAAAAGCTTACGTGACTTAGAAAAAGGGAGAACTCGGGAAAAGAAAAGCTCTGAGGGAAAGCTAGAAATCAAATCAGAAGTGATGATTTAATAGATACTTAAATGAGTATCTATTCTCCATGTACATAGAAAAAAAATCATAACATTAATTAGATCTTTAATATCACCCTAATTTTAGTTCTTATATATAAGTATATTCTCATCCATTATGTCTACCCAGGAGAAAATTTTATTCCTTCCCTTACCAAAACTGATATTTCCATTTCCATTTCCAAAATTACCTTGTCCTTTATTTTTCTCCAAGGCAGCTGACCAACCACAAACTCCACCAACATGTAGAATAAGGACCAAAGGTCATCATGTCTTCCCATTTCCTTCATAAGCCAAACAGAATTCAATCACATTACATTACTACTCCTTTTGAGTATATTACATTGTCTAAGGCCTAACCATTGTGTTTCACCTTATTAGGCTTAAAAAGTTTAATGTATTTCCCATAAAATCTGGTAAATATATCTACCTAGCTATATAACAATCTACATAACAGAATGGATATAATGAAGTACTTTTTGCTACAAAGAAACCCCAAACCCCAGAAATGCTGGAAATGTAATTAACAGCCCGTTAATTAAGAAATGAGTTCATTAAGAAGGGAAAGTGGTTGCCAAGGGCTGGGGGAAAGGGGAAGGGTGAATCAGCATTTAGCAGGTATGGAGTTTCAGTGTTGCAAAATGAAAAAAGTTCTAGAACTTTGTTGCACCCTAATGTGAATATACTTAACACTGCTGAACTGTGAGCTTAAAAATGGTTAATGTGGATGGTAGCTACATTGGTGAGCATAGCATAACATACATAGTTGTTGCATCACTGTGTCGTACACCTGAAACTAATGTAACACTGTGTGTCAACTATACTCAAAAAAAAAAGAAAAGAAAAAGAAAATGGTTAACATGGTAAATTTAATGTGATACGTTTTTTTACCACAATTAAAAAAAAAAGAAAGCAAATTCTAGGAGCCAAAATTAAAAGAAAGCTGGAAACAAGAGAAGCAAGCTGATGCTGAAGCTTTGGTTTTAGGGGCACCTGTTACAGGTTTTGTCAACCAGGGTTTTAACAATCAGGAAGGGGACGGGTGTAAAAGTACTGAGCCTACACAAGACAGGAGTTGTAAATGAGACACTTCCCCTTAGGCCCTCACCAAATAGCTAGGACCCTCAAAGGGCTATCTTTAGTGCAATATTTGATATGTACATTATATTGCAATAATTGTTTTTTTTCTGTAAAATTTAACCACTATCAAAGGGATAAAGTAAGTGGTTAAAAAATTTGCCCTGAAAATTTGTTACTATAGGCCTGCCCCTCACTCAGATTTGGGGTTTAAATTTATACCACTTGTGTGGTCTGGGAAACTAAATCCAGAAATTGTTTTCTGGGTGATCGTGTCCCGTAGTAATGACAGATGCAAATGAAAATCCTCTAAAGATAAAAGCACCTTTAAATTCAGGCCTCACAGAAGTCCTACAGATAAAGGCCCAGAAAATATAGGCTCATTATTCAAAAGTATAAAATACATTAGGAAGCAGGCTATCATAAGCTAATGACAACAGAAATTATACAGCAGAATTAGATATCCAAGAATTCCAGATATGGAATTACAGGATAAAGAATACAAAATTAAAATGTTTAAAATGCTTAAGCAAAAAATGGAACCATATCCTATCTAAAAAAATAAAAAGACCAGTTTGATTTCAAAAAGGACCAAAAAGAATATCTAGAAATTAAAAATTCAATATCTATGTGGATAGGTTAGAAAGCTGATCAAAAACAGCAGAAAAAAAATTAATGAACTGGAAGACAGATCTGAAGAAATTATCTAGAACACAACACAGAGACAGAAAAAGAAAATCTGAGTGTGAACTTCTGGCATGGAAGACAGAACAAGAAGATCTAACGTATCAATTTGAGGTATGAAAAAAGAGGTATAGAAAGAAAGGGAAAAAGGCAATATTTAAAGAAGAAATGTCTGAGAATCTTCCAGAATCTATGAAAGACATGAATGTTCAGATTTAGGAAGCACAACAAATCCCAAACTGAATAATTATAAAGAAATCCACATCTAGGCACATTAAAACTTATCTGTAGAACAGCAAAGACAAAGAGCAGATATCTAAAACAGTCAAAGAGAAAGGACAAATTAAATACAAAATAACAACAATTAAATGGACAAAGATCTTCTCAATAGCAACCATAGAACCAGAAGACAAAATTTCTTCAAATTATTGAGATAAAACAAATATTAATAAAGGACTGAAATGTAGGACAACAATGTAGTGAACAGAGTTCAAGTATTTTGAAAAGTCCTATACTGTATGGGAATTACTCATGTTAAAAGTTTAAGATTAAGGTACCCAAAAAATTGAAATGGAGTGTATTTTTACTTTTTTTAATTTGTGGAGATCTCTTCTGAAAGTAAAAATATATAATCTTTCTACTAGATATTTTGGAAATGCCTTTACAGCTATTATGATCTCTGGAAATGTTTATGCTTATCTCAGAAAGAGTGTCCTATCGCAAAGATTCCAATGTTGACCAAAATTTTAAATAGAATTAGAAAGCTTAGTAATTTTAAAGGCTTTTAAGAATGTATCTGGAAAATAAGAGTACTTTCTTTTCAAGACAGAATAATTGACTAGATGCCATAAATTTTTTTAAGTTTATTTAATTTTTAGTGATCTCTACACCCAATGTGGGGCACAAACTCACAAACCCGAGATCAAGTCACATGCTCTTCTGACTAAGCCAGCCAGGCAGGCACCCTAACTGGATGCCATAATTTAATATTACACTGAATCAAACCAAATGAGCTGAAATCCTTGGCAGAGTGCTACATTATACATTGATAAAAATACTTTTCCTATTTTCAATTTATAATCATATTATTAGAAACCAAATTAACTGGAGCATAACATATTAAGACCACAGCATTCTCTTCCTACTATAGTTAGCATTAGTCAAATTTTCATTAAGGCAATTTTGGCTTCACAGAACAAGAATAAGGTAAGATCAAGAAAAGATTTCTCTTTATTTTATCAAGGAATCACACGTTAAATTTCTCACCTCCAACCAGCCAAGTTCAAGGATTGAGAATCCATAAAACACCCACCTTTCCTACTCATAATTAAGGTTCAGAATGAGAAAAAAAAAAATCAGAGAAGCACAAAAGGAGCAAAGTAAAAAAAAAAAAAGAGAGAGAGACTTTAAAATTTAACCCAAAAGGTATAATTTACAAAGATGAAAATTTTAAAGTAGTTTGTACTTGAGATCTTCATGAAAAGAAAAGGTTTAATGGAGAAGAGATATCACAGATTAGATGCATACTACAGATAAAATGATGACCCCTGTATTTCATTAGGTATTGAAAGTATGATATTCCCAAAAGAACTTCTTAAGATTAGAACACAGATGTTTTATTTCTTCAAAATTCAATATTAAATTTGTTACTACTTATACCTCATTAAGGACACAAGGTTCCCTATACACACACACACACACAAACACACACAGCTATTATCTTTTCTGGCAAATAAAACTTTTTTTATGCAGCTGTATACATCTATTATCTACTATACATACTATGGTACATTAGTATTACTAAGACCCTACCGTCTGCTCCCAAGCACCTTCCACACTTGTGTACTCTAATGTAAAAAAGTTACTCTGATTCAAGTAATTAGCATGCTTATGTAGATACGACTCTAGTTCCGATACCTACCCTGTTTCGATGAGCATTGATTGATGCGTAACGAACTGTCCCTCGAAAGCCTGCCACAGCTCGAGGCTACAACAAAACCAAGCAAAGAGTAATAAAATAAGCTTCAAATAGCAAAAGACTCAGCACACTTGAGCCCATGAAGTAGATGGGAGAAACATGCATTACCATCACAATAAAATACTACTTAAATTTCTAATTTTTTATTGTGAAATTACAGAAAATTAGAGAATATCTCTAAATCATGTTAAAAAAATTAACATTTTAATTATCAGTGAGTCCCATTTTTTGTACCTACATTTTAAAATAAAGTGGCATTTATGACAAATAAATCCTGTACATTAGAAAACACTAAAATGCTTTCATATATCCAGAATCATGCCAAGCATTGTAGTACATACACTAATATTCAGGCTCTGGTTACATTTAATTACAGTAAGACCATAAAGAGTCTCTAAGTAAAGATGCCAACCTCTTCATGTCTTGGCTATTTCATTCAAACTCAATTCGACGATGATGGCAACTTATATCCCTCCCTATGCATGCAATTCATATATTCATAAATCAAGTTATTGGGTAACTATTACATGCTAGGTACTGAAATAAATCCAAACATGAATAATACATGATCCCAGTTCTTAGAGAGCTCAGCTTAGAATAAAGTCCAAACTCTTCTTACTTGGCCTACAAGATTTCCATGATTTGGCATTGGCCTCATTCCAAAATGGATTTACTTATGGTTTCTCCTACAACCAACTGTGTTTCTAGCTTATTCTGCTATTCTCCCCAGTGAAAAGCCATCTCTTCACATACCTCCAATGGCTAGCTCTTCTACCCCACACTAACCCCTCTGCTCAAATGTCACCTCCTCAGAGAAGTACTCCTTAATCATCCTAATCTAAAATACTACCCACCCCCTCAATGCCACTCCATTCTTTTTTACTCTGCTTTATTTTTTTCTCATAAAATTATTTTATTTGAACTTTTACTTATTTGTTCACTGCCTATTTTCTTCCACTGAAATATAAACTCTGTGATGGCAAGGTCTTGGGTTTGCTCATTTCACAGACATAGAAACAGGCTCTGAGAGGTAACTAAATTTATCTGAACACACAGAATTAGTATATGATAAAACCAAGCATCAACCAAGGTCTTTTGACTTAAAATCATACACTGTTTCCACTCTACTGCTTCACAAGGATCAATTCAGTACCCTAAAGACTCATGGATGGCACCACAGCTCAATATGAAAACTTGACAAACCTGAAAATGATCACAGCCAGTAATTTTCATTAGATTTTTTCCCCCAGTAACTTCTAATTATCTTCAATTAAGATGTATTACTTTTATAGTCAGAAAAAGACTATAACAAATGTTATTTTAAAAATCTTTAGTTACCAGAATCATTCTGGTCATATGCTGTAAGATAAACAGTCTATGTGTTCTTCCTTCGTTTGATCATTTTTGTAATTTATGTGTTATCTGCTCAAATTAGTTTTCTATTTATTTCTTCTTTCATGAAATTCTGTCTTCCCTTTCTAAAAATTTTCATTTCATTTTTTTTTTTAAAGATTTTATTTATTTATTTGACAGAGAGAGAGATAGCGAGAGCAGGAATACAAGCAGGGGGAATGGGAGAGGAGAAGCAGGCTTCTTGCCAAGCAGGAAGCCCGATGTGAGACTCGATCCCAGAACCCTGGGATCATGACCTGAGCTGAAGGCAGACGCTTAACAACTGAGCCACCCAGGCGCCCTTTTCATTTCATTTTTAAGTAAGCTCTGTGCCCAGCATGGTGCTTGAACTCACAACCCCAAGATCAAGAGTCACATACTCTACTGAGCCAACCAGGCGCCCTTCTATTCCCTTTTTAATTACTTCTTTTTGTTTTTGTCTTAAGATTTAACTATTTAAAAAATATTCTTTGTATTTAATGACAACTCTCGATAATCAAAAGTTCCTGTGATATATTTAAATCCCTTTTCTTAGCTGCCATTCATTGACAATCATAGTCAGTAGATCTCAATATTTTCCTAAGATATCACAACTAACAGGAATATCTAATATTCTCAATTTGACGGAACTTTGAGATCAGAGATTTCTTGTCTTGACAAAGAATGTACAAGATTATATATGAAAGCCTACTATCAACCCTTTTCACTAACATTTCACTGGTTGTACTTTTATTCATTACCTGACAAGAGCCTTCACTAACAAAAATGTTTTCATAGCATGTACTTGTGCCCAGTTATTTTCATTCCAGTAACTATCAGGATAAAAATCTCCAGAGCTATTACCACACTCTGCGACCCAGTCCACGATTAATCAGATACCTAGATGCTCCCCGACCCCAGATAGATTCTAGCCAAGACAAACCCAGGGGACTTGTTCCAGTTAAGAGTACCCCTGACTTTGCTTCTGCCATGGAAAGGTTGAGCCAGCTGTTTAGAAAGATCTTGATGTGACTCATCAAAGAAATAATGCCAGGTCAAGAAAATTCAGCCACCTTATATAAAGCAGAAAAGACAACTCAACCCAACTGGGGAAAATAGCCATATATACAACTAATTCTAATTTAAAGCAGATTATAATTAATATCATTAGCAAGGTACAATGAGCTATGAAAGCCTAGGAGTGGTAAGCATTAGTTCCCTTTGGTGAGAAGCGAAAAGGAAAAGTCCTGCTGAAGAAGAAAGTCTTAAGAATAAGGCAACATTGGGCGCCTGGGTGGCTCAGTTGGTTAAGCGACTGCCTTCGGCTCAGGTCATGATCCTGGAGTCCCGGGATCGAGTCCTGCATTGGGCTCCCTGCTCAGCAGGGAGTCTGCTTCTCCCTCTGACCCTCCCCCCTCTCATGTTCTATCTCATTCTCTCTCTCAAATAAATAAATAAAAAATCTTAAAAAAAAAAAGAGAATAAGGCAACATTTAATGGGGCCTTAAAATAGGTGATCTCTTGACCGTAGAGGAAAAGCTCTCAGTTTTTCCCCACTGAAGATGATATTAACTGTGGGTCTTTCATACATGGCCTTCATGATGTTGAAGTATGTTCCATCTATACGTACTTTGTTGAGGGTTTTTATCAAGAATGGATGCTGTATATTATCAAATGCTTTTTCTGCATCTATTGAGAGGATCATATGGTTCTTATCCTTTCTGTTATTATTTTTAAAAGATATTTATTTATTTGAGAGAAAGAGAGCATAAGCAGGGGGAGGGGCAGAGGGAGAAGGACAGGGGCCAATGCGGGGCTCAATCCCAGGACCCTGAGATCATGACGTGAGCCGAAATCAAAAGTCAGATGCTTAACCAACTGAGCCACCCACGCACCCCCCTTCTTCTTTCTATTATTAATGTGGTGTATCATGTTGATTGATTTGTGGATACTGAACCACCCCTAGAGCTCAAGAATAAATCCCACTTGGAGGTTCTTCAAAAAGTTAAAAAGAGAACTACTCTATGACCCAGTAATTGCCCTACTAGGTATTTACCCAAAGGATACAAAAGCACAGGTTCAAAGGGTTACATGCACTCAGATGTTTATAGCAGCATTATCAACAATAGCCAAACTATGAAAGAGCCCAAATGTCCATTGACTGATGAATGGATAAAGATGTGGTATATGTACACAGTGGAATATTACTCAGCCATCAAAAAGAATGAAATCTTGCCATTTGCAATAACGTGGATGGAGCTAGAGTGTATTATGCTAAGTGAAAATAAGTCAGTCAGAGGAAGACAAATACCATATGATTTCACTCATATGGAATTTAAGAAACAAAACAGATCAACATATGGGATGGGGGAGAAAGAGAGACAGGGAAACAAACCATAAGAGACTTTTTGTTTAAGATTATATTTATTTATTTGAGAGAAAGAGAGTGTGCACAAGTGGGAGAAGGAGGAGAGGGAGAGGCAGAGAATCTCAAGCAGACTCCACGCCAAGCATGAAGCCAGGCGCGGAGCTTGATCCCACGACCCCAAGACCATGACCTGAGCCAAAACCAAGAGTTGGACGCTCAACTGACTGAGCCACCCAGGCACCCCAACCATAAGAAACTCTTAAAGATATAACAAACTGAGGATTGATGGAGGGAGGTGGGTGGGGGATTGGCTAGATGGGTAATGGGTATTAAGGAGGGCACTTGTTATAATGAGCACTGGGTGTTGTATGTAAGTGATGAACCACTGAATCCTACTCCTGAAACCAATACTGCAGTGTATGTTAACTAACTAGAATTTAAATAAAAATTTGAAAAAGAAAAAAAAAATAGGTGATCTCTTGAAACCTCCCTAATTGATGGCAATCTGGCAATATCTATCAAAATTTCAAATGTATATATTCTCTTTGACAAAGCTGTTTCACTTCTAGAAAGTTATCTTACAGATATACTTGCATATGTGCAAAAATAATGGATGTATCACACTTACTCACTACATTAATGTTTGTGATAGCAAAAGACTGAAAGTAACCCATATGTTCACAAATATGTTCTTAAATAGACTGATTAAATAAATTACAATACATGCTTGTAACAGAATACACTTTGTAGCTGCAAAAAAGAATGAAGAAGCTCTATATCCTGACATGGAAAGATCTCCTAGATACACTGTGGAAAAAAGACAAGTGCAGAATGTACATCATGCTACCTTTTGAATCAAAAAGAGAAAAATGAGAATATACATTCATATGTATTATATATGCAAGAAGAAGTTCTGGAAGAATACATTAAAGAAATAATAATATAGCTACCTAAAGGTTGGAGGAAGGCATAAGAGCAGTATAGAAAATGAATGGCTTTGGGATAGCAGGGGTGAAATAGAGATTTATTTCACTGCTTATCTGTTAATTCTTTTTTTTTTTTTTTTTTTAAAGATTTTATTTATTTATTTGAGAGAGAGAGCACAAGAGGGGAGAGCGGGAGAGGGAGAAGCAGACTCCCTGCTGAGCAGGGAGCCCGATGCGGGACTCGATCCCGGGACTCCAGGATCATGACCTGAGCCGAAGGCAGTCGCTTAACCAACTGAGCCACCCAGGCGCCCAGCCTGTTAATTCTTTTCAAGTCAGGCTTATTAAGGTATAATTTACACACAGCAAAATTCATACTTTAGGTATACACAGTTCTGTGAGTTTTAACAAAGGGATATAGTTATGTAACTACCACTGCAATCAAGGTATACAGTATTTCTATCGCCCCAAGAGTTCTCGTAAAGCCCTGTATAGTCACAATCCCTTCCCCTCCACTCCCAGTCTCTGGCAACCTCTGATTTCTGTCCCTCACAAGCATTCAGAGTTGTGTTTTTAGGCTTATTGCTGTGTAGTGATGTCTCACTGTGGTTTTAATTTGCATTTCTCTGATAACTAAAGACGTTCACCATTTGCTAATGTGCTTATTTGTCATCTGTAGTATCTCTTCTTTGATGAAATGCCTATACAAATCTTTTGCTCATGTTTATTCATTTGTTTTATTATTGAGTTGTGAGAATTGTTTATAGATTCTGGATATAAGTCCTTTGTCAGATGTGTGTTTTGAAATATTTTTCTCCCAGTCTGTGATTTGTCTTTTCATTTGCTTAATAGTGTCTTTCAAAGAAGTATTTAACTTTGACGAATTTTTTTTTGAAGATTTTATTTATTTATTTGACAGAGACACAGCAAGAGAGGGAACACAAGCAGGGGGAGCAGGGAGCCTGATGTGGGCGGGGCTCGATCCCAGGACCCTGGGATCATGACCTGAGCTGAAGGCAGACGCTTAACGACTGAGCCACCCAGGTACCCCAACTTTGATGAATTTTTACTTTCTTATTTTCGCACTATAGAAATATCTCTTCAAAAATTGTATTTAAAGACATCTTTAAAGAAAAAAAGTAAGAGTGGTTAACAACCTAAGAGCACATTTTACTAAAATAAATACCTAGATATTTAAGTGAAAATGAAAAAGAAAAAACAAATTGGACCTTGAAAAAGGGGGTGCCTGGGTGGTTCAGTCAGTTGAGCATCCAACTCTCGATTTCGGCTCAGGTCATGACCGAGTTGTGAAATCAAGCCCTGAGTTGGGCTCCATGCTCAGCAGGAGTCTGCTTGAGATTCTCTCTCCCACTCCCTCTGCCCCTCCCCCCACTCATGCTCGCTCGCTTTCTTGCTTCTCTCAAATAAATAAATTTTTAAAATGAAAACTGAAAGAATTACAACAGGGAGAAGGAAAAGCACTTTATGTAAAAAGAACACTGTGTGCAATGCAAAATGGGAGGAAAGTACTGTGTGTGTTAGGGAAAGTGTTTGATATGGCTGGAGCAAATTTGAGAGAAAATAGTGGAAAAGTAGGTTGGAATCAGGTTAAGCAAGGATGGCCTTGAATGTCATATTGAGGTGTTTGGTTTATAACATGCAGGGAAATGGAATTCATCAAAAATTTTTAAGTAGGAGGGGCGCCTGGGTGGCTCAGTCGTTAAGCGTCTGCCTTCGGCTCAGGTCATGGTCCCAGGGTCCTGGGATCGAGCCCCACATCGGGCTCCCTGCTCCGTGGGGAGTCTGCTTCTCCCTCTCCCACTCCCCCTGCTTGTGTTCCTGGTCTCGCGATCTCCCTCTCTCTCTCTCTGTCAAATAAATAAATAAAATCTTAAAAAAAAAAAAAAAAATTTTTAAGTAGGAAAGTGACATGATTGATAAAGTGCTTGGGATGCTTACTCTTCTGGAGGTAAAAAGAAGAGACTGGAAGGGGATGTAGGGAGACCAAGGAGGAAACTCTTTTAATAACAAATGAGAAGCCACAAGACTACTACAAGGACAGAGCAGTGTGAACTTCAGGAGATGAATGTCAGAGACAAAATGAGCTCCCAGGAGAATAAATCTATTAGGAGAAGGGAAGGACTGTAGGCATGAGCCCAGGCCTATTGCTAACCAAAGGGAGGGGCTCTGGAAAGGGGCAGAAAGCATGAGAACTATGTAACATAGCCCTCAATGGAAATAAGAAAATAGCTGAAGTTGTGGAATGGTAACAGAGAAAAAGACTTAAAAGTTTTGTTAAGTAGGTCACTATAGCCCTAGGCACTGGGAGTTTCAGCTGAATGGTAGGAAGAAGCAGCAGGAGAAAACATGGCATTGCAAGAGCTGAGACACAAAGGGCCAATGTGAGATGCCAGCTGAAGGAGTAAGGAAACTAGGGCATGCTTTAAACCAGGAGGACAAAATAATGAACATAAAGATTCAAATCATTAAGTAAAAAGAAGTTCAACTCTGAAACCATATGGAACAGAGTACTGTAAATATATATAGCTCTGGACTCCTTTGTACCTCATGTCCCTATTTATTGTAACTAATACATCTTAAAAGTAAATAGTAGAGGGCGCCTGGGTGGCTCAGTTGTTTGGGCGGCTGCCTTCGGCTCAGGTCATGATCCTGGAGTCCCAGGATCGAGTCCCGCATGGGGCTCCCTGCTCAGCAGGGAGTCTGCTTCTCCCTCTGACCCTCCCCCCTCTCATTCTCTCTTTCTCTCTCATTCTCTCTCTCAAATAAATAAATAAAATCTTTAAAAAAAAAAAAAAAAAAAAAGTAAATAGTAGAGGCTCTCAAAACCAACCACAAAAACAATTCATTAATAGTGTAACAGAGAGTATCCATCATTCCCTTTGTAATGCATTCTGACTGATGGTCCTATACTAAGAATACTATTACTAAGTTTGGTAAATAAATTAACATTTTTGTTTTCAGGGAGTTTCTTTGTGGTGATGGAATAGTTTTGTATACTGACTGTGGTGTTGGGTGTACAAATCCGTACATGTGATAAAGTTTCATATACTCTCCTCCTTCAAGAAAAAGTACATGTAAATTATAGTGAAAGCTGACTCGGGTCTGCCCTTGAGTTAGCAATAGTATACCAATATCTATTTCCTAGCTTTGACAATGTACTATGATTATGTAAGCTATTATCACTGGGGGAAGCTAGATGAAAGCCACATGATAACTGTACTATTTTACAAAAGCCCCCGAATCTGCTCCATACTCCAAAACAAGTACCCTCAGGTCTACAGAAGTCAGAAAACAGACTGATTCATGCAAAATTCAGAATGGAGGTTATGTCTAGAGCTGCAATGGCCAATGTAATAGCAACCTAAAACTAAATGAAATTTAAAATTCAGTCTCTCATTTGCTTTGGCTACATTTCAAGTGTTCAATAGCCCAGGTAGCTAGTGGCTACCGTATTAGTACGGATACAGAACATTTCCATGCTCACAGTAACTTCAATTAGACACTGCTGCTTGAGGAAGAAAAGGGAATGAGATGTACAGTGCTAATGAGCTAATTCTTAACCTAGATGGACGCCATAGATGTTTTAATATTCTTCCTTAAAATTTTGATATGTGTTTTTTACACTCTTTTGGAATACATAATATAGCAAGACAAAATAAAAATATTGATTTTTGCAAATAACATGATGGCATACCTAGACAATTCAAGTGACTCAATTCAAGTTTCTTAAAAGGAATAAATAAACAAAATTGTATAATATGAAACAAATCTACAAAGGCAACTTTGGTTTTATATTAGTGGAGCAATACGGAAAAATGATTTCAATCACAATCATGATCCAAAAAAGTATGAAATTAATTTTATTTGAGATTTAAGAGATTTAAAGAAAACCATGAAACTACTGAAATTCTAAAAGGAACTAGCTAGTGATATGCAAAAAAAAGGGAAAGTTCATTCCTTACACAGCGTGAACTATGTTCAACCACAATAACATTCTCTCAACTCTCTTCCCTCACTCTTCCATAGTGCTAACCTGATCCTTACCCACGTTAAACCCAACTCTTAGACAAACTGCACTTCTAAACAAGCAGTTAAAGGTGTCTAGAGAAAAACAAACTGTACTGACAATCTCACCTTAAATTACCATAATACTCAAATGAGCTTTCAGCACAGGTCTACAGTCTATTTTGCTGAAGCTAGTTCACTTCTCCCTCTCCATGGTAACTATTTCACTTGGTCCTCTTTCGTCAACCTCCAGCACCTTTCTGCACTCTCAGCAAAAGGTCTTACCTTCATGAAGAAGATAGAAGCCATGAGAGAACTTCAACTTCCCACTACCAAATCTAAATGCTTACCTGTATTTGTGTCCACTTATTCTGCCTTTTCTCAGTTACAATGGAAGAAGTGTTCTTGCTCTTAGAGAATGGGCTAGCCTCATCATTTGTGCTCAGGTTCCTTCCCTTGGTCATGCAAGAATGTGTCTCCTAGAATTGTTCCTGCTCTGTCCTACATTATCATTTTTTTCATGTCTCCTGGAGCATTACCATCAGTACACAAGCATGCTGTAATAACTGCCATTTAAAAAAATAAATAATAAGGAAGTGAATAAACTAAGGAATAAAGGATTTTACTTCCCTTTCAGCTACTTCCCTGTTTTACCAATCTTCTTTAAAATAAAACACCTCTCAGCTGGTTAATCGTCCATCTCTTGATTTCGGCTCAGGTCATGATCTCAAGGTTGTGGGATGGGGCCCCACGTTGAGCTCTGTGCTCAGCATGGAGTCTGCTTATTCCTCTTCCCTCTGCCCCTCCCCCCCCCCACTCTCTCTCTAAAATAAATAAAATCTTAAAAAAATAAAATAAAATAAAACAGCTCTCAGGGCACCCTGGGTGGCTCAGTCCATTGAGCATCCGTTGAATACATTCCTTTCTTGTTTCACCACTATTTGTCTCTTTGCCTTTGCATTTTCTCAGTGACAAGTAGTTGAACCTCATCTACTTGGGACCCCCAAAGCCAGGTATTCTTGCACCCCTGTGCCCTGGCTATACCCCCACCTCCAATCAAATGATTCTTAAATTTATATTTCCAGTCCTGATTTCCTTTTTGAGCTATATATTACCATATCAAATCACCTTCTTGTTATTTCCATCTGGAATCTAAGAAGCATCTCAAACTTGACTTCTAGAAAATAGAACCTCGTTTTTCCCTTATCAAATCCACTCTTCAGCCTTCTTCCCCATCATGGTTAATGGCATGACCATTCATTCAGGAGAAAAATTTAGCAGTCAATCTTGACTTTTCTTTTTCCTTGACATCCCGATATTTACAAATCCAAAAGGAAAGCTTGTTAAATCTATCTTTAAAATACATCCTAAATATGACCATTTCTCACCATCTTCATTGGTGCACCCTAATGCCCTAGATCCCAGTCGCATGCAATGATCACTGGACCAATGGCATTAGCCTTCTCACTTTCTGATTCCACTCTTGCTCTCAACAGTCTCTTCTTCACAGCCAGAGTGACTTTTTTTAAAAAAAACACATGTTCTAAAAATTGAAAAAACTGTTTATTTAGAATAGAAACGGGATTCCAGAAATATATTCAAATATAACAAACTACACAGAACCTAAGTTCTTTTCTGCATGGCTACTAATTTACACAAGAATACTGATAAAACTGAAGATAGTCTCCCTACAATTTCCAGGCACTGAAATTCTCCTATGGCTATGTTTTAAATATAATCTACTTCTGTATATAATTCCATTATGTAATCAGCTTATTGACAGATCATGTACCAGATTATGCAAGAACCCTGCTCAAAATTTTCCAAAGGCTTCCTATCATATTTAGAATAAAATGTCTTTGCAAAATCATACACAATCTAGGGCCAACCAACCTCTTACACTTTATCTCTCTCCCCTTAACTCATCATGCTATGCTATGTTATGCAAAGCCACAGTAGCCTCCCTGCTTTTTCTTGAACAGACCAAACTTACTATGCCTCAGGGCCTTTGAACTTGCTATTCCCTTTGCCTGGAAAACTCTCTTTCCAGATATTCACATGGCTTGTTCTCATACTTCATTCAACTCTCAACTTGATACCTCCTCAGAGAAGTCTTTTTAAACTAATACTTCTAAAATATTCTTTTTTTTTTTTTTTGGTACTAAAATAGTCTCCTATTCTCACTGCCCATCACTCTCTATGTCAATACACTGCTTTGTCAGGGTGCCTAGGTGGCTCAGTCATTAGGCATCTGCCTTCAGCTCAGGTCATGATCCCAGGGTTCTGGGATTGAGCCCCGCATCGGGCTCCCTGCTCCGCGGGAAGCCTGCTTCTCCCTCTCCCACTACCCCCCTGCTTGCGTTCCCTCTCTCGCTGTGTCTCTGTCAAATAAATAAATAAATAAAATCTTTATAAAAAAAAATACACTGCTTTGTGTTTATTCATAGCATATACCACTATCTAAAATTATGTATTTGTTTTCTATCTGTCTTTGCCAATAAAATATAACCTCCATAAGAGGCTCATTTTGGTCAGCTTGTTCACCACTACAGATCCATGCCTCACACATATTATGTGCTCATTAGATATCTGTTATGTGTATGAATAAACAATAACCTGGTAATAGTCTAAAACCTTAAAAATAAAAGATATCTGGAAAAGAAATGGGATTCCAGAAATACATTCAATCTAGCAAGCTACACAGAACCTAAATTATTTACCTGCTTTGCTATCTATTAATGCAAGATCTTCATTCACCAGAATCAGAAAGATTCTCTCGTAATTTTTAGGCACCTAAATTCTCATGTGCCTATATTTTAAAGATAATTTACATTTATGTAAACAACTCTATTATTATATACTTAGCTCATTCAAAAGTCAGTATTTCAACTTCTGTGCAACTAATTTGCTAGAAAAGGAAAATCACAATCAGTACCAAGTTAAAACAAAACTAAAGGTAAAAAGGAGACATCAGAAGAACTGAACTATCAGTAGGACAATATAAGGAGCTCCACTGACCTGATCCCCAGTAAAACTGGTGAAAATTATTTTAAAAAACTAAAGCTCTTGGAAACGGTCCTTAGGGCAAATAACAAATGGAGAAACATTTATTCAAGAAAAGTGAAAATTCTATGGTACTTGAACCCAAACCGTTCTCTCCCTCCTCTCTTCCAGAGCAGAGAGCGTGGCTCCACTCCAAACTGTTGCCACCAAGGACACAGGACTCCCTCATTCCCCAGTTCCCAACCGGAGGGCTTTCTCCCCATAGAAGCAGGACTTCAGCATTTCTGAGGTTCTTCCAGCTCTGTTGTGGAGGAGGCTAAGTCCTGGGTTAGTGTGGAAAGAGAAGTTTCTTTCTTGCACCCAGCGTCATTCAGAAGCTTACCATAGTCCTCAGCCCAACTTTAGAGCCCTGGCTCAGAGATTTTGCCTGGGGGGCAGGAGAAAGGCCATTTAAAAAGACACCTCCTAATCTCTTCCCAAAGGAACTTATCTTGTTCTCAACAGTAAAGTTTAAACTTAAAGCATTTCTCAAAAATAGGGAATGTTGTGGTATAGGGAGTTGGGAGATCTGTGGAGCTAATGAAGATAAAGCCTAGACTACAGGCTGGCCAGGTAAGAGAGAACAGGGGGAGTAAGACTGGAAGGAGGGAGGCCTCCTGAGGTCACAAAAAAACAAACTCTGACCTCAGAGATTGGATTATATTAGTTTGTCCAGGAATTTATGCCCCAGGGTACTACTGTAAACAACAGAGCAATCAGCCCGCAATTAGTGGAACTTAAAAACTGGGTATGGCCACGGCAAGTGCAGAAGAGAGCCCTACCAGTACAACTGTCATTCCAGGGCAACCGCAGGCTGACTGCCCCAGGAGCAACAACAGAGACCTAATACTATGTGTTGGGGAAGGGGAGGGGTGGGGAGGGTGGCAGCGGAAAAGCCTTCACTGAAATCCAGTTCAGTCCCTAAACACATAAACAAGCAAATAATAATAAAAAGCCCTGGAAAGGAGGACCCGTATCTAAAACTATATTATCTAAAATGTCCAGTTTCCAACAAAAAAATTAAAAGGAATCAAAGAAACAGGGAAGTATGACCCATCCATTTGGGGGTGGGGAGAGGCAACAGAAACCGCCTGTGACAGTGACCAGTTGTCGGATTTAAGAGGAAAAAATTTCAAAGTAGCCCTTACAAATGCATTCACAGAACCAAAGGAGAGCTTGATTAAAGACATAAGGAAAGCATGATGACAACATTGTATCAAATAGAGAATATCAATAAAGAGAAAATTTTTTTAAAGAACCAAATGGAAATTCTGGGTAGGAAATGTACAACAATGAAAACAGAACTGCAGGATATAGAAAGAGCCTCAGACTGCAAAAAAGACCCTTGATCCTAAAGGGCCAATGTGTGTTCTTACTACAAATCCACTCTAAGTCTGTGTCTAATGTACTTTTTTTTTTTAAGATTGTATTTATTTATTTGACAGAGAGAGAGCAAGAGAGCACAAGTAGGGGGAGCAGCAGAGGGAGAGGGAGAAGCAGGCTCCCCGCTGAACAGGGAGCCTGATGTGGGGCTCGATCCCAGGACCCTGGGACCATGACCTGAGCCGAAGGCAGACGCTTAACCGACTGAGCCACTCAAGCACCCCTAATGTACTTTTTTATTAAAGCCACAACTTTCGATAAAATTAATTAACTCTATCCTATAATTTCATCATAAAATCTGTATGCTACTTCTTGGATAAGATCCATTCTATACATAATTCGTATTTCTTTTTTTAAAAAGTGATACTATAAATAACAGGTTAATTCTTGAATATTTAATAATAATATGAAAAATCTTACTGGTCTGACGTCACCACAGGAATTGGTAAATTGTCGAGCCAAGCCAAAATCAAGCATGTAACATTTCCTACATGTACTAGGAAAGCGACCCATGGCGAAGTTCGACTAGAAAAGCAAAGAAGGAAAATATACATATTCTTACAATACTAAGTCCTTACATCTACCCTTCCTATATTTTAATTCTATTTAAACTCTCTCTATATAATACATATGTCTCAAATACACTATTCTAATCCATGATGTTTACTGGATGTTAATACATAATCTCATTATGGGTTCTATTAATGCCCAGGAGCAGGTAACTTTGAGAAACAAAGAATTTAAGTGATGATACAAAGTTACATACAACACTGACTTAAGTGTAACTCTATGTTCCTTGAAATTCTAGTCTGAGTGCTTTAAAGACGGCCCAATTCTTCCTTTTTAAAATGGGAGGAACTAGGAGTGAGCAAAATTAAATACATAGCTAGAAATTTAAATGAATTTCCTATGAGCAACATAAAGCTGAATTTCACTAACCATAAAAATTAAAATTCAATTTAAGGAAACATTTCAAAACAGACTTAAGGAAAATATACTTTGCATTCTTCCCTTAAAAAAATAAATGTAATGTTAGATGAGCACAGACTCGCAAAATGGTATGTAAAAAGAGAATTTATAAAGGAAAAAGCAAAACTGCAACAGAATTGTTAGCTTTTATTTTAAAATACTGTTCTACTTAGGGAGCTTTCAGATGAAAATGGAAAGTCTTCAGTCACCATGCTTTTAAAGTAGTGACATTTAGTTTGGCATAGAATTAAGTGCAAGAGAAATCTACATTACATTAAGTCTGACTCTACAATGTTAATTTTAGTTGGCATTTTCATGTAAACTATTTAATTTTAAAAATCATGTAGCTACAGATGGGTGTAATTTTCAAATGCACTAACCAACACATGATATATTTATAGTAAATACAGTATATCAGAAATGGATCATTTCCCCTTGTGAGCAATAAAAAAACCAAGAAGGAAAAATAAAAGCATATTTCAGTTATGGAAATGACAATTTCTAAGAAAAAACAGAATAGAAAAAAATACTATATATTGCCACTGTAGCACTCAGAAGAAAAAATAAGGTCTTTCATAATTGATGGTTCCTTATAAGTACAATTTGTCACTTGAGAAATAGTTCAGAGAACACAGTGCATATATCTAAAAGCAACATATGTATATATTTTTACCCAGTATCAGAAAAAAGAAATCTAAAGAATAACTTCCAATTTAGATGTAAGGCTAAGTAACTAGAAATGTTAACACACATAATCATAATAGTCAACCATTAATAATTTTTAATTTGGCTGTGAGCAACATTTTCATTGTATGAGAAAAGCTCTTGAATGTTAAATTGTGGTTTGTAATTAGAAATTTTTTTATGTAATTAGAATTTTTTTAAAAAATTGAGAGGTAAATTACATTTTGCTTCTAGTTACTGAAATTAAAATATTACCTTGTATTTAATAATGGAAAGCAAATACAGAATGCTACATTCATAATTTATTGGATCCCATTATCAGATTAAGAGTACAAAACAAACTCATTCTGTGCTCTGACTTGAAAAGGCCCCTTACCGGTTTGATGTCTCGGTGCAAGAATCCCACAGAATGGATGCTCTCAATAGACTCCAGAATCTGTCTACCCAACCGAAGAGTAGTGCTAATGGTGAATGTACCCCGGGACTGGCTACGGCGTAGATCTGCCAGATTCCGACCCTGTGGAAACCAAATAAACACTTCCAAATATGGTACACTATGTTATAAGAGAAGACTGGGAAGTTATTCATTTATCATTAAAAATGTTTTGACAGGGGAACCTGGGTAGTAGCTCAGTTGGTTGACCATCTGACTCTTGGTTTCCACTCAGGTTGTGGTCTTAGGGTTGTGGGATGGAGCCCCGCGCTGGGCCCACACTCAGCGGGGAGTCTGCTTGGGACTCTCTCTGTCCCTCTGCCCCTCCCCCTACTCATGCTCATGATCTCTCTCTCTCTCTCCTCAAATAAATAAATCTTTAAAAAAATGTTTTGACAGAAAGAGCAAGGATTTTACCCAAATCGTGATCCTCTCATTCAAGAGAAGAGATTCCATTAAGGTAATACATGAATGTTTCAGACAAATTTAAGAATAACTAGAAGTTTTTGAACATATTATGTTTTTGAGTCATCGTGTTTCCCTTTGTCTTTCATGCCATAACAAAATATAGTCTTGATTATTTGAAAATATAAAAAATGTATGTACCCAGAGCAGTAATTCCTCATTACTGCCTAACATACTCCCATACAAACTACTTAATTTTTCTGTGTCTGGTTTCCTTCTAAAATGAGGGCAATGATACCTACCTACCTCGGAATGTTTTATGAAGATTAAAGAAGATCCACGTAAAGTGTTTACCATACTGTCTGGGACACACTAAATACTCAATAAATGCTAATGATTGTTATTATAAACAAAAATGACATGAAACAAACTCAATTACTTGTAGCAACAGATAAAAGCAATGAATATATTTGGCCTGTGCCAGACGTGTTACATCATGATTGCATTTAATCCTCACAGCCCCCTAAAATAAAAGATGTTGCAGATGAAGAAACAGAGGCTCAGAAAGTTTAAACAATGTTAACCTACTAAGGTAAAGTTGTTTTTCAAATCTAAACCTGTGTGAATTTGAACTTGTTGTTTTGTTCACTTCACAGTGCTGCTTCTCCGGAAAGTTCTTCGTTGCCTAGGTAACAAACCAATAATTTGATGAGAAGAGCAGGGCTACGATGCTGCAGTTCTATGGCCCAAAGAATGGAAACTGGCTGCTCCATCACAAGAGAATTTAAATAGCCTAATCTCTCTATTCCCCAAATTTTGCAGTGTATGTTAGGGATTAATACCACCAATGCCATCACCTCAACTGAAGACACCTGATTCACTTTTGAAAAAGTAATAAATTCTTAAATTACTTCAGTGCCACTTAAAATACTAACTAGCACTCAAGTAACTGAAGAATCGAAAAAGTACAAGAAAGTCAGGAGCCTTTCCCACTTCATCGCTTCTTTAAAAATGCAGTTTTAGGGGTGCCTGGGTGGCTCAGTCATTAAGCATCTGCCTTCGGCTCAGGTCGTGATCCCTGGGATTGAGTCCTGCATTGGGCTCCCTGCTCCGTGGGGAGCCTGCTTCTCCCTCTCCCACTCCCCCTGCTGTGTTCCCTCTCTCACTGTCTCTCTCTGTCAAATAAATAAATAAAAAACCTTTAAAAAAACTAAAAAAAAAAATTTCTCACAGCACAAACTGGCAGTTCTCTGTATTACAAAGTTTTCATGTTAGGAGAATTTATTATTCTCTACATCTCAGCAAATGTCAAGTAAGTGATAATCTACAACAACAAGTTTTACAATCCCATGAGTAGCGAATAACTTATTAGCATTCTAATAATTTTTTCTCAAAAATCAGTATTTTGATTTCCAAAAATATACCTAAGAAATATTGGAACTTTATTTGTAAACAACTTCCATCATTATAAAAGCTTTTGAAAGAAAATCAATTAATTCAGTTTATGTATTAGTAATGATTTTAAATTTCAAATCTTTTATTTTTTAATTTTTAAAGATTTTATTTATTTATTTGACAGAGAGAGAGAGAGCGCACAAGCCGGGGGAGTGGCAGGCAGAGGGATAAACAGGCTCCCCACTGAGCAGGGAGCCAGATGCGGGGCTCAATCCCAGGACCCTGGGATCATGACCTGAGCCGAAGGCAGACGCTTAATCGACTGAGCCACCAAGGTGTCCCTAAAATTTCAAATCTTTTAAAATGTAAATCTAAGGTATCAATTAACAAAATCCAAAAAGATAAAATATAAGGCTAGCAAGAATATGGGGGAAAGTGGGGTTTTTTTTGTTTTGTTTTTTTGGGGGAGGAAAGTTATTAACATGGTAAGTACAAGCAGGTTTTATCCACCAAATTATACTTCAGAGTATAAACTAAAAGTAGTTATTATCTGTTATAGAGAAAAATCAAAAACAATCTATATATCTATCAATAAAGGAAAGGTTAAATAAATTATGGTACACTCATCTTACTGAGTGGTATGCAGCTACCAAAAAAAAAAAAAAAAAAAAGAATCCTTACTCATAATAACATAGAACGAATACTATTGAATGAAAAAACCAAATTCATTTTTCTCTAAGTAATTCTATAAATTTAACATGATCCCAATAAAAATGCAAGTGGATTTTACTATTAAAAATGTAAAATACACTTAAAAGAAAATAATATAATGAACCCTCATACACCTACTCATCACCAAGAATTAACAATTATCAGTTCACAGCCAATCTTGTTTCACCTGTTGCCAAAGATGGAGCAATTTGACCATTAAAAAGAAAAACAACTGCAATAATTGAAAACCATAAAATATGTAAAATGCATGAACTCATTTTTTTTAAAAAGAGAGAGCTCATTTGTCTTCTTTGGAAAATATTAGGGAACCAACTCATTATTCTGAAAACTAGTAAAAAGAAGAAAAGAAACAAGTATTAGTCCTGCCCTTCCTGTATAAAATTTATCTCAGGTAACCTAAGTAGTTGGAGTGCTTTTTTGAAAAAGAATTCCAGCTAATAAATTAAGGAAAACTGATAGAATTAGAATAGTACATCCACAGCCCCACTGAAGTAATGGATCTAGGCAATGATTACCAATGGGTTGATAAAACTTAGGAGAAAAACCACTGGGAACTTTAAAAAGGATGCATCAGGCTGACTGTCTCCCTGAATCTCAAGGATCAATCCTAACAATATTAAAAAGAGACAACCCAGACATTGCTTACTGATGTGATGCAAGAGGAAGCATACCCTCACCTCTGAAGTACTCTGGCTAATTAAAACAAAAGAGCTAATCACCAGTTTACAGAAAATACAGTGGATAGAAGAACATGTTAAACAAGGAGGGAGATAATCAGCAAACTCCAGAATATGAAAACTTCATGATAAATGACTTCATTTTTATCAATGACAATATGAACAACAACAACAAAAAACTGTAAAAAAAAAAAAAAAAAAAAAAGAGGGAACCTATAGAGTAAGAGAAGTTTAAGAATTATATCCACCAAATGCAATGTGTGGAACCCTGTGTGAAACCAGATTTAAGGAATCCAAATATAAAAAAAATAAAAGACATACAATAAGGAAATCTGAAGATCATCTTGATATTTAATGCTATTATGAAGGAATTACTGTGTACTGTGATTAAGAGGAGAAAAAAGGAATCTCTGACTCATAGGAATACATCTTCATGTATTTCCAGATAAAATATGCCTTCAGTTTGCTTTGAAATAATCTGGGGAGGGAGAGGAGAGGAAGAATACATCAGGAACAAGATGGGCCACATACTGAAAACTACTGAAGCTGGGTGATGAGTACATGGGTGTTCATTATACTATTCTATTTTTGTGTATGTTTAATTTTTTTCATAATAAGAAAAAGTTTTAAAAATATGGCAGCTCTGATGTCAGGCAAACTAGATCTACATCTGTACGGTTACAAGAGGCAAAATATTTTTTTGCCCCTCCCTAGGTGATAATGCTTTTCACAAAATATCACTCTTAGGCTATACTAAAGCTGCTCATGTAAAGCCTCAATGGTTAAAGGAAATTTCATGAGACTTGTCCCAGGTCTTGCTGGTAGAAATGAGAAAAGAAGTAAGTACAACTTTTTGAACCCGTAAGATTTTAAGACCCAGATTTTAAGAGCCACTGAGGCATCCCAGTCCTTAAAAATTTTAAGGCAGATATTATACAACTGAATCACCAAGAGGAAGGCATTTCTCCTATATTATCAAGTAATTCTTAAATTTTCAAGTAGTCAAAGTTGGTTCTTGAGCACAAAGATTAAAAACTAGATCCCCAACTATCCACCCACCCACCCTCCCCAAAACCAATTTCAATAAATTTACATTATTTCCATCAAAAAAACCAAAAAAAACCTAGAGTCCTTAAGGGAACAAAGAGAGGAAGGGACAGGGACAGGGCAAGATTCATATCCAGCAATCCACATGGGGATTTAAACTTTGCAATGATGACACTCAATGAAGATATGGATCAACTAAAACAGTTGACAAGAACAACACTTCCATCTCTGGAAAAATCTACGTCAAATCTGTTTAAATAAAATTCCATCTGCATAATATAAAACATTCTGAGATGATACCAAGAATTCTGTTTGTATTCATATCCACTGCAATTAGGTACTTTGATCAAAATTGAAATATTTTAAGATACATTTCCAAGTAACCTACCTGCAACTGCATGACCACATAGTTGAATCGATCATTCCTCCCACAGCCAATAAATCTACAAACATGGTCTTTCCCTGGATAAAAGAAAGAAAGACAGAAAACAGTGGAAAAGGTTATATTATGGTTTCTCTTCTAAAAAATTAATAATTTGTTTTTCTGTACAGTATTTTATAATTGCATACAAAGGACCTGTCTTAAGAACCTTAAAAATAGGAAATCTGTATTATTCAAATTTTCTACCCACCTCCTCCTGGACCCTACACTGCTCCGTGTGTAGTCAAATACATGTTTATTGAATTTATTCATTCAATAAATGAACGAGTGAATAAACAATGATAATTTATTTAGGGAGTAAAGAATTAAAAGGTCCTTTCAGATCAACTTTGCCCGGACATTATACATACGAAAACAGAAGAGCAATAAATAAGAACTCTGTTAGGAATATAAATCCTAGGTGATATAAATATTATATTTATAATATAAATAAATCTATATTATAAATCCTGAATTTTAGATATGGTCTGCCATTCACCGATACATGACTTCAGTCCTTTAATCACTTAATCTTTCTGGACCTCACTGATTTGGATTAGTTCAGTGGTTTTCAACCTGAGTTTTACCTATGAAATCCAAGGAGGTGCAGGCTAGGGCGCAGAGGAGACCAGAAGTGGAGCAGGTAGCAATCTAAGGTCTGCCCTGGTTCAACAAAAGCAAACAAAGGTCCTAGAAAAGGATCAAGACTGGTGGCTCCAGGGCGAGAAAAGGGCATTTTGGCTGGAGCACAGTGAATGAAGGGAGAAGAGCATGAGAAGATGCTGGAGAAGCAAGCGGCACGAGGCCCTGAAAGGTCTTAGACTCCGTAACAAGGAAAGTGAACCACATGGAGAGGTCAGTTTTTCTCAGCCCTGGCTACTTATCAAAATCATCTTGGGAAGCTTTGTAAATTCCTAAACTCTTTATTGATTCAGAATCGATGGGGGAAAATACAGGTTGGAGCTTTTCAGAAGTTCTCTAAATGATCCAAAAGCAGATGGGCCATGGATGGACATATGATCTATTGGATCTATTGGTGGGTAATGAGAAGCATCTAAAAGATTTTAAGATGAGGTAAAACACACTTAAAACATCATACTTTAGAACACTGCTATGGTGGCAATGAGGACAGACTACACAGAGGTCAATTCTAAAGGCAGAAAGGTCACTCTGGGAACAGTTACAATATCCCAAGAGAGAACATGGTTTAAATTATAAATAGTACAGGAGAGATGGAAAAAATAAGATAAATATGAGAGATACTAAAGACAGTTTTTGACTAGAAACTGGTACAATTAAATGGTAAGTTGTACCAAAATAAGAGAATATATAGTAGGTTGTATAGGCTGTAAGGGATATTAGAATGTTGAGTTTAAGGACAACCTGTTGAATTTAGCAGACACTTGTAATTTCAAGCCTGCTGCTGAGCAAAAAGCAGCTCAGCAGAAATACATTGGGGAACCATTAATTCATGGAAGGTAGACAGAACGACATACACAGATGGACAACTGCCAGGTTGGAAGAATATAAAGAATGAAAAGAAAATTAACGTAAGAACAGAATTTTAGAAAATACAACATTTAGAGCATGGGCAAAAATAAAAGAACACATGAAGGAAATCAAGTAATAGCCAGAGAGGTATGAGGAAAATATGAGAAAGGGGTATTATAGAAATACAAGAAGAAGCAGCATTTTAATGCAGAAGTAGCCAATGGCAAATGCTACAGAAAGGCTGAGAAGTGCCGCTTAATATAAAAATTAGGAAGTCACTAGTGAGTGGAAAGGGCGGCAGCCAGTCTTTAACGGATTAAAGTGTAATTCAGGTATGAGGCAGTGAGGGCAATCTTTGAAGAAGTTTGTCTGTAAAGTGAGCAAGTCACATGCCAAGAGCTAGAAGGGCAAGATTTGGTGAATGAATGAGAAATATATCTCAACTTGAATTAAAAAAAAAAACAACTTTCTACTGATTGACTTAAAATATAAATACAATCCAGACTTATTTTAGTTAATAATTCTACTTCTTTTACACTATTCTCTCATTCTCTGTGCTTTTGTTGGAAAGGGTTGGAACTAGCAAGAAATAAGTGGGAGCAATAATTCCCAATGTGTATAATGCATGTGCATCACTTTACATGTATTTTACAAATGTTTGCAAAACTGTCTGTCACCTAGTAAATTGCAGTAAGAATGAAAGGATGAAATGATGGCCAATTAGCAACTTACTCTTTCCCTCAGCTTCAAAGCAACAATTTAAAAATCATTTAGGAAGTATTTACTTCTTGTTATCCATTCAAGATTCCACCTTCCTAGCATATAACATTTAAATTAAGGATCTCTATTACAAAGACATTTCAACCATCTAAAAACAAAAGGCCATACTATATTTAACTCTTCTTGGAATGCTCTTTCAAAAATATCTTTATGGTACGTTATACCAAAATACTATTTATCTCTCAATAGTGAAAACATCCTACTTTTAAAAAGAAAAAAGAAATCAATTGTAGATCCTTGACTGGTAAACAAAATACAAAGTCAGTAGCAAACTGTTTAGGATTCACCAACACATCTTCACTGCTTTAGGTTAGAGCTCAATGAGTTCTTACCTCACACTTTATAGCATAGTGTGCTACTGCTCTTATATTTTAGATACCTGCAATTAATGAAAATCCTTAATAAAGTTAGTTCAATAATATGTACAAACTTTTAGAAGCATGGAGAAACTACAATTTAACTGGAACAGGAATTCTTCACCACCACTTAAAGAGTGTTAAAATAACTAATACAAATTGAGGTATCACTCCATGAGTATAGGGACCATATCTATCTTGCTCTGGTAACTAGCACGGTACTTGTCAGATAGTGAAATGCCCAATCAATATCTGTGAATAAACAAATTAATATAAATAATGATAGCTAGTAAAACATGAATAATATGCAAGCATATTGTGCCAGGCATTATATTAAGTGCTTTACATGCATTTAATCATCACAGTTTAAGTATTATTATTTTCCCCATTTTTCAGATGTGAAGAATTAAGCAAAATAATCTCTAAAAATGAAGGGAGCAGAGTAGGTTATACTTGAAGAGAATTCTAATAATTCAAAATCATTGCTGTGGAGAAAGGGAAACAGAGAATCAGCTTGCCAAACCCAGAATATATCAGGTGAGACCTAATAAACTGTCATTTAGGTAAGAGTCCTGAGGAAAATCCAGATACCAGAACTATAGCAATCTTTATGGTAAATTAGGCAGTCTCCTAGGTCATATCTAGTTGGTAAGCAAACAAAAAAGACAGTCCCACGCTATGCACTACTAGGTCTGATCATGACTCCACGTTCACAAAAATAGTTATTCAACTTCATGCACAGTAAGATTAGAGGAGAGGTCCAGAAATATAACAGAAACAACTCAAAGTCCCTAGGTAAACCATTCTATAAACTTTTAAGTTTTAAGAATTCCCAGTATAAAAGACATCCAAATAATCTTTTTTTAAAGATTTTATTTTGGGGCACCTGGGTGGCTCAGTTGGTTAAGCGTCTGCCTACGGCTCAGGTCATGATGCCAGGGTACTGGGATCGAGCCCCACATCAGACTCCTTCCTCCGCCGGGAGTTGCTTCTCCCTCTCCATATGCCCCTCCCCCACACTCACGCACATACTCTCTCTCAAATAAATGAATAAATTCTTTAAAAAAAAAAAAGATTTTATTTTTAAGTAATCTCTACACCCAACGTGGGGCTCAAACTCACAACTCCGAGATCAAGATTTGCACATGCTACCAACTGAGCCAGCCAAGTGCCCCATGACATCTAAATAATCTTAATGTCACTCTAGAGCAGGAGTGATGTCAAACCCAAGCCAATCCTCATTTTATTCCTACTTAATTAACTCCCATAGATTCTCATTATTGTACATAAAGGCACCAGAATATAATAGATATATAAATTTAATTTCAGCATCTTTAGGCTATATTGTCTTTGCTTGCTTGTCTGACCCCTAGACTGTAGGTACTTCTAGGGTAGGGACTCTAGTACCCAGCTCTGTACAGGATACTCACTAACTAAACAATGAGTAAGTTTTTTATAATACCTTTATTGGAACATTACTAATATACCCCACCAAATCCACCCATTTAAAGTGTAATTCAATTGTTTTTAGTATATTCAAAGTTGAACCACCACCACCACAATAAACATTAGAACATTTTCTTCAGCCCTACCCCATCCCACCAAAAAACCCATACTCATTAGTTGTCACTTCCATTTCCCCCTGCAACTCTCCCAGCCCTATGAGAGTCAGCCCCACTAATCTACTTTCTATCTCTACAGATTTGCCTATTCTGGACATTTCACATAAATGGAATCCTACAGTAAGTAGTTTTTGTGACTGGCTTCTTTCACCTAGCATAATGTGTTCAAAACTCATCCATGTTGTAGCATGTATCAGTATTTCATTTCTTTTGTCAATAATATTTATTATATAGCTATACCACATATTTTGTTCAGCCATTTATCAGCTGATTGTCCATTTGGGTTGTTTCCACTTTTTGTTTGCTATGAATAACGCTACTATGAACATTCACATACAAGTTTTTGTGTAGACATGCTTTCATTTATCCTGGGTATATATATAACTGGGAGTAGAATTGCTGGGTATATGGTAACTCCATGTTTAATCTTAAGCAGTCCAAAGGCACTGCTGGACTGTTTTCCAAAGAAGCTGCACATTTTATATTCCTACCAGTAACATATGAAGCTTCTAATTTCTCTACATCCTCATCAACTCTTGTTATTTTCTATATCTTTTTTTATTGCAGTCATCCTTGTGAGAGTGAACTGGTATCTCAATGTAGGTTTGATTTACATTTCCATAATCACTAATAATGTTGAGCATCTTTTCATGTGCTTACTGGCAATCTGTATTATCTTCTATGGAGAAATGTCTATTCAGATCCTCTGCTGATTTTTAAATTGGGTTGTTTGTCTCTTTATTACTGAGTTATGAGTTCTTTATATATTCTAGATAAAGTCCCTACCAGATGCATGATTTGTAACTATTTTCTCCTATTCCATGGGTTGGCTATTCACTTTCTTGATGGTGGTCTTTGAAGCACAAAAGTTTTTAAATCTGATGAAGTCCAATTAATCTATTTTTTATTTTGCTGCTTTGCAGTTTTAGCATCATATCTAAGAAATCACTGCCTAATCCAAGGTCATGAAGATTTACGCATATGTATTCTTCTAAGAGTTTTAAATGTTTAGGTCTTTGATCCACTTTGAATAAATTTTTTTAAAGATTTTTTTTATTTGTAAGTAAATTCTACACCTAACATGGGGCTCGGACTTATGACCCTGAGATCAAGAGTCACACGCTCCACCAACTGAGCCAGCCAGGTGCCCCCACTTTCAATAAATTTTCATATATGGTACGAGGTTAGGGTCCAACTTCACTCTTTTGCACGTGTGTAACTGTGTTGGAAGACAGACTCCCCTTGTGTCTCTCCTTTACTCTGACACTACTACCACACTCACAACACTTTTGACACCAGATGTGTGGGCTTTCCACACACATCAAGCTATTCTCGACACCAGCTGGGTGTCCTATAATTCAATTCAATTCTAATACTGTCTACCTGGAATCTGCATCAGATCCCCATAAGGGCTTAGTCCCACAAGACTGCCCCTACTTCAAATGCCAATCACAAGTCCCAGGCTGTTACCTGTATAAATGACCCCCTCCTCAGGTTTGACAATTTGCTAGAATAGCTTATAGAATTCAGGGAGATGCTGACATTTACCAGGTTATTACAAAGGATATAATAAAGAATACAGATGAATAGCCGGATTTAGAGACACAATGGGGAAAGCTATGTGGGAAGTGGTGCAGAACTTCCATGCTCTTTCTGAGTGTGCCACTCTTACAGCACCTCCATGTGTTCACCAACTCAGAAGATCTCTGAACCCCACACTTCTGGAATTTTTACTACTTCCCAGAGGATAGGGGGTGGGGCTGAAAATTCCAAACTTCTCATCATGACCTGGTCTTTCTGGTGACCTGCTACGATCCTGAAGCTATTAAGGGGCCCACCAAGAGTTTGTTCATTGGAACATGAGACACTGCTATCACCCAGGAAATTCTAAGGAACATAAGAGCTCTGTGTCAGGAACCACTGTCCTGGCCAAATCTGGTCTAAGACCAAATATCAGAACAAAAGATGCTCCTAGTGCTCTTATCACGTAGGAGACTACACGGATTTTAAGAGGTCTGTGCCAGGAACTAGGGGCAGAGACCAATATATGTGTTGTTTATTCTCTTACAATATCCAATGGAGTTGTGCTGGCACCATTTGTTGAAAAGACTCCTTTCCCCATTGAATTATCTTGGCACCCTTGTCAAAAATCAATTGACCGTAATGTGACAATTTCTGGACTTTGAATTCTATTCCATTGATCTATATTTCTATCCTTATGCCAGTACCATAATGTCTTGATTACTGTAATTCTGTAGCAAGTTTTGAAATCAGAAAGTGTAAATATTCCAGCTTCATTGTTTTTGTTTTTCAAGACTGTTTTAGCCATCTGGGGGTCCCTTGCAATTATTAATTTTAGAATCAGCTTACCCATTTCCAAAGAAGGCAGCTGCAATTCTGACAGGGACTGTGTTCAATCTATAGATCAATTTCAGGAGTACTACTATCTTAACAATATTAAGTCTTCTAATCTACAAACACAAGATATCTTTCCATATATTTAAGTCTTATTTTTTCAACAATGTTTTGTAATTTTCAGAAAATAAGTTTTACACTTCTTTTATTAAATTTATTCCTATTTTATTCTTCTTGATGCTACTGTAAATGGAATTGTTCTCTTAATTTTATTTTCAGATTGCTTATGGTTAATGTCTAGTAAGATAAGTCATCTCTTTATATTGATCTTGTTTCCTGCAATCTTGCTGAACTTGTTTAGTAGCTCTAAAAAGTTTTTAGTGGATTCCTTAGGGTTTTCTAAAAATAAGAGGTCATCTGCAAATAGAGCTAGTTTTCCTTCTTTCCAGTCTGGGTGCATTTTATTTCATCTTCCTGACTTGAATAGAAGTAGCAATTGCAGAAATCCTTGTCTTGTTCATTATCTTCAGGGGAAAGAGTTGTTTTTTACTGTATTAGCTGTGGCTTTTTTGGTTTTTGTTTTTGGATTTTTTTATACATGGCCCTTTATACATGGCCCTTATCAGGATAAGGAAGTTCCTTTCTATTCCTAGTTTGTTGAGTATTTTTTATCATGAAAGGGGTATTGGATTTTGTTAAATAGGTCTTCTGACATAATCATGTGGTTTTTGTCTTTGATTCTATTGATACAGTGTATTATACTGATTTTCATATTTTAAACCAACTTGGAATTCCAGGGTTAATGTCACATATAGCATGCTGAATAATCCTTTTTATATGTCGCTGGATTCTGTTTGCTAGTATTTTGCTGAGGAATTTTGCATCTATATTCATAAGAGATACTAGTTTACACTTTTCTTCTAATGTCTTTGCTTGGTTTTGGTGTCAAAGTACTGGCCTTATAGAATGCATTGGGAAATGTTCCCTCCTTTCCTATTTTTTTCGAAGTCTAAAAAATTGGCATTAATCTTTCTTTAAATGCTTGTTAGAATTTACCAGTGGAACCATCCGGGCTTGGGCTTTCCATTATGGGTAGGTGTTTTTTTATTACATCTAATTCAATTTCTTTACTTGTAATAGGTCTACTCAGATTCCTACTTATTCATGAATTGGTTTTAATAGTTTACATCTTTCCAGGAATTTGCCCATTTCATGTAAGCTATTTAATTTGTTGTCATGTACGTAGTTTTCCCTTATTATAACCCTTTTCATTTCTGTAAGGTCAATAGAAATGCCCTCTCTTTCATTCCTGAGTTTAGTAATTTGATTCTTCTTTATTTTTTCTTGTCTGTCTAGCTAAAGGTATGTTAATTTTGTTAATTTTTTTTTTCAAAGAACCAATTTTTGTTTTTTTAGTTTCCCCCCTTGTTTTTCTATCCTCTATTTCATTCATTTCCACTGTAATCTTTATTATTTCCTTCCTTCTGCTGCTTTAAATTGTTTTGTTTTGTTTTTTAAGTAAGCTCTACGGCCAACATGGGGCTTGAACTCACAAAGTTGAGATCAAGAGTCATATGCTCTATCAACTGAACCAGACAGGCTTGCTCTGCCAACTTTAGGTTTAATTTGCTCTTCCTTCTCTAGGGTCATAAGGTGAAAGGTTAGGTAATTTATTGGAGATCTTTCTGGCTTCTTAATACAGGTGTTCACTGTTATAAGTTTCTATTTAAGCACTGCTTAAACAGAACCCCAAATGTTTGGTACCTTGTGATGATTTGTAATTAAGAAATCTACAGAAAATCACTTTGGAATCTTAGAAGATAGGGTCATTAATGCTATATACCATGTGGAACAGCCTATTATTTTTCTTTGAAGGAGACACAGACTGATGGAAAGAAAAAAAAAAGTACTAGCTTAGAGTTAAATCCCAATTCTGCCACTTAATAATTATGGAACCTTAAGCAAGTCTCAGTTTCCTCAGCAGAACTACTGAGAAAATTAAATGACACAGTGTATTTATAAAGGATCTTTTATTTTTCCCCGAGATCAAGAGTCAGACGCTTAACTGATTGAGCCACCCAGGTGCCCCATAAAGCATCTTCTTGATTAACTATCCAGTGTTCATTCCCCCTTACTAATAGCACCCAAATTACCCTTGGGCAATGATTTTCCTTTATCATGTATCTACTGTCTCAATGGGCTTGATCCACTGCCAGGCCCAAAATTGGGCCTTAATTGCTCTAAGTCAACCAGAGTAATAGAGAAATTTATTTTTTGTTATAGAGATCGATTTGTTGATGGGAAGAAAACTAAATATTCAAGACATAAGGCACTCTATGCATGATATTACTCTGACGAGTATAACTGTTTCAGGGATGTTCTAATCAGGGCAAAACTCAAGTTTCATATGACAATTATGAGAAAAGATGTTATTTTTAAAGAGAAAGAATGTAGCTCCCTTCCAGTGCTATCAGCAACTATCTCTCAACCATGAAGGAAACCAGCATAAGAATTAAGTCCACAATATGGAAGAGATAATTACACACAAAAAAGTCAGATGGACAGTCACATGCAAAAGAATGAAAACTAGACCCTATCTTATGCCATACACAAAAATAAACTCAAGATAAATTAAAGACTTGAATGTAAAACCTGAAACCATAAAACTCATAGAAGAAAACATATAAAGAAAAACATATGAAGAAAACAATTAATAAGCTCCTTGACACTGGTCTTGGCAATAATTTTTTGAATTTCACATCAAAAGCAAAGATGACAAAAGCAAAAATAAACAAGTGGGACTACATCACATTATAAAACTTCTGCACAACATAGGAAGCCATCAACAAAATGAAAAGGCAACCTACTGAATGGGAGAAAATATTTACAAATCATATATGTGATAAGGGGTTAATATCCAAAATACATAATGAACTCATACAACTCAACAGCAAAAAACTAGTCTGATTTAAAAATGGGTAGAGGGCCTGAAGAGACATTTTTCCAAAGAAGATAGTAAAATGGTCAACAGGTACATGAAAAAGTGTTCAATATCATTAATCAGCAGAGAAAAGCAAATCAAAGCCACAGTGAAATATTACCTCACATCCACTAGAATGGCTATTATCAAAAAGACAAGAAATAACAAATGTTGGTAAGGATGTGGAGAAAAGGGGATCCTTGTGCTCTGTTGCTAGGAATGTAAACTGGTGTGGCCACTGTGGAAAACAGTATGGAGGTTCCTCAAAATAAAAATAGTTTCTTAAGAAACAAAATAAATGAACAAAAGGAAAAAGATACAACCCAAAAAAACCCAGATTCTTAACTGTAGAGAACAAACAAATGGTTACCAGAAGAGAGGTGTGTAAGAGATGGTTGAAAGTGAAGGGGATTAGTTTTGCGATTGTCTTGATAAGCACTAAGCAATGTATGGAACTGATGGATCACTATATTGTACACCTGAAACTAATACAGCACTGCATGTTAACTGCATTGGAATTAAAATTTTAAAAATTAAAAACAGAACTACCGTATGATCTAGCAATTCCACTCGTGGGTATATACCCAAAGAAATGAAATTACTATCTTGAAGAGACACCCCATGCTCATGTTCAATGCAACATTATTTATAATAGCCAAGACATGGAAATGACTTACGTGTCCATTATAAATGAACAGATAAAGAAAACGTAGTATTTATATACATAACAATATTATGCAGCCATAAAAAAATAAGAAAATATTGCCATGTGTTAACATAGATGGGCCTTGAGAGCATTATACTAAGTGAAATAAGTCAGGGAAAAATTTATATGTGGAATCTAAAAAAACCAAACTCACAGAAACAGAGAAAGATCAGTGGTTCCCAGAAGTTGGGGGTGAGAGGTAGGGGAAATGGGTAAAGGTGGTTAAAAGGTACAAACTTCAGTTGTAAAATAAGTAAATCTTGGAAATGTAATGTACAGCACGGTGATGACAGTTAACAAATTTTAAAAGTTCTCATCACAGGAAAAAAAATGTAACTGTGAGGTGATAAACTCAACCAACTAAAAAACCAACTAAACTTATAGTAATCATTTTGCAATATATATATGTATCAAATCTTTATCTTGTACATAATACAAAGTTGTATGTCAAATATTTATATATATATAAACTGAGAGAAAAAAAGAGAATTCAGATCAAAATATACCTAAAGTCTATTCTACACCTCTGGATCTTTCAGTTTGGTGTAGAAGAAAAGTACATGTGCTCAAGACCACTTGAGGTAAATATCAGCTTTTTCACTTCCTAGCTTATTACTTCATCTCTAAAAGCCACATGATGGGTAACAAAAGCACTTACCTCAAAGAGTTATTACACAGGCAAATCAGCTAAGGTATGTCTAATACTTAATATACTACCTGGCACATAGTAAATGTGCTTCCTATTATTATCATTAGTGATTATGAACACAAGTTTTAGAAAGAGACAGATCTAAGCTAAAATCCTGGCTCTTTACCTTACCACTTTTGTGACTGTGGACAGATTATTTAACCTCTCTTAGGCTGTATTTCCTCAACCATAAGATCAGGGGAAAGCTGTGGTAAGAATTAAATCAAATAATATTTTTTATTTATTTTTTTTTAAGATTTTATTTATTTATTTGACAGAGAGAGACACAGCGAGAGGGAACACAAGCAGGGGGAGTGGGAGAGGGAGAAGCAGGCTTCCTGCGGAGCAGGGAGCCCAATGCGGGGCTTGATCCCAGGACCCTGGGATCATGACCCGAGCCAAAGGCAGACACTTAATTACTGAGCCACCTAGGCGCCCCTCAAATACTATTTTTTAAAAACACATTTAAAACAAAGCCTGACACAGAAAGAATAAATGACTGCTAGCCTCTTCATTACATAATAGGTACAAATTGCTTTCTAAAGTGGTTGTACCAATTTATACTTCTGCTATCAGGACATGAGGAAATTCTCTTTTCTCTATCTTCACCAACACTTGGTATTGTCAGACTTTTTGCCAGTCTGAAGGGTATGAAACAGTGTCTTGCTATATAATTTGCATTTCTCTAGTTACTAGTAAGGTTGAGCATCTTTTCATCTATTTATTGTTTAGGTTTCCCTTTTTGTGAATTTCCAGTTCTTATCCTTTGCCCATCTCCCCTCTGTCCACTCCTGTGACTGCCTACCTTGGCCTAGGACATCACTATGTCATAGAGTATTTACTTGGAATCCTTAGCTTCTATGTTCTCCAAATACTTTAAGGCCCTCACTGGTTCCTTGCCAATACATCCTTCCTCTCCACATTACTGGTGCCATTTAACCTCTCACCTAAAGACTCAAGCCCAACTCCCTCTCTCCCTTAGGCTCAACAGGAAACATTTATGGAGCTCTAGGAACCACAGTACTCTAGATGTCATTCATCCTTGCTGCTAGTCTTGTCCTTACCTAACTCCTTGGTTCTGACACCTGAGCTTCTGCCTAATTTCCCTTTTGTTCCCTTGTCAATGCTCCTATAGATCTTTTTATACATTCCTTTTTTTTTTTTTTTTAGATTTTATTTATTTATTTGAAAGAGAGCGAGAGAGTGCATACATGCAGGGGGAGCAGCAGGCAGAGGGAAAGGGAGAAGGTAGCTGCCCGCTGAGCACAGAGCCCAACGCAGGGCTCAATCACAGGACCCTGGGATCATGACCTAAGCCAAAGGCAGACCACTTAACCGACTGAGCACCCAGGCACCCTTACATTCTTCTTTCTTATATATTTTATACATTTTTCTTATAACTTATCATTCTATAATGTCATTATTCATTCTCAGTGTCAGTCTAACTTCATTATGAACCCCTGAGGACAAAGACCATGCCCTGTTTATATCCCTAGCTCCTCGCATAGTGGTTCACATTTACCAGGCATCTAAGAAGGAAAGAAGGGACAATGAAAACAAACATTCATAAACTATCTAGTATCCTGTACTTTCTAGGGCTAAGGTCATTTGCCCCTTCTTCTCCACACTACTGCCCCTTACCCTACCCCCCTCCCCAGGGCCAAATGTCCACCTTAGAATGATAAACATGAGCTTGCCTTGTCCTGTGCTCACTTACCTTTTATAAACATCCTACTGGACTCCCCTGACGATGACTCCTTTAATGAATTACCACCTATTATCTATTGACAAGCTCAACTTGCAGTGTCTCTTCTGGACCCCATCCATTATGTCACATCTGACTGTACTTCAGGCCAAACATGTCCCATAATGTCACTGGCCACACACTATTCATAAGATAATCTCCCCCAAAATACTGTTTTTATCATGTCATTTGCCTACTTAAGAAACCATAAACAATAATGCCTACAGAAATACCATTAAAATGGTGAACCGGGACTTCTCCACTAAACTACCAGAACTGATGAATGAATTCAGTAAGCTCTCAGAATAAAACCAGTATAAAGAAATCCATAGCATTTCTATATACTAATAACAAAGTAGCAAAAAGAAAAATTAAGAAAACAATCCCATTTACAATTGTGCCAAAAATAATAAAACACCTAGGAATAAACTTAGCCAAGGAGATGAAAGACCGGTACTTTGAAAACTATAAAACATGGATAAAAGATATTGAAGATGACATAAACAAATGAAATGATATTCCATGCTCATGGATTGGGACAACAAATATTGTTAAAATGTCCAAATTACCCAAAGCAAACTACAGATTTAATGCAATCCCTATTAAAATATCAACAGCATTTTCCACAGAAGTAGAACAAATAATCCTAAAATTTTTATGGAACCACAAAAGACACTGAATAGCCAAAGCAATACTGAGAAAGTAGAACAAAACTGGAGGTATCACAAACCCAAATTTCAAGCTATACTACAAAGCTATAGTAATCAAAACAGTATGGTACTCACATAAAAACAGACACATAGATCAAGAGAACAGAATAGAGAGCCCAGAAGTAAACCCATGATTATATGGTCAATTAAATTGTGACAAAGGAGGTAAGAATATATAATGGGAAAAGGACAGTCTCTTCAACAAATGGTGCTGGGAAAACTGGACAGCTAAATGCACAAGAATGAAACTGGACCACATTCTTACACCATACACAAAAATGAACTCAAAATGGATTAGAGACCTGAAACCTTAAAAATCCTAGAACAGATCATAGGCAATAACTTCTCTGACACTGGCCATAGTAACATTTTTCTAGGTATGTCTCCTAAGGCAATGGAAACAAAAGCAAAAATAAACTATTGGGACTACATCAAAGTTAAAAGCTCTGCACAGCAAAGGAAACCATCAACAAAACTAAGACAACCTACTGAATGGGAGAAGATACTTGCAAATGATATATCCAGTAAGGGGTTAGTATCCAAAATATATAAAGAAGTTTTTAAAAGATTTATTTAAGAGAGACAGAACGAGCTAGAGAGAGAGAAAAAGAGTGTGTGTGTGCTGGGGGGCGGGGCAGAGGGAGAAGGAGAAGCAGACTCCCTGTTGAGCAAGGAGGCCCACTCGGGACTCGATCCCAGGACCCTGGGAACAAGACCTGAGCCGAAGGCAGATGCTTGAACAACTAAGCCACAGAGCGCCCCCTAAATATATAAAGAATTTATACAACTCAACACCAAAAACAAAAATCCCAAATAATTCAATTCAAAAAGGGTCAGAAACATAAACAGACATTTCTCCAAAGAAGACATACAGATGGCCCACAGACACATGAAAATATGCTCAATGTCACTAACCATCACGGAAATGCAAATCAAAACCATTATAAGATAACACCTCACACTTGTTAGAATGGCTAAAATCAACAACACATGAAACAAGCATTGGCAAAGATGTGGAGAAAAGGGAACCCTCTTACACTGTTCGTGGGAATGCAAACTTATGGAAAATGGTATGAAGGTTCCTCAAAAAGTTAAAAATAGAACTATCCTACAATCCAGTAATTTCACCACTGGGTATTTACCCAAAGAATACAAAAACACTAATTCGAAAAGATGCATGCACCGCAAAGTTTTTTGCTTTATTTACCATAGCCAAATAATGGCAGCAACCCAAGTGTCCATCAATAGATGAATAGAGCCCTACAAGAAATACTGAAAGGGGTCCTCTAAGCAAAGAGAGAGCCTAAAAGCAACATAGACCAGAAAGGAACACAGACAATATACAGTAACAGTCACCTTACAGGCAATACAATGGCCTAAATTCATATCTTTCAACAGTTATCCTGAATGTAAATGGGCTAAATGCCCCAATCAAAAGACACAGGCTATCAGATTGGATAAAAAAAACAAGACCCATCAACATGCTGTCTGCAAGAGACTCATTTTAGACCCAAAGACACCTCCAGATTTAAAGTGAGGGGTGGAGGGGCGCCTGGGTGGCTCAGTTGGTTAGGCGACTGCCTTCGGTTCAGGTCATGATCCTGGAGTCCCAGGATCGAGTCCCGCATCTTCTGACCCTCTGACCCTCCCCCCTCTCATGTACTCTCTCTCTCTCATTCTCACTCTCTCAAATAAATAAATAAATAAATCTTTAAAAAAATAAATAAATAAAGTGAGGGGTGGAAAACCATTTACCATGCTAATGGACATCAAATGAAAGCTGGGGTGGCAATCCTTATATCAGACAACTTAGATTTTAAATCAAAGACTATAGTAAGAGATGAGGAAGGACACTACATCATAGTTAAAGGGTCTATCCAATAAGAAGATCTAACAATTGTAAATATCTATGCCCCAAACATGGGAGCAACCAGTTATATAAGCCAGTTAATAACAAAATCAAAGAAACACATCAACAACAATACAACAATAGTAGGGGACTTTAACACACCCCTCACTCAAATGGACAGATCATCTAAGCACAAGATCAACAAGGAAATAAAGGCTTTAAATGACACACTGAGGGCACCTGGGTGGCTCAGTCGTTAAGCATCTGCCTTCGGCTCAGGTCATGATCCCAGGGTCCTGGGATCGAGCCCCGCATTGGGCTCCCTGCTCAGCGGGAGGCCTGCTTCTCCCTCTGAGGCCTGCTTCTCCCTCTCCCATTCCCCCTGCTTGTGTTCCCTCTCTCGCTGTGTCTCTGTCAAATAAATAAAATCTTTTTAAAAAAATAAATAAATAAACGACACACTGGACCAGATGGACTTCACAGATATATTCAGAACATTCCATCCCAAAGCAACAGAATACACATTCTTCTCTAGTGCACATGGAACATTCTCCAGAATAGATCACATCCTGGGTCACAAATCAGGTCTCAACCAGGACCAAAAGCCTGGGATCATTCCCTGCATATTTTGGGACCGCAGTGCTTTGAAACTAGAACTCAATCACAAGAGGAAAGTTGGAAAGAACTCAAATTCATGGTGGCTAAAAAGCATCCTACTAAAGAATGAATGGGTCAACCAGGAAATTAAAGAAGAATTAAAAAAATTAATGGAAACAAATGAAAATGAAAACACAACTGTTCAAAATCTTTGGGATGCAGCAAAGGTGGTCCTAACAAGAAAGTATATAGCAATACAAGCCTTTCTCAAGAAACAAGAAAGGTCTCAAATACACAACCTAACCCTACACCTAAAGGAGCTGGAGAAAGAACAGCAAATAAAGCCTAAACCCAGCAGGAGAAGAGAAATAATAAAGATCAGAGCAGAAATCAATGAAATAGAAGTCAAAAGAACAGCAGAACAGATCAATGAAACTAGGAGCTGGTTCTTTGAAAGAATTAATAAGATTGATAAACCCCTGGCCAGACTTATCAAAAAGAAAAGAGAAACGACCCAGATAAATAAAATCATGAATGAAAGAGGAGAGATCACAACCAACACCAAAGAAATACAAAGAACTATAAGAACATATTATGAGCAACTCTATGCCAGCAAATTGGATAATCTGGAAGAAATGGATGCATTCCTAGAGATGTATAAACTACCAAAACTGAACCAGGAAGAAACAGAAAACCTGAACAGACCCATAACCACTAAGGAAATTGAAGCAGTAATCAAAAATCTCCCAACAAACAAGAGCCCAAGGCCAGACGGCTTCCCAGGGGAATTCTACCAAACATTTCAAGAAGAATTAATACCTATGCTTCTGAAGCTGTTTCAAAGAATAGATATGGAAGGAAAACTTCCAAACTCATTTTATGAGGCCAGCATTACCTTGATCCCAAAACCAGACAAAGACCCCATCAACATGGACGCAAAAATTCTCACCAAAATCCTAGCCAATAGGATACAACAGTCTATTAAAAGGATTATTCACCATGACCAAGTGGGATTTATTCCTCGGCTGCAAGGTTGGTTCAACATCAGCAAATCAATCAATGTGATACAGTACATTAATAAAAGAAAGAACAAGAACCATATGATCCTCTCAATAGATGCAGAAAAAGCATTTGACAAAGTACAGCATCCTTTCTTGATCAAAACTCTTCAGAGTGTAGGGATAGAGGGTACATACCTCAATATCAGAAAAGCCATCTATGAAAAACCCACAGCGAATATCATTCTCAATGGGGAAAAACTAAGGTCAGGAACACAGCAGGGATGTCCACTATCACCACTGCTATTCAACATAGTACTAGAAGTCCTAGCCACAGCAGTCAGACAACAAAAAGAAATAAAAGGCATCCGAATTGGCAAAGAAGAAGTCAAACTTTCACTCTTTGTAGATGATATGATACTTTATGTGGAAAACCCAAAGGACTCTACCCCAAAACTGCTAGAACTCATACAGGAATTCAGTAAAGTGGCAGGATATAAAATCAATGCACAGAAATCAGTGGCATTTCTATACACCAACAAGACAGAAGAAAGAGAAATTAAGGAGTCGATCCCATTTACAATTGCACCCAAAACCATAAGATACCTAGGAATAAATCTAACCAAAGAGGCAAAGAATCTGTACTCAGAAAACTATAAAATACTCCTGAAAGAAACTGAGGAAGACACAAAGAAATGGAAAAATGTTCCATGCTCATGGATTGGAAGAACAAATATTGTCAAAATGTCTATGCTACCTAGAGCAATCTACACATTTAATGCAATCCCTATCAAAATACCATAAACTTTTTTCAAACAGATAGAACAAATAATCCTAAAATTTGTATGGAGATAAAATTCTTTTGCACAGCAAAGGAAACAGCCAACAAAACCAAAAGACAACTGACCGAATGGGAGAAGATATTTGCAAATGACATATCAGATAAAGGGCTAGTATCTGAAATCTATAAAGAACTTACAAACTCAATACCCAAAGAACAAATAATCCAATCAAGAAATGGGCAGAAGACATGAACAGACATTTCTGCAAAGACATCCAAATGGTCAACAGACACATGAAAAAGTGCTCAACATCACTCAGCATCAGGGAAATACAAATCAAAACCTCAATGAGATACCACCTCACACCAGTCAGAATGGCTAAAATTAACAAGTCAGGAAACGACACATGTTGGCAAGGATGCACGAAAGGGGAACCCTCCTACATTGTTGGTGGGAATGCAAGCTGGTGCAACCACTCTGGAAAACAGTATGGCAGTTCCTCAAAAAATTGAAAATAGAGCTACCCTACGACCCAACAATTGAACTACTGGGTATTTACCCCAAAGATACAAATGTAGTGATCCGAAGGGGCACCTGCACCCCAATGTTTGTAGCAGCAATGTCCACAATAGCCAAACTATGGAAAGAGCATAGATGTCCATCAAAAGATGAATGGATAAAGAAGATGTGGTGTATATATACACACACACACACACACACACACACAATGGAATATTATTCAGCCATCAAAAAAATGAACTCTAGCCATTTGCAATGACATGGATGGAACTAGAGGTCATTATGCTAAGCGAAATAAGTCAATCAGAGAAAGACAAGTATCATATGATCTCACTGATATGAAGAATCTGAGAAACAAGACAGAGGATCGTAGGGGAAGGTAGGGAAAAATGAAACAAGATGAAACCGGAGAGGGAGACAAACCATAAGAGACTCTTAATCTCAGGAAACAAACAGAGGGTTGCTGGAGTGGAGGGGGGTAGGAGGGATGGGGTGGCTGGGTGATGGACACTGGGGACAATGGTCAGTGCTGTGAATTGTGTAAGACTGATGAATCACAGACCTGTACCCCTGAAACAAAGAATATATTATATGTTAAAAAAAATTTTTTTTAAAAATAGATGAATAGAAAAAGATGTGATGTGATGTGTGTGTGTGTGTGTGTGTGTGTGTGTGATGGAATACCACTCAGACATAAAAAAGAATAAAATCCTGCCGTTTGCAACAACATGGATGGATCTAGAGGGTATAATGCTAAGCAAAAGCAGTCAGAGAAAGACAAATACCATATTATATCACTCATATGTGGAACTTAAGAAACAAAACAAAGAAAAAAGAAACAAAAAACAGACTCTTAACTATGGAGAACAAACTGGTTACCCAGAGAAGAGGTGGACAGCGGGATGGGTGAAACAGGTGATAAGCACTGAGTAATGTATATAAATGTTGAATCATTATATTATATACCCGCCTAATATAACACTGTATGTTAATTATACTGGAATTAAAATTTTTTTAATTTACTTTCTGGAAAAATAAATGAAATAAAATGGTGAACCTGGAATTCACGATTCATTCTACATTACTTACCAAACTTCATTTCCTTCAGTTCTTCAACATATATCATACACGCTGATGAAGTCAGTTTGTTTTTTTATTCTCCTGTGAAAATGTGCTATTTTTTTTGCTCACATTACTCCCCTCAACCTCATTTCCTCAAATCAAATACAACTCTCAAATCTAAATATGCCTGTAGGAAGTAATATCAACCAATTAAAACTCAGCAAAGCCCTGAGGGAAAAAAATAAACAAGACTATTAAAATAAGTTTCCTGGAGTTGAGTAAGAGTGATCAAGTCTGCTGCAAAGATGGAAGTAGAGAAAGAAGAAAGTCAGCAAGGTAGCACTGATCACTAAGAGTCATAGATTGTTGACCTCAAGAAAACACAGTATGCAAATATACAACAAATCAATTTTAACTCCCTGCTTATCTGTCTCTTATGTTAAAGAAATCCTTTTAAAGATTAAAGGAATCCTGATGGGACACCCGGGTAGCTCACTTGGTTGAGTGTCTGCCTTCAGCTCAGGTCATGATCCCAGGGTCCTGGGATCGAGTCCTGCATCAGGCTCCTTGCTCAGCGGGGATCCTGCTTCACCCTCTCCCTGCAGCATCCCTGCTTGTGCGCGCGCGCTCTCTCTCTCTCACAAATAAATAAATAAAATCTTTAAAATAAATAAATAAATAAAGGAATCGTGAACATACAAACCAAATTTTTACCAATCACTCCAAATACCACCACTAAGGCTTTTTTTTATCTTCTAGCTCTTGAATAATCTAACTCAATAGGGAATGTTTGTGGTCTGTCACCAAACTGTGCAAAAAAGAAATAATCAGTGATATCTCCACTCAAAAAAGACAATAAGAAGTAGATTTAATTTAGATAGGTAGATAATATCTACAGATATTATAGGCAAGGTAGCATCTTGCTAGTTAAACACAAATTTTAATTGTGTGAAAAAAGGATTTTTATTCATCTGAGGCACAAAGTGATAAACGCTTCCTTACTGTCCAAAATCTTTTTTTTAAAGGAATAGATAAGCTGTACTCTAAAATAAATACATACGGAGCACCTGGGTGGCTCAGTCAGTTAGGCGGCCGACTATTGGTTTCAGCTCAGGTCATGATCTCAGAGTCCTGGGATTTGAGCCCCACGTCAGGCTCTGTGCCAGTGGGGAGTCTGCTTGAGGATTCTCTCACTCCCCTTCCCTTCCCCCGAACTCATACTGTCTCCCTTATATAAATATTTTTTAAAATAAAAATAAAAAAATTAAATAAATGCATATAACCTAATGGATCTTTTTTTTTTTTTTTTAAAGATTTTTTATTTATTTATTTGAGAGAGAGAGAATGAGAGAGAGCAAGCACATGAGGGGGGGAGGGTCAGAGGGAGAAGCAGACTCCCCGCCGAGCAGGGAGCCCGATGCGGGACTCAATCCAGGGACTCCAGGATCATGACCTGAGCCGAAGGCAGTCGCTTAACCAAGTGAGCCACCCAGGCGCCCCCTTAATGGATCTTTTTGTTCTTACAATTTCAAATGATCATCTACTACCCCTGCTTTCAATCCAAGAGCTTAAAAAGATATGACAAGTGATGGTATGGTGGTCTACGTCCCAGCATTATATATTAATGCATAACAATGCCACACAAAAGGCAAATATATTATTTTATATGACTTTTATATGCCAGAAAAAAGTAAATCAATCAGAAAGAAGCACTGATTATTTTCCTTTTTAAATAAAAAAGCCATTTAGTAATAAAGTGAAAAGCTAGCTAAAAGTATCCCAAACCCACTAATGGGGATGATCTGGAACTCAAAGAACAAATTCCAGGTCAATGGCAAACTAGCAAATACTGGGAAATTCTGCAAAGCTGGACTACTGTACTGCTAAGGACACAACAAAACCAGTCTTAGCTTCCTCACCCATCTATCATTTATTCCTCTTATTTACCCACTCACACCACCACCAAACAGACAAACCACACCCAATCTAACAATAACAGCTCATGAAATAGTTATACCAAGGAAGACAGAAAAATATAAGGCATAAGTCCTGTCCTCAAAGAATTTACTATCTTTTTGAAAGAAATGAACTTACTAGAAGATAATATGACAATATAAGATCAAATGATAGCTTCTAAGAACAAAGAATAAGCACTGTGAGAAATCAGTAGATTAGGTGGATCAGAATGCTTAGAGCATAGAGCTTGGAACTTGACTGAGTTAACTTGATGGTAAAACAAAAAGAATGCTGAGTCCTCTAAACCAAGTCCCCAGGAAAAAAAATCGAGCCAAGAAGTTTAAGGAACAAAAGCTCCTTTTAGCTTTCATGAGGATGCCCATCTAATAATTCCTTAGGTTCTAGTAGCTCACCAGGAGACAAAGGCAAAAGGAAGTTTCCAAGCTCTTCACTCTAGATAACCATCACAGGGAATTAATATCATTTAAACAAAACTATCCTATCACAATGGCCAATTTAAAACTATCAGGTTTTTGTGGTTAGAATGAAAAAAAATGAAGACAATTTCATCACCCTATCTATTTAAAAAATGTACGTGGCTATTACAAAAATGTATGAACAAATGTATGTAAAAATAGGAGAGAAAAGATCAAGAACTGGGGAACCATTCCAAGAAGCCCAATATCTGCATAGCAGGTGTTGCAGAGAAGAAGGGGTAAAAAATTAAGGGGGTGGAAATCATCAACACTTCCTGAGAAAAACCTTCAAATCACAAGTTTCAATAAAAGACAAAGACAGGCACACTAGATGAAAACACACCCATACTATGGTATATCATCATGAAATTGCAAAACCCTGGGGGAAAAGAGAAAAAATTAGATATTTCCAAAGTAACATGAATCATAACAGAATTACACTTCTCAGCCGCTACAAGGGAGTGTGAAGACAAATTTTGGAAGTAAAATTATTTTCAATCCAGAATTCTATATTCAGACAGTCTTTCATTTAAACATCAGGGTAGGATAAAAACACTTTCAGACTGGGGCACCTGGGTGGCTTAGTTGGTTAAGCATCTGCTTTCGGCCCAGGTTGTGATCCCAGGGCGCTGGGATCGAGTCCCGCATCAGGCTCCCTCTGGGAGGGAGTCTGCTTCTCCCTCTGCCTCTGCCTGCCACTCCCCCTGCTTGTGCTCTCTCTCTCTCTCTCACTCTGTCTCTCCCAAATAAAAAAAATTAAAAAAACAAACACAACACTTTCAGACTTGGAAGAGAGGTCTCAAAGACATACCTCCCGTGCATCCTTTACTCAGGAAACTATTAGAAGAGGTGATTTACTAAAATGAGAATAAACAAACAAGAGAAAGGGATTCAACAAGGCATACAACATAAAAGAGAATCAAAGAGAATCCCCAGGAAGACATTGAAAGGTGATACAAGGATGATACTTGTGAGTAGACAAAATACCAAGCTGGACTAGAGCTGACTAGGAGGTCCCTGGAGAGACTTCCCTAAGAAGAGGAAATCAAGAGTTGTGCAAATCAGTAGTTCATCCTTTTTTATTGCCAAATAGTATTCCACTGTATGGCTATACCACCCTTGATTTATCCATTCACTTTTTGAAGTATACATTTTTGGCAAGTAAGAATAAAGCTGATATAAATACATGAACACAAATTTTCATTTCTCAAGGGTAAATGCCTAGGGGTAGGGTTGCTGGATCACACAGTAAATCCATATTTGACATATGATAAGTATATGCTTAATTGTTTTTGAGGAACTGAATCATTTTGCATCCCCACCAGCAATATGTGAGGGTTCCAGTTGCTCCACATCCTCCGCAGCACTTGGTACTGTCACCAGTTTTAAGCCATTCTAATGGATGTACAGTGGTAGCTCACCATTTGCTTTGCATTCCCCTAATGGCTAGTTATGCTAAACATCTTTTCATGAGCTGATGTGCGACTCTATATCCTCTTTGCCAAAGCCTATCAAACATTTTTAAGTGGCTTGTTTTCTTACCATTGAATTTTCAGAGTTCTTTACATATTCCAAATACAAGTCCTTTGCAGGTATGTGATTTGCAAATATTTTCTTCCAGCCTATACTCTGCCTTTAATTCTCTTAACAGTGTCTTTGCAAGCAATGGTTTTAATTTGATGAAGTCCTATTCATCAATTCTTCTTTTATGAATCATTCTTTTGGTGTGATGTGAAATAACTTCTTGTCTACATTCAGGTCACAAAGATTTTCTCCTATGTATTCTTCTAAAAGCTGTACAGTTTTATATTTCAAAGTTAGATGTGTGGTACATTTTAAGTTCATTTTCATATAATATATGCAGTTTAGATCAAGGTTCATTATTTTTGTATGTGGATATCCAATTGTTCCAACACCACTTATTGAAAAGATTCTTTTTCCATTTTGCCACTTTGTAAAAAATTACTGGCCATATTTGTGTGGGCCTATTTATGTAATTTCTATTCTATTTCATTGATCTACATGTCTTTCCCTTTGCCAATACCACAGTCTTGATTATGATAGCTTCATGCTGTTTTTTTAAATCATGTAGTTTGATTTTTTCCAACATTTTTCTTTTTCAAAATTGTTTTGGGGGCGCCTGGGTGGCTCCATCGGTTAAGTGTCTGCCTTCAGCTCAAGTTATGATCCTAGGGTCCTAGGATCGAGCCCCACATGGACTCCCTGCTCAGCGGGGCGTCTGCTTCTCCCTCTCTCTCTGCACCTCCCCTCGTTCTCTCTCAAATAAATAAATAAAATCTTTTAAAAATTTGTTTTGGCTATTCTAGGCCCTTTGCCTTTGTAAAGAAATTTTAGAATCAGCTTATAAGCAGAAGCAGTGCTGTTGGGACTGTTTTTATCAGTACTGCATTAAATCTATAGATCAATTTGGGGAAAATCAACATCTTTACTATTGTGATTCTTCGTTCATAAATACATGTTTCTCCATTTACTTAAATCCCCTTTGTTTTTTTTTAATCAGGGTTCTATAATTCTCAGCATAGAGATCCTATACATATTTTGTTGCATTTATGCCTAAGTGTTTCATTTTGGGGAAGCTATTGTAAATATCTTTAATTCAGTTTTCAATTGTTTATCACTAGTATATAGAAATATGATTGTTTTTTGTGAGCTGACCATGAATCACTTGCTAAACTCATTTACTCTAAAAATTTTTTTGTGGATTGTTTAGGATTTTCTACATAAGATGATTATGCCATCTGCAAATAGGGGTAGTTTTATTTCTTCCTTTTCCATCTCTGTGCCATTATTTCTTCAAGTATTTTTGATGGACCACACTCATTCTCTTCTCATTCTGGGTCTCTGATGACACAAATGTTAAGACCTTATCATAGTTTCATAGGTCCCCGAGGCTATATACTTCTTTATTTTTAACCTTTTCCCTGTTATTCAAATTGGATCATTTCTGTTTATCTATTTTCAAGTGAATAGACTTTTTCATGGTCATGTCTACTCTGCTACTAAGCCCTTTAATGGGCTTTTCATTTCCATCATTGTATTTTAGTTTTAAAATCTCCATTTAGTTCTTCATATCTTCTATTTCTTTGCTGAGACTTTCTATCTTCCCATTCAATCCTTGAACATGGTCATAATAGCTGATTTTAAAACTATTTTTCAGATAATTTTAGTATCTGTGTGATCTTGGCATCACCATCTGTTCACTGTCTTTTCCCATGTGAGTTCAATTTTTCTAGTTCTTTTTTAAACTGAGTAGTTCCAGATTGTATTCTGGACACTTGGAATATTATGACACTCTGGATCTTATTTAAGTCCCACTGAGAATGTTGGTGTGTTTGTTTTAGCCAGTAATTGACCCAGTTGGGTTCACATTTCAAGTTCTGACCAGCCTTCTGTGGGTTGTATTTCCAATTACAATTCAGTTTGCAAACCCTTTGTGGTCATACTGAATGTGTTTCATAACTGTCCCACGCAGTGTCCAGTTTGGGGGTTAGGGGTGGTCTATCCCATAATTCAGTTCTCGATGTTTCTGTATGCTGTTTAGGAATCAGACTCATGCATGTACAGCTTGGAAGTCAGCTCATGAGTCCATAAGCAACTTTAAGTAGTCAGTTTCCCAAGCCCCTCATTCTCTTGCAATCTTTTGGCTCCCTGGGGCTCCCCTTTTCCAGCCTTCCAGCAGAAAGCTGGGGCTTCATTAACCCCACTCTGCAATGTACTTCCCATGACTGTGCCCACATCAGGGCCAAGCAACAGAAGAGCAGAGGGAGAAGAAAAGCAATGGGATTTGCTGCATTCTCTTGACACCAAAGCTCATCCAATATGGGAGAAAGGTTCCCCTCTCTCTGAGATTTAGGCTCCTGCCTGCCCCCACTGAGGCCACTGCAGCTTCTGCCAAGGACTGCTTGAGGCCTGGGTTGCAAGAAATTGAAGAAAAGGAAAAAAAAGAAGAAAAAAAAGAAGGATGTGGGATTGCCACACTTTCTCTGAACATTAGGAGATCCCTTTCGGCTCCTTGAGTCGGAACCAGAGGGCTTCTCCTGGTGCTTTTTCTGTCCGTGTTAATAATGCTCACTTCCAAGTTTCAGGATACATTAAGTTCAGGCTGGGGCATACCGGAAGAAAAAAAATGGTAAACTCACCGCCGGTTCAGTGGTACTTTGAATTCTGGTCTTCTTCCCCAATCTGCCTCCTACTATTTATTTTTCAGAGTCCTCAAATAGCCACTCCAAGCATTCTGTCCAGGTTTTATAGCTGCATTCAGTGGGAGAGACAGGGTGAAGTGTGCTTACTCCATCTTATCTGGAACCAGAACCTGGACTACTGTTTTTCATAACACACTTTGTCGAACTGATTATTGAAACTATTTATATAACTTTGACTACACGAAATTAAAAATTAAAAATAAGCAGATCCTGTATTAACCTTATTGTGGAAAAGGGAACAAGCAAGCCAGTAGGATAACATTTTTTTAAGCATATATTCTTTTGGGCATTATATGCTTAGGAAAAAAGTGAAGTTTTTAACTGTACTTTGCTTTATTTCTTTAAATCTTATTTTACCTGTGGACTTTTATAAACACTAGGACTGTTATAAATTTTTTAAAAGAAGAAAAAAAAGTAGCAGTTATACAAAGTACGAGACAGAGGAAGTAGACTGCAGATGAGAGGGCATAAACTGTTTAAGAAACTGAAAAAAGGGGGTGCCTGGGTGGCTCAGTCGTTAAGCATCTGCCTTCGGCTTAGGTCATGATCCCAGGGTCCTGGGATCAAGCCCCACTTTGGGCTCCTTGTTCAGTGGGAAGCCTGCTGTTCCCTCTCCCACTCCCCGTGCTTGTGTTCCCTCTCTTGCTGTGTCTCTCTGTCAAATAAATAAATAAAATCTTAAAAAACTAAAAAAGAAACTGAAAAAAGTTCAGGATGACCAACACTACAAGTGTAAGCCAACAGTTTCCAGTAAAGAGGCTAGCAAAGCAGGCAGGACTCAATTCAAGGTCTTGTATGCCAGGTTAAGGTGGCTGGACTTTACCTGAGAAAAGGAAGAGCCTGAAGTGTTTTAGCAAATGTTGGGAGTGACATGATCCAACTGGTATGTTTGAACAATCACTACAGAACATAAAGGTATGTACAATATGAGTCTTACTGTGTGAATCTTAGGAGTCACATCAAGTTTCAGAACAAATATATATATACACATATAGTGTGATTGCACACGTTGTTGAGGGATATGGGAAAGAGAGGGAAGTTTCACATACATATGCATGCACATAATCATCATATGTAATCATATGATTTTATACATGATTATGATTCCATATGATTTACATATATAGGATATATATCACATCATTATATATGTGTGTGTAAAAATATATAGATGACATAATATGTATTGAATGTTTCCAGAAAAAAACACAAGAAACCAGTAACAGTGGTTAGTTTTGGAGGAGAGTGGGGGGCTAAGAGAAAGCAAACTTACTTTTCACTTTATTCTCCTGTCTGATTTTTAAATCTTTTAGCGTGAATATTTACACCTTTAAAAAGGGTTGTAAAAAAAATAGAGGGAGGTCTTACACATGAATTAGATACATTAAAACAAGATAGGTATGAATGAGCCTAGCATTCAGTAACCCATTTTCTGGCATAGAGTCAGCACTCAAACACTGCTACAGATTTCCCTACAAATATTACTAACCATTTATAAAGTAAGTTCACAACACAAAACAGCCTTTTTTATTATATTACACTATACTACATTTCACTAATTTACCATGTGTTTTCAAGTACTCAGAAATTTAAATAGAAAATAAAGAGTAAGAATGGATTTTGAGGATGTTCATTATTACCATTATACATTTTTATTATAAAAGAAATGTTTGTGTGATTCTTTTCAATTTCTTAAGCATCGAAGGGCATAAAGGGAAACATTAAAAGATCCTTTTCTTTCCTGGTCCCCCTAATGCCAATACCCAAACATAACCATTCTCAATAGCTTCTTGAGCTCTGTATGATTCCAGACTTTCATTGTGCTTATAAAGCACATATAAATATATGTGTATACAAAGACACACATATATATACATTATAATCTCTTTCAAGGAAATGGATCTCTGCTCCTTAAGATAACCTAGACCTATTCTATTTCCTATACATCATTTTCCTAAATCCAAACAAAGTAATGAATAGACAAATCCCAAGCTAGCAGGTAATGTTAAATCTTTCAAGTAGAGAATGTTAAAATAAACACACTGAACAGATAAAGTTCTCAGAGATCTCCTAACACACCTTTGATGGAACAGGTGAACTTTAACCCAGGGCAAGAAAAAAATTGCTTTCGAGAAAAAAATGTCCAAGCTGAAATAAACCAAAGGACAGATGACAGGTTTATAAAAGACTAAAGGAAAACTTCAGAGCACAAACTGAGAGTTGGGAAAAAGTGTCATTAGTACAGAAGAGCGAATGCATGGGCTCCTGGGTGGCTCAGTTGGTTAAGTGTCTGCCTTCAGTTCAGGTCATGATCCCAGGATCCTGGGATCGAGCCCCACGTTGGGCTCTCTGCTCAGTGGGGAGCCTGCTTCTCTCTCTCCTGCTCCCCCTGCTTGTACTCTCTCTCTCTCTCTCAAATAAATAAATAAAATCTTTTAAAAAAGAGCAACTGCAACTCTTTTGCCTTCCTGCTTGAAGTCTCTAGCTACTGCTGCAAAGTACAACTACTACCTCTCCCCAATCATAAGAATGACATATGTCATTTTGGATTAGACTACTGGTCTATCCAGTATGGAAGACTGTCTATGAAAGTTACTCCAAAGTGCTTGCCCTCATCAAGGTTCATCTGTTCCATCAAAGGGTGTTAGGAGATTTCCAATAACTGCTTTTATGGGAAAGCACAGTAGTTGAACTCTGGGACTAAAAGGTTAGGGATAACCCCTTATCCTCATTATATCCTTTACTACTTTGTGCTATCATTTTGCCACTAAGCATAATATAAAGTTTAAATGTGTGTAATTCTTTAAGTGGCTTGCAATTTAAAAGAGAACACAAGTGTATTTTTAAAAATAAACAATTCAGGGGCGCCTGTGGCTCAGTCGTTAAGCATCTGCCTTCTGCTCAGGTCATGATCCCAGGGTCCTGGGATCGAGCCCCACATCGGGCTCCCTGCTCGGTGGGGAGCCTGCTTCTCCCTCTCCCACTCCCCCCTGCTTGTGTTCCCTCTCTCGCTCTCTGTCAAATAAACAAATAAAATCTTTAAAAAATATATTTAAAAAATAAACAATTCAAACAATTGAAAAGTGCACATAAGAATAAACCAGACAGGGGTGCCTGGGTGGCTCAGTTGGTTGAGCCATCTGTCTTCAGCTCAGGTCATGATCCCAGGGTCCTGGGATCGAGCCCTGCGTCAGGGTCCCTGCTCAGCCAGGGGCCTGCTTCTCCCTCTCCCTCTGCTGCTTCCCCTGCTTGTGCTGCCCTGCTAAATACATAAAATCTTTAAAAAAAAAAAAAAAAGAAGAAACCAGACAAAATCTAGTAGTTATTAAAACCTATTGAGAGAAATGTGTTGGCCCAATAACAATTAGTGCCCTGTGCCCATACTGTGGTCTCAATTATTTCTCAATGAAAGGAAACAGGGCTTCTTGGAGAAACAGAGTTCCTGATTCCAACAATGACACAGAGAAAATTCAAGGAAAGTCTGAAATATGGACTGTGCCAAAAAGGAAATATGATATCAAAGAACATTGGAGTTAGAAGGACACAGCAACCAACTTAAAAAGACTTCCACTAGCCAAATACATGAAAATTTGAGCATCAAAATAACAATGACTACAATGAGTTGAAATAAAATACATAAAATCCATGACTTCATAGTGATACTGAAAACAAAAACAAAAACAAATTCACTGGTCATATATGGCACAAAACTCATTCTTCTGAGAATCGGTAAATAAGAGGGAAGAAAAATCAAGCCTTTATATTGCCCTTCTTATAGTAACTACACTTCAGGGGAAACAAACAGCTGATGAAATAAAGTTCTACTTGGTAGAATAATTCCAGTTCAGAAATTTGGAAGGAATAAAAGAATCAGAAAAATCACAATTTCGCCAACCCTATGGAAACAACAGATCTAGACCATGTACTCTTCCTAAAAACAACAGCAATAACAACAATATGAATCTCATCAAGGCTCTACATCTACTACCAGTTCACAGGAAACACAGAGGCTAGAGAAACATGTTAAAAGACACCCAAGTATGCAATTAGCCAAATCCAGAATCTGGACTCTTCTATCAAACTAAGAACTTCATTTCTTCAATAAATAAATGGCAAGGCCAAAAAAAGGGGGAGGCAGAGAGGATGAGGGAGGAGGTGTGGAACTCTCAGATTAAGAGACTGAAGACCAAATGCAATGGGCCTACAGTGTATGTGAATCTTGATATGAACAAGTCAACAACAGGATATTGTTTTCAATCAATCTAACATTTATTGAGGGCATTGTGCTAAACACGACATTTATCACTTCATTCTCACAACCCCCTATAATTTGTGTATTAATGTTCCCGTATTACCCTTGGGAATTTGGGCTGAGTAGGTTCACATGGGCAGTAGGTGGTGGAGGTGGTCCTGACTCCTCAGGTGTCAGTTTTTTGTATCAACCAAGTTATGTTTCTCTATATATTGTACTTCTGCTACTTCTCACTGGTCAATGCTACAGTCAATAGCCAAAGCATGCCCCCCGAGTCCTCCTCACTCACCAGTTGCTTCCCTACCCCACCATCAGTGCTGACAAGGTCTCAACATGCCTCAAAGACAGAACAATAGGATATTTTCAATACAATGGGAGAAATTAAACAATGGCTAGATTTTAGATGGCATTGAGAAATAATTTTGTTAGGTCTTTAAAACTACTGTGCTTATGTTATTAAAAAAAAGGAGTATCTTAATGTAAATTAGAGACTTTAGTTAATAATAATGTATCAATATTGACTTCACCAATTATAACAAACATATTCCACTAACACAATATGTTAATAACAGGGGAAACTGTAGGTGGGGAGGGGGAATATGGGAACTCTGTATTTTCTGTTCAATTTTTCTGTAAACCTAAAACAGTGCTACAAACATAAAGTCTATTAGTTAAAAAAAGTAAAACTCTGAGCATGGGCTTCCTCTCCAATGAGTTCTCCAATCCATTCTTAAAACTGGTCACCTGAGGAGTTTCCAGAGCCTTATTATTTCACTTTTTCAATTATACAGATGTCCCAAATTTTCCTAATGTTTAACATAAACTACCTCTAATATATTCTCTCAGCATTCCTTTTTTTTTTCTTTTTTGAAGGATAAGTGGCTAAGACTTTCTAGGCTCCCACAGATGCAAGTTAATGGTTTCGCAAAATCCCTGATCATCAACAAAGCGAGAGAGAGAGAGAGAGAGAGAGAGAGAGAGAGAGAGTGAGCGAGCATGCGCACAAGGGGGAGCGGCAGGCAGAGGGAGAAGCAGGCTCCTCGCTGAGCACGGAGCCCGATATGGGACTCGATCTCCTGGGATCATGACCTGAGCTGAAGGCAGACGCTTAACAAAGCTCTCATAGGCAAAGTAATATCTGTCAAATTTTGATGTATCTCCAAATACCCCCCACCTCAAGACTCCCTAATTGGCTGGTAATTCATGACTCTCTGAAATAAAGAATATTTTCATTTAAAAAAAGGAGCCCTTATCTATTAAGTAGAGATACATACTGAAGTATTTATACATGATATAATGTCTAGCATTTCTTTTTTAAGTTCATTTGTATCTGTTACAATCTTTTAAAGCACACCGTGACTTGAGCACTACATTTCCACTCACAAAACTTGCTTACTTTCTGAAGAGCTTCACAACACACCTAAGTAGGCTTATAACTTCGCTACTCTAAACATTGCTCTTTGGGGCACCTGGGTGGCTCAGTCGTTAAGTGTCTGCCTTCGGCTCAGGTCATGATCCCGGGGTCCTGGGATCGAGCCCCGCATCGGGCTCCCTGCTCCGCGGGAGGCCTGCTTCTCCCTCTCCCACTCCCCCTGCTTGTGTTCCCTCTCTCGCTGTCTCTCTCTCTGTTTTATTTATTTTTTTGACAGAGAGAGAGTGGGAGAGGGAGAAGCAGACAGGGGGAGTGGGAGAGGGAGAAGCAGGCCTCCCGCGGAGCAGGGAGCCCGATGCGGGGCTCAATCCCAGGACCCCGGGATCATGACCTGAGCCGAAGGCAGACACTTAACGACTGAGCCACCCAGGTGCCCCAATAAAAAAAATCTTAAAAAAAAAAAAAAAAAAAGACAATGCTCTTTGGAAAACAGACCCTATTATAGATAGTTACTCCCATCAAGTTGGTTCAGTTTAACATACTAGTTTCTAGAGGCCTGATGCATGCACTTCATAACTACAGGAGATATAAGATTTAAAAAGTAGATCCTAGAAGATAAAAGTTGTTTTAACCAATATTTTTCTTTTAAACATCAAGGTGTAGAGCTCAGAACACTTCAGGGACAAAAAATTTGGTCTTACTAAAGAATCCGCTTGACAGCTAAACACTTTTTTTTTTTTTTAAAGATTTTATTTATTTATTTGTCAGCGAGAGAGAGAGAGAGAGAGAGAGAGAGCGAGCGTGCACACAAGGGGGAGCGGCAGGCAGAGGGAGAAGCAGGCTCCTCGCTGAGCACGGAGCCCGATATGGGACTCGATCTCCTGGGATCATGACCTGAGCTGAAGGCAGACGCTTAACCGACTGAGCCACCCAGGCGTCCCTAAACACTTTTTTTTTAATTTTATTTTATTATGTTATGTTAGTCATCATATATTTCATCATTAGTTTTTGATGTAATGTTCCATGATTCATTGTTTGTGTATAACACCCAGTGCTCCATGCAATACATGCCCTCCTCAATACCCATCAGCAGGCTTACCCATCCCCCCACCCCCTCCCCAATAGCTAAACACTTTAGACCACACAGTTAACATTAGGTTACGTACATCTTACAACAAATTTTACCTTGTCCTGTTAAAATAAGCCCACATGAAACTAGAGAAGAAAAACTAGCTGGGCTTTAGTTCCTAAATATCACAGTATCAGAAAGAGAATGAAACCTTATCTTCCCCTTAAGTAGTTACTGTCATGTCATACAGATTTTTAAAATGTCAACAAAAATAAAGAAAAACATCCTTGAAAATATATTATCAGAGGGAATAAAGACACAGTATTGTATACATGTACAAGTACTCCTTGGGGCAGAGCTTAGTCTACTTCTGTGCGTGACATGTCATCATCTCCTTTGAGAGGTGGCATCTCTTCCGGTCACAGCAGCATAGCTATCATCAGCGGTGGGGTCATCTTCATCGATACCATGACCAAGTTTGATCATGCTGTACATCCTGTTATCATGTGTCTGGGGATCTCCCAGACTGAAGCTGGAAGACAAAAGCACAGTTTCGTAGAGCAGGATGACCACATCTTTCAGACTTGTCATTCTTGTCATTTTGCCTTCTGCCGTAAGGTCTCAGTCAGAGAATGGTCAGAGTTTATCTCCAGGTGCTTCTTTGCTGCCATGTAGCCCATGGTTGAGTTGTCTCTATGGCTTGAGCCTTCATGATTCTTTCCTTATTTGCCATCCAGCCACACGCGCTTGTGACAGTGCAGCATGAGGATGTCACCAGTTTGACATGACCACCTTTTCTACTTTTTTCTCCAAGATATCCTTCATGATTTTGCACAGATTTTCAAACTTTTTTTCTCTTCCTGTTTCTTTTTCTCTTCTTCATTTTCTGCAAATTCCAAGCCCTCTTTGGTAACAGACACTACAGTCTTCCCCTCAAATTCCTTCAGCTGTTGGACACAGTACTTGTCAATAGGCTCGATCATATAGGTCACTTCTAGGCCATGCTTCCAAAGACATTCCACAAAGGCCAAATTTGCTATTGGTCCTTGGTCTCACCTGTGATGTAATAGATATGCTTCTGGTATTCCTTCATTCTGGTGCAATAGCCCTTGAGAGAAACCATCTAATGACCAGAAATAGATGTGTGGTATCTTAACAGCTCTGAAAGCTTCTTCCAATTCTGAAAGTCTTCATGTATTCCAAGTTTAATATGTTTTTTAAATTTTATTTATTTATTTTGGTGGTGAGGAGGCAATGGGGCAGAAGGGGAGATAATCCCATGCAGACTCCCCGGTGAGCACAGAGCCTGACATGAGTTTTGATCCCACAACCCTGAGATGATGACCTGAGCCAAAATCAAGAGTCAGAGGCTCAAATGAATGAGCCACCCACGAGTGCCCCCAAGCTTAATATTTTAGAGAAATGCTCATAGGGGCACCTGGGTGACTCAGTCAGTTAAACATACCACTCTTGATCTCAGTTCAGGTTTTTGATCTCAGGGTCATGAGTTCAAGCCCCACACTGGGCTCCATGCTGGGTGTGGAGCCTACTTAAAAAAAAAAAAAAAAAAAAGAAATGCTCATAAAACTTTTTGTAGTTCTGTCTTCTGTCAGTTCAGTGAAGAGTTCTAAGCATCTTTTGACCAAATTCTTTGATAACTTTTAAAAATTTTGCTTTGCTACAACATCTCACGGGAAATATTTAAAGGAAGATCCTCAGAGTCCACCCCATCCCTAATGATGAATTCAGATATTAGGGATTAGCTCCTTGCAGTTATCCATGATGAAAACTCAGAACATACAACTTAATGTTGTTCTTTTTCTTTGTTTTCAAATAGATCAAAGGGAGTATGTCTTGGGACAAAAAGAAGGGCTCTGAATTCCAACTGTCCTTCAAATGAAAATGCTTCACTTCTAAGTGATCTTCCCACTCATTGGTCAAGCTCTTATAAAACTATCCATATTCTTTATTAGTAATATCATCAGGATTTCTGATCCAAATAGGCTTTCTCTTGTTCAGTTCTTCTTGACCAGTGTACTTCTCCTTGATCTTTTTCTTTTTCTCATCACCGTCTTTCCTTTCTTCCTTCACCTCATCAGAACCAACATGCATTTCAGGTTTGTCATCAGACTCCTTTTCTTCCTTTTCTTTTTCTTCCTCTTTCTCTTCCTTTTCTTCAGCCTCATCATCATTGACTTCTTTATCACGTTCCTTCTCCACAAAAAGAGTAATGGTATAGCCAATAAATTGGGAGTGTTTTTTCACAATCATCTTTATTCTTCTTTCCTTCAAGTACTCAGTTTGGTCTTCTTTCAGGTACAGGATAACCTCTGTTCCATGACCCATAGGTTCACCTGTATCAGTCCTAACTGTGAACGATCCTTCTGCAGATGACTCCTAGGCATACTGCTCATCATCATTATGTTTGGTGATCATGGTCAGTTTCTCAGCAATCAAACAGGCACCAAACTGGTCAATCATAGAAATAAGTACCAGCCTGCAAGGCTTCCATGAACACTTTAGTTCCAGACCTGGCGATAGTACCAAGGTTACTGATCAAACTGGCCTTGGTCATGCCAATCCCAGTATCCACCATAGTGAGGGTTCGATCTTGGTTTGGAATGAGATTAATGTGCAGCTCTTTCCCAGAATCTAGCTTACTGGGATCTGTCAAGCTTTCATATCTGATTTTGTCCAAAGCATCTGATGAATCTGAAATAAGCTCCCTCAGAAAGATCTCTTTATTCGAGTAGAAAGTATTGATGATCAGGGACATCAACTGAGTGATTTCCACCTGAAAGGTTAATGTCTCAACCTCCTTCTCCTCCATCGGCTGGTCTTAGGTCTGGGTTTCCTCAGGCATCTCAGCTAAGGGACGACATGGGCTTTGTGACGACACAGCACCAGGACAAAGAAGCCACTTAGCGTTTCTTTTTAAATACTCCAGCAAGGTGGGAAAAAGTGTTGAAGGAGCAGGATATAGCTGCAACAAGACTGGCCAAGTGCTGATAACTTACTGAAGTTGAGTACTGGGTACAAAGAATGTTCTTTGTATCATTATTTCCATTTTTGTGTATATTTAAACTTTTCATAATAAAAATTAGGGAAAATAGCAAATTTAAGATTTGCCTGTCTTGCTGCAGCATTCTAGCTATGTATCAAATTTTGTTAAGAATCTTTTTATACAGGGGCACCTGGGTGGCTCAGTTGTTAACTATCTGCCTTCGGCTCAGGTCATGATCCCAGGGTCCTGGGATCGAGCCCTGCATCGGGCTCCCTGCTCAGCGGGAAGCCTGCTTCTCCCTCTCCCACTCCCCCTGCTTGTGTTCCCTCTCTCGCTGTGTCTCTCTCTGTCAAATAAAGAAATAAAATCTTTTAGAAAAAATAAAAAGAATCTTTTTATACAGCATTGATGGTAGGTTCCTCAGGTACTGCAGAATTACTAGTGTTCAGTTTGAAATCATAAGACAGAAGTTTTTTTCCTCTTACACCAGCACTGAAAATAAAACCGTATTTATTAAAAAGACAAAAATGAGCAGTGTGGTGAGATACAGCTCAAGAGTTCATTAAAATGGAGAAGTGAAGATAGCCAGGAGATCACCATAAAGCATTTATCGAAGATGGGAGAGAAGAAAGAAAAAAAGAATCTAACAGCCTAGGGAGGCAATTATCCCCTTTGCTCCAAGTTTCAAAGCAAATGAACTGAAAGACAAAGGTGTGAAGACAGTATAGTCCAAACGGAGACACGGAGGAAACACAAATAAGTGGATATATAGAGATGTATGTTAATAAAAAGAAAAGTTTATTATGTTTTGTGATTCTATGTACTAGGGATACTTTAGAGAATAATAACTAAGTGTAGGAGAAATACTACCTAACAGGCCTACAGACAGATGGTTTAGTTGTCTTTTTTTCTCTTAAGATTTTATGTAAACTCAAGTCAGTTCACATATAGTATAGTATTAGTTTTGGGATAGAATTTAGTGATTCATCAGTTGCATATAACACCCAGTGTTCATTACATCAAGTGCCCTCCTTAGTGTCCGTCACCCAATTACCCCATCCCCCCACCCACCACCCCTCCAGCAATCCTCAGTTTGTTCCCTATATTTAAGAGTCTCTTACTGTTTGTTTCCTTTAGTAGTGACTAACACATTCAAACACATTTGTAAAAACCAAATATAATTCAGGAGTCTAACTTGATTCAATAGAGAATTGTAGGATACATCCAGAGTGGTTCAGAAAGTTGTGATAAGAGAGTAATCTGACGTAGCAGCACAGGGGAGGTCATTTAGAAGAAAACATGGGGTAAAATACTAATAAGGCATCACACTTCAAAGCCAATGAGACAGGATCATACTAGTAATCAGAGTTATACATGAGCTGAGGCAGTCTAAGGTTAGCAAGTACAGGAACGACTGAGAGAAAACTGAGAACTGAGGGAATCCAGGAAAAAACACTGTGAGAATTTTGAAAAGGGAAACTGATTTATTACAAAGAACAAAACTTAGGGTTCTGGCTAAATTCATCATAAAATATCTTTTTATCTTGTAAAGAAGCAAATCCTTATATCACCTATCAAAAACTGAGCATCAATTTAAAGATTTATTTGAGAGAGAGCGAGCATGCACATGCAAGCTTGCATGCACAGGGGAAGGGGCAGAGGGAGAGGGAGAGAGATGACCCTGAGGACACAACCTGAGTGGAAACCAAGAGTGTGATGTTTAACTGATTGCACCACCTAGGCACCCCTGAACATCAGTTTAAAACCAACCAATCGGGGCGCCTGGGTGGCTCAGTTGTTAAGCGCCTGCCTTCGGCTCAGGTTATGATCTCAGGGTCCTGGGATCGAGCCCCGCATCAGGCTCCCTGCTTGGCAGGAAGCCTGCTTCTCCCTCTCCCACTCCCCGTGCTTGTGTTCCCTCTCTTGCTGTGTCTCTCTCTGTCAAATAAATAAATAAAATCTTTTAATAAATAAATAAATAAATAAAACCAATCCTTTAAAGAGTTAGTCTCTGGTTATATATCTTCTCTTACACACTTAGCCTTTTTATTGGGGCCAGTAAGAAGTCATTATGCCAAAAGGAGGCAAGCGTAAGTCAGTCCCATAAAATGTTCTCAAAAAGACCCAGATTCTAAAGCACCCTCAACCAAAATAAGTTGTGAGGCTTTCAATATGCAGAAGGCATAAGTTAGGAAGCCAAGAAAAGAGTCAAGGGCTGCCTCACTGAAATACACGCCATGGAATTAAAATAAAAACTTTAAAAAAAAAGAAGAAGAAGAAGAAATACAGACCAGAAGATAAAAATCTGTTTGTTTTTGAAAAGTGAAGACTTGTGAGGAGTAGGATGTAGTTATAAGCAGGTAGGAGAAACATTTTAGTTAATAGTATGAAGGATAAAATAGAAGGAGAGACTTAGCGTCCTAAGGTCTCCAATTCATCCATTGGAGTTATCTTCAAGCTTTATCCCATAGAATCCTGGGTAAATCAAGGCCAAAATAGGCCAGAGAACCTACAGAAAGGGCTATGGAGCTGTATCCTGCCTCACCTGGAAGCATTTCCTCAGGGCCAAGCAGGAGAAAGGTGAAGTGGCATGCTCCAGGCCACACTGATGCTGACATATCCCTTATGGGCTCGTCTGAGAGTCAAACAGATCTCCTAGGATCTGTGCAAACCAGGAATTGGTAGCTCCAGCTGCACCTATTTGTGGCCTCTATGTCACTGAGCTGAGAACAGCTCCAAAGAAATACGGAGTAAGGAGAAAAGGTGAAAAAAAAGAGAGCGCCATTTTTTCCCCTATTCTTCCTTTTCAAGTTACACTTTTCCTAGTAGTGACAATAGGTGTTGATCTATCCACTGCCTTCCTAATTTCCCATGTTTTGGGAAACCTAAGTTTGGGCTAAAAATAACTATTAAACAGATCTATAATTTTATTAGCATCAGGTTCTAATCAAATGAGCCAACTGGTAGAGAAACCTGGATAATGAGAAAGCTTAGGCAAAGGACAATGATTAAAAGAACAGACATTGCCAGGATACATAATACACATTTCATCAACCTAACACAAACTAGTTCACTAGAATTTCAAACATCAGTAATTCACGAGAGCACATTTACCCTAGAGACTACACAGCCATGAATTTGAAGGTCCTAGGCTACACAGCATTTTGTGCTTGCTATTTCTACCAGCTACAGTTATTTCTACTAAATCCAGCAACTTCTTTTGCTCTATGTTAGTATTAAATTTCTTTAGATACTAATGAATGTCCCATAACAATATCAAACCTTGCAAGAACTTAACAAGATCATTTAATGTGCTAATCATCTAATTTTGATTCAGATAAAATATTTAAATACGAGTAATATCAGATTATATCATTAAACTGAAAATACAAAGATGAATACAAACTAGCAATATATTCAGGGTTTTACATCACTGGGTTAAAGTCAGAAAAAAAGTTATTTATCCTTGTAGTAAAAAATAGGAACCCAAGTAGTAAAACAGATCTCAAAAATGACAACAGGGCCAGAAAAAGTTACTATATGAAATTGAAGTTAATGAAATCACATAACAAATACTATTATTTTTAATCAACCCTGCAGTGTGATTTGAAGGCAGCTTTCTTAATGTGAATAAAGCATATTTACCTCCAACAACATGGGTAGAAACAACTCAGAGGTATTCATGTTTAGTGGTTTAAAAAAAAGAAGGCAAATTTTTACCATAACATTCTAAAGTAGAATGTTTCAGCTAATTCACTCTCTCATCCTTACTCACCATGAAAAGGAATTCCCACAGTCCTAGCCTAAGCAATTAATATTTCTACTACTACAAGCTAGTGATAAAATTTCAGAGAAAAATGCTAAGCATTGTTTATACTGAGCTGACACCTGATTATTCAGTCAATAGTGAAAGGATGTAATGAGGTTCAGAAAGATAACAATAAATTATAAATTGTCTGGCATATCATACAAAGCAGCTTACCTTGTAGTTTTTTCAATACAGCCACCTCCATTTTCAGAACTTGTTTTGGTTGTTGAGCTGATTCTACCTTCAGTGCAACATTTTCCCTGGTAAGCATGTCCAAGGCATCGTAAATTTCTCCAAAGCCCCCACCCCCAATCTTCCTCAACTGCACAGGAAATAAGAACATACACACATACAATTACTAGAACATTCTAATCGGAAATCAATTCATCTCTTATATTAAAAATATATATATAATTTTACTATCCCTATTTGAGGATAAAAGATCTCAATATTGTTAAATTAATTATACATATGCCAAGAAGAAAACAAATGCCTAGAAACAGCATCAAAACCTTTTCCCAGTTTTGCCCACAAAAGGTAATGAAATTATTTTAGCCACAGACAATTTTAAAATTTAATCTACAGCCAGCATCAAAAAGGTCACAAAAAAGTGCAGTATCTGAAAGTTTCACTCCCCACAAATGTCCCTCAACAACCACATGTTATTTTAATTCTAAGGCAATCATTTGAAGACTTTTTAAACCATGAAATCTTTTTGCCAATTGAAATCGTATCTGGAACCCAGCTGAGATGTGTATGTGGGGAGATGGGAGTGGGGCAACCAGAGCCCAGCCCTCGCAGCACCACTCATCCTCCTCTCTGAGACACCCAGCCGGCTCCAAAGAGACAGAAACCTCCTATTCTAAGCTATCCCAGAGTTTGCTTTATAACCATATGCTCAAATACTGAACTCTAATCAAATAAAACACTTTAAACCAACACTTACTATCCTTCCTGATAAAATGTGTTAGCTTAACCGAGGAATACCAGGATCTTTGAGTAATATAAGCAAATTCTCAAGTGTCAGTGACAACTGAACCTACAGGGCTACAAGCACCAAGGTGGATAATATACTTCAAGTTAGATACAGCATGGAATCAGCCTTCTTCCATTTCCTGAAAGTCTTCTCTTTTCCACATTATCAAACATCTAGGATGTGATACAATGCACAGGTCATCACTAGAGGCACAAGGTCCTAAATCCTAACCACCCCAGAGGACTCACTTGAAGTTCTACTTCTTTCAACACTGGGTCTGTACTGATTACTGCCTCCAGGCTGACTTCTCTATCTTCTGAATTTCTATAGGAATTATTTGCTTAATCATTTAATTAATCATTTCACTAGGCTAAACACCTCAGATATTACTTATATTAATACACTGTACTGTTTTTTAACTTTCCACTGTCAATGTCCTAGCCCCACACAGTGAAACTAAGCTTCTTCAGAGAGAGCCACTCCTTTCTATTTTTTTGTTTCCCCTGTAGCAAGTGGCTAAGTGGTAACTACATAATTATTGCTAAATAGCTATTCAATGCTTTGTATAAAGAGCCATAATCCTTTATTCCAGTTGGGTGATGGGAAGAGATACCCCGAGGAGCTCCAGTATGAACTCAGGATTAAAATAAAGTTCCAGAACTTCATTTCAGTTAGACAGTTTTTTGTTGAGCCCTGAGCGATACTTAGGATTCTTAACATTTGTCCATTAAACAAAGCCTAGTGTAACTTTAAAAACTCATAAACAGTACAAAAGAGACATCTCTCTAATTACGGACTGTGGTGCGAGGTAACTTCATGTTTTACCTCACAAAAAAACCTTACCAAATGACAGAACAAAAAATCTACACCAAAGTAATGATTTTGCTCCTTGGTCTATTCTTATGTCATTTCAACAATAGTGGAACATCAATATTTTTTATTGAGCTTGGCAAAGCACTAAGACATCATCAATTCTTACAAGGCAAAGAGCTAGAGACAGTTTAGTATGATAAGGGTATGCAGATTAGGGAAAGTATAGAGGTAAATGGCAGACTTTCTTTTCCAAAGATGATCACAACAATATCAACCATCCCTTTTGCTCTTCTTCAGTTTGACCTTGACGCTCACCCATCAAGAAGCAGAGTCCATTCCCCACCCCCTTAAATCCGGGTAAATCTTGTGACTGCTTTGACCAACAGAACACAGCAAAGTAATTCTGCACCAGCCCTGAGAATAGCCCTTAATAGCCTTGCAGCTACTGTTTCCAGTCTCTCAAAAGCCAGCTACCATGTAAAAAGTCTGACCATCCTGAGAAGCCACAGACCTGTGGAGAGGGCCTAGAAAAGAAGCTACCAGGGATGAAGCGGGGTGAGTAAGGGAACGAAGGACCTCCGAGTCACCAAACAAGCCATTTGGGAGTAGATCCTCTAACCCACACAATCCTGCAAGTGCTACATGGTTAAGAGACAAACCACCCAAGCAAACTCTTCTCAAATTCCTAATCCACAAAATTGTAAACAAATTAAAAATTCTTTTAAGCCTATAAAAGGTAGTTCGTTGAGTTGTTGAGTTTTTGGAGGTAGTTTGTTCATAATGGTAGTAACCAAAACACCATCCGTAACAATGAGCCTGTGATTTCTTACTAAAATGCCACTATGCCTCCCAAATTTGGGGGACATGTTCCATACATACATTAGCTCTAATTATCTGGACCGAGCAACTATGCCAGGCATAGCTTCATTTGTCACCTTTTGATATGTCTACTGGAAATGGCCAAGCTTTATCACAGCACTTAATACAAAGCACTCACCAAAGAAACTCTCATTCCTGACTTACATAAAAGACTACTAATTGTTGGAATTCCTCTGTATCAATCCATGATGACAACATGGTTCTTATATTTACTCAAGTAAATTTTCAAAGCCTACTGATTTGCCTAATTGGTAAAACACTGTAACCCAGACACAACATTTATATTTCTAAAGGAACAATCTTCTTTTTCCAATCTGTGATAGAGTAAGGAAACCACTAAAATAACTTTGCTAAACCTGCTAATGGAACAAAACTTTAATAAAAGAATGGGTAGCAATAAAATATATATTTAAATACACCTAAAACAAAATTTGTTCCTTTAAGAGCAGGAAAGATGGCAGATTCCAGGTCTAGGGCAAGGAAGACTTTAAAAGACTATTATTAGGATCATGTTGAAAAGACTCAAGAGACAACGTGAAGGGTGTCCCCTAGTGAAATGAGAAAATCTGGGAATCAATAAGGGTAATAACTACAACTGACTGAAACACATGAAATATGTTTAAATCCATGAATTCTTAATTGTATATTTTTAAAAATCTCACTGGTCACTTTCAGAAAATGCTAGGGAGCCAATTCGTTATTCTGAAAACTGGTAAATTAAGAAAAAGAATTAAGTATTTATTCTATTTCCCTAATCAAAATGTATCTCAGGGTAATCAAATAGCTGATGATAGGAAATTTCTCTTTGTAGATGTACTTCAACTAAATAATGAAGGAATGACAGAATGTCACAATCTGCAATTAATAAACCTAGAAAATGATCAATAGTGCTAAAATGACAATGGGCAAAAGGACGCACAATGTCTTAATGGGTGATAAGACATTTTGGCCTCCTATTGACAGTTCACAATACCCTTTATGAAAAAAAATGCCACCTCAATAAACAAACCTGAACTCAGATCTAATTGAGCCTCAATAAATATCAACTTACATAAAACATATGAGACAGAGAAACATGTTAATACCATATGGAAGAAATCAGAAAAATCCAAACTACGGGAAATTTTACAGGCAAATGACCTACTTTCTTCAATTAAAAAAACGGCAAGGAAAAAAAGAAAGATGAAAAGAAATCTAGAAATTAAAAGAAACTTAAGTGATGTCAACCAACTGCAATACCCAGGCTTTACTTGGATATGATTCAAACCATTAAAAATAATTAACAATAGGGGAAATGTGGAAGTTGAAAGGATACTTAACGATATTAAAAAATTATTACTTTTTTAGGTGTGATATTATTATGATTACATTTTTAAAAGAATTTTTATCCTTTAGAGATACATAACTGAAATACATACAGAAGAAATGCTAAGGTAAAAGATTTGCTTCAAAATATTCTGGGAGGGAGGTTAAAGAGAAAACAAGATTGCCTATAAAATGATAACTGTTTAAGCTGGGGCATGAGTACATAAAGCTTCATTAAATCAGTCTCACTATTTTTATGTATGCTTACAATTTTCCTTAATAAAAAGTTCAAAAATTTTTAAAAAGAGAAGTTCATTGTATGCTATTTTTTTTGTTGGTTTGTCTTTCCCTAAGTACATTTTTTTCTACTTTACTCAATATTAGCTATCAGAGGTTAGGAACATTTACTACTATATAAAGCAAGAACTATGGTGTAAACAGGACTAAATCACAGGAAAATAACTGAAAATATGCTTTAGGCATATATGCAATATATGTATTATTTTCTATACCAAAAATTATCCCCTGACATTTTCTCTCTCTCTCTAAGGTGTGTACCCACCACTTTCCATCTTTCTTTGACCAGGATTCCAACACTGAGAATATCCGGCTGCTCTCCTCCTCCACTCATTGCAATTCACTGATGTGATAAAACGGCTACACAAGCAACCAGCTCCCAAGGATGGTTTCCATTTAACCTAAAACAAAACAAAACAGCAGCAGCATATCAGGGCTCATTAAGTAACACAAACATTCCAGGGCCAAGTAGCACTACTAATTCTATACACTAATTAGGTTGCTTTGTTGGAAGACGGGTAAAAACCCCACAAAACTCAGGTTCAAAATCTGTTTAGTGCATATAAAAGTACTTATCTTTCCATTACAGATGCCCATGAAATAGCTAGATATTACAAAGACATTATGTTACAACAAAGATATAATTTCAATCACTGAGATTGCTAGACTATAGAGCAAGCATGGTATCAATGGTGATTGACCAAGACAGACCACTGTCCTAACTACAACATCTTGCTAAAGAAAAAGACATGCATGGTACCTAACTTACTTACAACACCTTATAGTTTAATAGGTTGTAACTTAGAGCTTAACATCATCCAGAGCTAATAAAATTTTAACGTTACATATTGTACATAATGCATTCAAGTGCACAAAAAATAAAAATGAGCCACAGAAAAGGGCAGTTGATCAATTCCAATACTTCAAGAAAAAGAGGATAGTCATATGAATAGCATACCTATAGAAAATGAAAATACAGCAGAAAAATCTGGCCTAAAGGAGATGAAAACTGTAACTTTACGTTATAGAACAAACTAAAAGAAACTTTTTTTAAAAAGCTTTAAAACAACATAAATTGTAATTAGAAAAGCCCTTACATGAGAAAGCTAGACAACAGGAAGACATAAAAAGAAATCTGAGCTAACTCAGAAAAGGATCAGAAATGAAGACTCAACTAGAAGAGACATGAGAGAAGACACCATACAAATAAGGGAGAAAAAAAGAAAGAAAAAAAATTAAACAGAAATTTAAAAGTAAAAGTGATAAATAAAAGGCCAAGTAAATACAAATAGATATTCTAGGAGGCCCCCAAAAAGAAAACCCATGCTATGAAATAAATACTAGCCACTATAATTCAAAAAATTTCTGGAAATTAAAAAAAAGGCTAAATCTGCATATTGAAATGGTATATCATATACCTGGGAAAACAACTCAGAAGATTAACATCAACACACAGTCTCATAAAACTACTGGATTTTAAGGGGAAAAACATTTCATTGGCATCTGTGCAGTAAGTCCAAATAACTTAGAAGGGAAAGAAACAAAGACATTGGCACTGACCGACAACAGACATTGGCACAAACAGTTTACACCAGCAGACAATGAAATTATATATTTAAATACCCAAGGAAATAAAATGTAAGCCAAGGATGTTCTATACAGCCAAACTAACTTTCATGGCTAAAGGAAACAAATGGTTATGAAAAACAGAACTCAAAGAACACTATTCCCAGGAAATTCCCCTAGGAACCATGTAACAAGTATCAGACAATCAAGAAATTATGATAAAAGATTTGGCATGAGGAATGGCCTGAAAAGGCCTAATAGCAATGATAACCCAGTAGCAATGAATACCCCTGCCTTCAGATTGTGGACTTTAAATATCATTTCCCATTAAAAGAAATCAGACTCCATCAGGGAAATACAAATCAAAACTACAATGAGATACCACCTTACACCAGTCAGAATGGCTAAAATTAACAGGTCAGGAAACGACAGATGTTGGTGAGGATGTGGAGAAAGGGGAACCCTCTTACACTGTTGGTGGGAATGAAAACTGGTGCAGCCACTCTGGAAAACAATGTGGAGGTTCCTCAAGACATTAAAAATAGAGCTACCCTATGACCCAGCAATTGCACTACTAGGTATTTACCCCAGAGATACAGACGTAGTAAAAAGAAGGGGCACATGCACCCCAATGTTCATAGCAGCAACGTCCATGAGAGCCCAACTGTGGAAGGAGCTGAGATGCCCTTCAACAGATGAATGGATAAAGAAGATGTGGTACATATATACAATGGAATATTATTCAGCCATCAGAAAGGATGAATACCCACCATTTACATCGACATGGATGGAAGTGGAGGAGATTATGCTAAGTGAAGTAAGTCAAGCAGAAAAGACAATTATCATATGGTTTCACTCATATGTGGAACATAGGCAATAAGCACGGAGGACCATAGGGGAAGGGAGGGAAATCTGAAGGGGGGGAAATCAGAGAGGGAGACGAACCATAAGAGACTATGGACCCCGGGAAACAAACAGAGGGTTTCAGAGGGGAGGGGGATGTGGGGATGGGCTAACAGGGCGATGGGTATTAAGGAGGGCACGTACTGTGATGAGCACTGGGTGTTATATGCAACTAATGAACCATTGAACACTACATCGAAAACTAATAATGTACTATACAGTGGCTAACTGAACATAATAAAAAAATAAAGACTGATTGATTGATTGATTGATTTTAGAGAGAGAGCAAGCTGGGCGAGGGACAGAGGGAGAAGGTGAGAGAGAGTCCACAAGCAGGCTCCTCACCAAGTGCAGAGCCCGACACGGGGCTAAATCCCAGGACGACCTGAGCTGAAACCAGGAGTCAGCTGCTCAACCAACTGAGCCACCCAGGTGCCCCGGGTTGAGTGTCTTTAAGTGTTAATTTCATTTGGTTGATGGGTTGCTCTGTTTCAGGTCTCTGACACCAACGGGGTATCCTACAATTCAGTTCAATTCTGACACTAACTACTCAGAATCAGTGAAGACCCTACAGGTTAAGGGACTTAGTCCCACAAGATTGCACAAATTTCAGAGTATAGCCATAAGTCCTGGGTGTCCCAAAGCCACACATGCTTTGCCTGGCTGGCTACAAATGTGGAAGCTTCTCACAGGTTTAATAATTTGCTAGAAGAACTCAAAGAACTAATGAAAGTGTTATACCTATGATTACCATTTTATTATAAAAGATACAAATGGGGACGCCTGGGTGGCTCAGTTGGTTAAGCGTCTGCCTTCAGCAGCTCAGGTCAGGTCATAATCCCAGGGTCCTGGGATCGAGTCCCGCATCGGGTTCCTTGCTCAGCGGGGAGCCTGCTTCTCCCTCTGCCTGCCTCTCTCCCTGCTTGTGCTCTGTCTCTCTCTGACAAATAAATAAATAAAATCTAAAAAAAAAAAGATACAAATGAACAGTCAGATGAAGAGGTATACTGGGCTGGTCGGTAAGGGTTCCAACCACAGGAGTTTCTGTCCTTGTGCAGTTAGGGTGTGCCACCCTCTCAGTACACATGTTCACTAACCAGGAAGCTCCTTGAGCCTTGTTGTTCAGGGTTTTTAATATCAAGATTTCATTTTAATATCAAGATTTCATGGCATGTGTGATTAAATCATTGGCCATGCACGAGGATGTGGAGAAAGGGGAACCCTCTTACACTGTTGGTGGGAATGCAAACTGGTGCAGCCACTCTGGAGAACAGTATGGAGGGTCCTCAGAAAGTTAAAAATAGAACTGCCCTATGACCCAGCAATTGCACTAGAGGTATTTATCTAAAGGATACAAAAGTACTGATTTGAAGGGGCACATGCACCCAATTATTTATTTATTTATTTATTTATTAAAGATTTTATTTATTTATTTGACAGAGAGAGAGATAGTGAGAGCAGGAACACAAGCAGGGGGAGTGGGAGAGGGAGAAGCAGGCTTCCTGCTGAGCAGGGTGTCCGATGTGGGACTCAATCCCAGGACCCTGGGATCATGACCTGAGCCGAAGGCAGACGCTTAACGACTGAGCCACCCAGGCGCCCGCACCCCAATATTTATAGCAGCACTATCAACAATAGCCCAAGTATGGAAAGAGCCCAAATGTCCATCGACTGATGAATGGATAAAGAAGATGTGGTATATATACACAATGGAATATTACTCAGCCATCAAGAAGAATGAAATCATGCCATTTGTAACAACATGGATAGAACCAGACTGTATTATGCTAAGCAAAATAAGTCAGTCAGAGAAAGACAATACCATATGATTTCACTCATGTGAAATTTAGGAGACAAAGAGATGAACATAGGGGAAGAGAAGGAAAAATTAGATAAAACCAGAGGGAGGCAAACCATAAAAGACTTAACTATAGGGGCACCTGGGTGGCTCAGTCGTTAAGCATCTGCCTTTGGCTCAGGTCATGATCTCAGGGTCCTGGGATGGAGCCCCACATCAGGCTCCCAGCTCACTGGAGAGCCTGCTTCTCCCTCTGCCTCTGCCCCGGCTCATGTTCTCTCTCTCTCAATAAATAATTTTTTTAAAAAATTAAAAAAAAAAAACATTCAGAATGAGGGGCACCTGGGTGGCTCAGGTCATGATCCCAGGGTTCTGGGATCGAGCCCTGCATCAGGGTCCCTGCTCGGCTGGGAGCCTGCTTCTCCCTCTCCCTCTGCCTGTTGCTCTCCCTGCCTGTGTTCTCTCTCTCTCACACAAATAAATAAAAATATTTAAAAAAAAGAAAAACTGCCAAGAGAGAATACACAAATTATCAATATTAGGAATGAAACAGGAATTATCACTATAGACTCCACAAACATTAAAAGTATAATGAATGGAGCAAACAATGAATCATGGAATACTACATCAAAAACTAATGATGTAATGTATGGTGATTAACATAACAAAATAAAATTGAAAAAAAAAGTATAATGAAGGACATATGAAGAACACTATACACATAAACCAGACAACAACGGAGCAACTCATCAAAAACCATAAACACAACAATTCACCCAAGATAAAAGGAAGAGCCTGAATAGTCCTACTAAAAAAATTGAATGCATAATTTAAAACCGTCCCAAAAAAGAATCTCTGGGCCCAGAGATTTTTTTCCCCCCAAAGACAAATTCTACCATATTCAAACATTTGGGGGGGGTGCACAGGGAGAGGGAGAAAGAGAATCTTGAGTAGGCTTCACACCCAGCTTGGAGCCCAACTCAGGGCTCAATCTCACAACCGTGAGACCATGCCTGAGTCGAAATGAAGAGTCGACACGTAACTGATTGAGCCACCCAGGCACTCCTACCACATTCAAACATTTAAAGAAAAAATAAAACAAATCTATAAATCTCTTCCAGAAAAAGAAGGAAAGGAAACATTTGCCAAATCATTTATGAGGCCAGCATTACCCCATCATCAAAACCAGTCATAAAACTAGGGGAAAAAATGTAATGTCTGGTGTGGAAATTTTATAAAAATAAAAATTAAAATTAAATAAAATAATAAATAAAAACAATAAAATAAAAACAAAGACAATACAAATAAATAACAGAGCAATCTTTCTCATGAACACAGATACAAAAATTCTCAACAAAATATTAGCAAATTAAATCCAGCAATACATAAAAAGAAGACACTCTAACCCCATGTGATTTATCCTGAGTGAACAAAACTGGTTCAATATTCAAAAATCAATTCATATATCCATCAGATTCATAGTCTAAAAAAGAAACCACACAATCGATCATTTGATGTGAGAAGCTTTTGACAAAACTCAACAGTCATTCATGACATAAATTCTCAGTAAACTAGGAATAGAAGGGAATTTTCTTTTTTTTAAGATTTATTTATTTATTTTAGAGAGAGAAAGAGTGCATGTGCAGGGGGTGGGGGAGTAGGCAGAGGGAGAGAGGGAGAAATCTCAAGCAGACTCCCTGCTGAACAAGGAGCCAACTCAGGGCTGGATCTCATAACCCCGAGATCATGACCTGAGCCAAAACCAAGAGTGCAACGCTCAAACCAACTAAACCACCCAGGTGCCCCTAGAAAGTAATTTTCTTAACCTGATAAAGGGCATCTTTAAAAAAGTTCCTTGAACTGATGAACAGATTTAACAAAATTTCAGTTGAAATCCAAGCAAAAGGCCCTATATAGACAAGCTGATTGTAAATTTATGTGGATAGGCAAAGGAACTAAAATACCCAAAACATTTTTGAAAAGTAATAATAAAGTTAGAGGAATCACACTGCATGATTTTAGGACTTAACGATATAAGGTTACAGTAATCAAGCCAGTATGTTACTGGCAAGGAATGGACATATATACAGATAAATGAAATAGAATAAAGAGCCCAGAAATAAACCCACACAAATATGGTCAATTAAATTTCTCTTAAGACTTATTTATTTATTTGAGAGAAAGAGAGCACACACAGGGAGGAGCAGAGGGAAAGAGAGAGAGAGAACCCCAAGCAGACTCCCACTGAACACAGAGCCCGATGTAGGGCTCGATCTACGACCCTGACATCATGACCTGAGCTGAAATCAAGAGTCAGACACTTAACCGGCTGAGGTACGCAGGCACCCCGGCCAATTAAATTTTTAACTTTTTAAAAATTTAGATATAATTCACATACCATAAAATCCATCATTTTAAAATATACAACTCAGTGATCTGTAGAATATTCACAAGGTTGTATAATCATCGCCACTATCTAATTTAGAGCATTTTCACCAGCCCCAAAAGAAACCCCCACTATTAGCTGTCACTCTCTATTCCCTCCTTCCCTCAGCCCCTGGCAAGCACTAATCTCCTTACCGTGTCTATGGATTTGCCTATTCCAGCTGATATTTGACAAAGACACAAAAGCCATTCATCAGAGAAAAGACAGAATTTCTAACAAATAGTGTTGGAACAAGTGTATATCCATATGTAAAACACTTAACCTCAATCTAAACCTCACACCTTATACAGAATTTACCTCAGAATGTATCATAGATCTAAACGTAAAATATAAAAGTTTTAGAAATAAATTTGTGAGCCAATCTTTGTGCAAAGAGTTTAGGACAGGATACTAAAGCACAATTCACAGAAGAAGAAAAAACTGATAAACTGAACTTCACCAAAATTAAAAACTTTTACTCTGTGAAAGACACTATTAAGAAAATGAAAAGACAAACTACAGAATGGGAGAAAATGTTTGCAAATCACAACCAAGGGCTTGTATCTGAACATATAGAGAACATTTAAAATTCAACAGTAAGAAAACAAAAGAACCAATTTAAGACTAGGAAAAAGACAGATGTTTCACCAAAGAGGATATACTGATTGCAAATAAATAACTGAAGAGTTGTTTGACATCAGTCACCAGTCTCCAAAAATTACATATTGTAGAATTACACGTATATAACATTCTCAGAAAGATAAAACTATAGTGACAGAGAATAGAACAGTGGTTGCCAAGGGTTAGAGGCGGGGTGAGAGTATGATTATAAAGGAATAGTATGAAGGAGTTCACAAGACGTGTTGGAGCTAGTATGAATACTATTATGAACTATTATGATTATTATGATTATGGTGAGGGTTACATGAATCTACACACGTACTATAACTCATAGAACTGTAGAACCCAAAAGTCATTTATCATGTATTATTTTTTAAATAAAAAAATTTCTAATTTATAAAAAGAAAATCCCAATCTAAAAAGGCTAGTAAAATATTCCTCCCTTTCCCAACTGTGTCTCTGTATAAGGCCATATTTTCTTCAGATGCTTCAACCAAAGCAACATATTGCAAGAGAATGAACACAGAAGTATGAGAATCCAGCTGTCTTCTATCATGCCAGACATTAAAAAGACATGAAAAAACATAAAACAATGCCACTCATTTCACCAATTTGCTTTTCTGTTTTGGGAACTATTTGACACCTATTACATGTTAACATGTAATAGTTTTATTTTAAAATAAATAAATTTAAAATACATTTTAATCTCAATACAGTAAGTATCATTACATATAAATCCATGCTAAAAAAAAAAACAAAAACTCTTTATGGTCCTCAATGAATTTTAAGAATAGTAAGAGGTCCTGAGACCAAAAAGTTTGAGAACAGCTAAATTATGTTACAGAGATCTGTATTTTTCCCCATTAAAAATCTTGATTTATGGTACACAAAGTTATTTGAATGAGTAAATTTTTTTAGAGTTTCATTTTTATTTGTTTTATGATGTTTTCTAATATACCATTTTGTAGTTTTGTTTTGTTTTCATCATGATAAGTGTACTCTTTAATCCCCATCACCTATCCCTCCACCCACCTCCCCTCAGATAACCATCAGTTTGTTCTCTATAGTTAAGAGCCTGTTCCTTGGTTTGTCTCTCTCTTTTTTTTTCCCTTTGCTCATTTGTTTTGTTTCTTAAATTCCACATATGAGTGATATCATATGGTATTTGTCTTTCTCTGACTTATTTCACTTAGCATAATACTCTCTAGCTCCATCCACATCATTGCAAATGGCAAGATTTCATTCTTTTTTTAAGGCCAAGTAATATTCCATTGCATATATATATATGTGTGTGTATGTGCGTGTGTGTGGAGATATATATATACACACCATATCTTCTTTATCCATTCACCTATTGATGGATGCTTGGACTGTTTCCATAGTTTGGCTATTGTAAATAATGCTGCAATGACTATATGGGTACATGTATCTCTCTGAACTAGTATTTTTGTATTTGGGGGGTAAATACCCAATTGTGCAATTACTGGATCACAGTTCTATTTTTAATTTTTTGAAGAACCTCCATATTGTCTTCCACAGTGGCTGGACCAGTTTGTTTTCCCACCAACAGTGCAACAGGGTTCCTTTTTTTCCACATCCTTACCAACACTTGTTGTTTCTTATGTTTTTGATTTTAGCCATTCTGACAAGTGTAAGGTGGTATCTCATTGTAGTTTTAATTTGCATTTCCCTGATGATAAGTGATGTTGAGCAATTTTTCAAGTGTCTGTTGGCCATCGGTATGTTTTCTTTGGAGAAATGTCTACTCATGTCTTCTGCCCATTTTTTAATTGGGTTGTTTTTTGGGTGTTGTATTATATCAGTTCTTTATATATTTTGGATACTAAATCCTTTATCAGATTTTATCATTTTATCATTTGCAAATACTTTCTCCTATTCAGTAGGTTGTCTTTTAGTTTTGTTGATTGTTTCCTTTGCTATTCAGAGAATTTTTGTTTTGATGTAGTCCTAATCGTTGGTTTTTGCTTTTACTTATCTTGCCTGAATGAGTAAACATCTTTTTTTTAATTCTACAATCTGAACTTATATCAATCATTCTTTTTTTTAAAAAAAAGATTTTATTTATTTATTTGACACACAGAGAGAGAGTGTGCGTGCACACAAGCAGGGAGAGCAGCAGGCAGAGGGACAGGGAGAAGCAGACTCCCGCTGAGCAGGGAGCCCAACACGGGGCTTGATCCTAGGACCCTGGGATCATGACCTGAGCCCAAGGCAGATGCTTAACTGACTGAGGCACCCAGGCGCCCCCCAATCATTCTTTCAATAAACATTTGATGAGGACTCTGACAAAAACTGTGGGAATACTAAATGAGTAATCACAGTCCCTAGCTTGTAGGACACGAGTGGCTCTAGGAAAGACTTCTCAAAGATGATGCTATTGAAAGAATACCTACATGAACAGAAATACATTAAGAGGAGACCTGTACAACTGGTGGAAAGTTTGGGATTGAATTAGTGATTAGGAAACTAACCAACCAAACACACAAACAAATGAAAAAAATTATTAGCTCCAGGAAAAACTAAAAACAATATAGGAAAGAAAAGATTCTCACCACCTTTATCTCTATATCAATAGTAAATTTCACCTACATGTCAAAGCATTTACAGAGTCAAGATAACTTGAAGTCTGAATACTGTCATAACCAAAATTAAGATATAACATTACTGGAAAAATAGCACCTAACTAATAAGATAAGTAGTGAAAAAACTAAATCCCCATCTTCTATAGTAGAAAGCCAATAAATTATGACTTAAAAAATTAAAAATTAATCAGCAGCAATACAGCATATTAGTTGGAGATATGGAGCTAAATACTGGAAGAATCAGGAAAAAGTTCAAATTGAGTACATCTGCAGAGTTGGAAACAGGGTAGGGTGGGGAGGACAGAAAACTGTTCTTTTCTGTAATGAAGTGTAGAGAATCATTCAACTTTATATGCATAAATTGATTAAAAATAAAAAATAAATTTAAGGGGAGCCTGGGTGGCTCAGTCAGTTAAGCATCCGACTCTTGATTTTGGCTCAGGTCATGATCTCAGGGTTGTCAGATAGAGCCTCACGTTGGGCTCCGTGCTGGGCGTGGAGCCTGCTTAAGATTCTCTCTCTCCCTCTCTCTGCCCACCTTCGCTTGCATGCTCTCTCGCTCTAAAAAAATAAAAAGTAAAAAATAAATTTAAAAAGCAACTTGTAAGACATTTAAACATGAAAAGTTGTTTTTTATGTTTTAAGTGAAAGAATTATAAAACAGCATATATGTATGATCCCATTTGTATTTTTAAAAAAGTGTGCAGACTGGGGTGCCTGAGTGGCTCAGTCAGTTAAGCATCTGGCTCTTGGGTTCAGCTCAGATCATGCTCTCAGGGTCCTGAAATCAAGCCCCGTGTCGGGCTCCATGCTCAGCGCAGAGTATGCTTGTCCCTCTCCCTTTGCTCCTCCCCTTGTGCTCTCTCTCTCTCCCTCCCTCTTGAATAAAGTCTTTTTTTTAAAAAAGATTTTATTTATTCATGAGAGACAGAGAGAGAGGCAGAGGCAGAGGGAGAAGCAGGCTCCCTGCCAAGCAGGGAGAAGTAGGCTCCCCGAGGAAAAGGGAGCCCGATGCGGGACTTGATCCCAGGACCCCGGATCATGACCCGAGCTGAAGGCAGATGCCCAACCATCTGAGCCACCCAGGCGCCCTTGAATAAAGTCTTTAAAAAAAAAAAAAAGTGTGCACGTTAACTACATATAGAAAAAACCTGAGTCATGTTTACCAACTATTAACATATTAACAATTATATTTCTATATAATAGGATTATTTTCTTGGGGAAGATTCCTCTTCTATAAATTTACTACAGCAGGGGCGCCTGGGTGGCTCAGTTGGTTAAGCGACTGCCTTCGGCTCAGGTCATGATCCTGGAGTCCCGGGATCGAGTCCCACATCGGGCTCCCTGCTCAGTAGGGAGTCTGCTTCTCCCTCTGACCCTCCCCCCTCTCATGTGCTCTCTCTCTCTCATTCTCTCTCTTTCAAATAAATAAATAAAATCTAAAAAAAAAAAAAATTTACTACAGCAAGTATATATTTTTACAATAAGAAGAAAAACACTATTTTTAAAAGTTGAAAATCTTAACCCTTACATATATGGTCAAATAATTTTCGACAAGGGTGCCAAAACCCATTCCACAGGGAAGGACAACCTTCATAACAAATGGTGTTGGGAAGCAAGACATTCATATGCAAAAGAATGACCTGGACCCTCAATTTATACCATATACAAAAATTTACTGAAAACGGATCAAAGACCTAAATGTAAGAACTAAACTACAAAACTCTTAGAAGACTACAGAGGTAAAAAGCTTCATGACACTGGATTTGGCAATGATTTCTTGGATATAACACCAAAACAAAAGGAAAAAAACAGATAAATTGGACTTTATAAAAATTAAAAAACTTTTGTGCATCAAAGGACATTATCAACAGAATGAAAAGAACATAGAATGGGAGAAAATATCTGCAAATCATATTTGATAAGGGGTTAATATCCAGAGTATATAAAGAACTACAACTCAACAACAAAATAACAAACAACATGATTTTAAAATGGGCAAACAGAAGGTGGGGGTGCCTGGGTGGCTCAGTTGGTTAAGCGTCTGCCTTTGGCTCAGGTCATGATCCCAAGGTCCTGGGATAGAGCCCCACATCCTCTCCCTCTGCCTCTACCCCAGCTTGTGCTCTCTCTCTCTCTCTCTCTCACTCTCTCAAATAAATAGGTAAAAATCTTAAAAATAAATAAATAAATAAATAGAACGGGCAAACAGGGACACCTGGTGGCTCAGTCAGTTAAGCCTCTGACTCTTGACCTCACCTCAGGTCTTGATCTGTGTCATGAGTTCAAGCCCTGTGTTGGTCTCCACGCTGAGCATGGAGCCTACTTAAATAAATAAATAAGTAGGCAAACAACTTGAATAGACATTTTTCCAACGAAAATATGCAAATGGTCAATAAGCACATGAAAAGATGCTCAACATCATTAATTATTAGGGAAATGCAAATCAAACCATTAACCACTTTATACCCATTAGAATGACAACTATAAACACAAACACACACACACACACACACACACACACACACACACAATAACTGCTGGCAAAGATGAGGAGAAACCAGAACTTGTGCACTGCTGATGTTAATGTAAAATGATGCAACCACTACAGAAAACAGTATTAGAGGTTCCCCCAAAATTAAAACGTAGAATTAAAATACAATCAAGCAATTCCACTTCTGATTTTATGCCCAAAAGAATTCAAAGTAAGGAGTCAAAAAGATATTTGCATACCAATGTTCATAGCAGCATTATTCACAATAGCCGAGAGGTGGAAGCACCCAAGTGTCCATCCCAAGTGACAGATGAATGGATAAACAAAATGTAGTACATACATACAATGGCATATTATTCAATCTCAAAAAGGAAGGAAATTCTCAAACACACCACAACATGAATGAGCCTTGAAGACATTATGCTAAGTGAAAGAAGCCAGTCACAAAAGGTCAAATATATGATTCCACTCTTAATAGGCACTTAGAGTACGCAAATTCATAGAGACAGAAAAGTAGTTTCTCTCTGGTGGTTGTCAGGGGCTGCAAGGACAGGATAACAGAGATTTATTGTTTACTGGGTACAGAATTTCATTTGGGGAAGATGAAAAAGTTCAGGTAGCGATGCATGCACAACAATGTTACTGTACTTAATGCCACTGAATTGTACACTTATAAATGGTTAAAATGGTAAATCTTATATGTATTTTACCACAATAAAAAATTTTTTTTAAATGACTACTAGGTACCCCTCAGATATAACTACAAAAGCCAAGTAATTTTCACTGACCCACTCTAAACTGCCAGGAACAAAGTGGTACCTTTGTGGAGTCCTTCACAGAACACTGAAATAAATCTAAGAATCACCTGTTCCAATTAGGAAATGAACCCTAGGGAAAAAGCCCAGAATCCTATAAGCTACCAAGGTATACTACACTGCTTCTAAAATGGCTCCCAATGATGCCCCATCTGATGCTTTTGATCACCGCCCCCCCATCGTGTGTAGGTGAATCTAGTGACTTGCCTCTAATGAATAGAATACAGCAAAAGTGATAGGAGGTCATTTCCCAGATGTATTATAAAAGACTGTGACGTCTACCTTGCTGACATTCTCTCTCTTTGGCTCTTCCCACTTGTTTACTCTGATGAAGCAAGCTGCCATGTTACCCCCAGGAAAGGCCCACATGGCAAAGAACTGAGGGCAGGTCCTGCTAGCAGAATTATATGGTTCCACTTACAATAGGTACCAACAGTTAGCAGAGAACTGAGGTCCTTGGTCCAACCACTCACAATGAACTGAATCATACCAACCATTGGATTAAGCTTGGAAATAGATCCTTCCTCAATTGAGCCATGTGACAACTACAGCCTACCTTGACTGCAGCCTGTGATTGACCCTAAAACAGAGTACCTAGCTGAGTCAAAAACCAAAATCTTGACTTACAGACACTGTGAGATAATAAATGTTGTTATTCTAAAACACTAAATTTTGGGTAATTTGTTATGCAGCAATACATAACTAATACACCAGACTTCAATGGCATGGGGCAATAGTTTCTCAAAGTTGTACATGAACCACAGGTTCTTTTTGATTCCACATCACCGATTATATCTAAAAAAATTAATGTAATTTGGCTGCAGTATCAATGCTGTCAAATAACTGGAATTCATTTTTTCAGTAACATAAGTTTATCAATCTTGACGCAAGAAAACTAGGTACTGCAAGAAAAAAATTAAATTCCTCCTTGACGATATCCTTAATGACCTAAAATAGGGAGTAAATAGCATACTAATAAATTCAGACAATGATGCTAAATGTGGAGGTGTTGTCAAAACAGACCCAAAGATGATGAAAATATGGACAAAACATACTAAATGGAGATTCAACTTGCCAAAAAACATGTGGTAAAAAATCACTGGAAACATTTGCTAGATAGAAAAGATTGAGAAGTAGGCAACAAATTAATAACACTGACAATCCCCTAGATTATAAATCCCTTGAAGATGAAGACCATATCATAATCACATACCCTCTGCCATAATCAAAAAAATCTAAACTTTGCAGTTAATCAATAGATAGTTGATGAAGTTAATTGATGAGCTAAAAATGAGACATCAAGCTATAATTTAAAGGTCATATAGATTCACATACACAAATACAACAGAAAGATGAGAGGAAAAGGAGAAATAAAGGGAAAATGAAAATAAGAATGATAAGAGGCAAAATGGCAAATGGATAAAAAAATTGTGTAAGAATTCCATAAACATAAGCCAAACCAAACCACACCTAATGAAGAGAACTCCCTGTAAGAGAAATTAACATAATACTGCCTTGTGTTTATTGTCTTCTAACTCCAGGGACTTCTCACAAAATAAACATTAAGACCAGACTACCTAGATTCAAGTCCTGGCTGTGTAATCTAAGGCCCATTACTTAACTTTTTGGGGCCTCAATTTCCTCATCCATAAAAAAGAGATAACAATGGCGGCTATCTAAGGATTAAAAGTGATAATATATGATATATGTAAAGTGTTTATTTATCATACTGCCTGGCACAATAAGTATGCTCAATAAATGGTTGTCACTACTTAGTAAACCATTTCGTATGCTTCTTAACCAAAAGAAGGTGAAATCGTCATATCCACAGACATACTACTGTCCAAAACAGACCCTGTATACTGCTTGAATGCTGATGAAAAGAAATTATGTTTGCATGGAGGCCCTGATTTTAAACCTATCATACAACTACTACTTATAAAATTCAAATAAAAACGTTTTTATCAGCAAGAGAAAATTATTACTCCACAACTATGATTACAAATTAAATCACAGCATTTGCATTGTTATAATTTTTCCTTTTAAAGTTAATAGAAAAATTAGTTGATCAAAAAGGGAATAAAAATAAATCAATGACACCTACTATTTCTAGATTGGCAACAGTATAAATTAGTTCCTAAATGGGTCTTGAAGCAAATTTTGAGAACCCACCCACATAAAGGAAGGAAGCATTATCATAGAGACTATCAAAGAAGAAATTATTTAAAAATAAAAACTTACTCTCATACACTGCTGGTAGGAATGTACTTTGGAAAATAGTTCTATATTATAAAGCTGCAAATATGCATACCCCATAACCCAACAACTCTTCTCCCAGGTATATATCCTAAAAACACTCTTCTCTCATGTGCAGCAGGAAATATACACAAATATGTTCGTAGCCACACCATCCATAAAACCAAAACTAAATACAACCCAAATGTCCAGCAAGAGAAGAATGGATAAAGTGTAGTATATTCATAGAGTAAAAAAAAAAAAGTATTAGTTTCTTACTGCTATTCTAGCAAATTACTACAAATTTAGTGGCAAAACAACACAAATTTATAATCTTATAGTTCTAGAGATCAGAAGTCCAGGATTCTAATGGGGATAAAATCAAGGTGTCAGCAAGGCTATGCTCCTTCTGGAGGCTATGGGGGAGAATCCCTTTTCCAACTTCTAGAAGCTGCCCGGATGGTTTGGCTCATGGCCCCATCCTCCATGTTCTGAGCTAGTAGTGTAGCATCTTCAAATCTCTCTTTGACCTTTGCTTCCATCATCACAGCTCTTCATATATGCTTCCCTCTTATAAGGTCCCTTGTGATTACACTGAACCAACCTGGATAATCAGGGATAATCTTCCCACCTCAAAAGCCTTAATTTAATCACACCTGCGAAGTCCCTTCCGCCATATAAGGTCACACATTCACAGTCTGCAGGGGATTAGGGCATGAATATCTTTCAGGGACTATTTTCTACCTACCACAAGAACTGTACTGAAATGAAAATGAAGAAACTACTGCAACACTGAACTACAGGAACAAATTAAACAACATTGAAAAAAAATCAAGCAAGACAAAAATCCTTTATATAAAGTATATAATATAAATACTTTTATATAAATATATACAATATAAATCCTTTTATATAAAGTTCAAAAATAAGTAAAACTAAATTATGTTAAATAAGGATACAAACATAGTAAGTCTATAAAGAAAACCACAGATACAATTTTTCACAAAAATCACAAGAATAGATTCCTTTGGGGTAAAGGGAGATGAGATCAGGAAGGGGCTTCTGAGATGCACGTAATGTTCTATTTCTCAACCATTTATAATTATTTGTTAAACTGAAAACTAAGTTTTATGTAGTCTGTGATTGATATGTCTTATAATAAGAACAGTAACAGATAATACTCATATGAACCAGAGGCAAGGATAGCCAGAACAGGAAAGATTAGGCAACAACCATCTAGCAGTGTGACTGACCAGCAAGAGACTGTTCCAACTATGCAATGGTGAAAAGCCAGTTAACCTATGAGTTGGGCATAGAGCAGAAATCTAGGTTCACAATAAATAAACAAGCTTAGAAACATATACATAATTTACAAGGTCTTCCTAATAGACTATAAATTTCTTGAGGTCAAAAGCAGAATTATTCTCATCTTTGTACTTAGTACTTACTGTAATACCAACCACAGAACAATCTTTCTAATAAATGTTTAATTACTGAAAGAATGAATGAAACTTCTTTCACCTCCTTTAGAGCTAACTGAAATTAAGTCATCCTCCAGCAAATAATTGAGAGTTGATTTGAAAATACAACATATAGTCATTCAATAAATTGCTATGAATACACAGAAGAGGAGATAGAAGTATAATGCAGGTTTTGCCCTCAATGAGTTTCATCAAGGAAAGAAGAAAATGTAAACAAATTATTCTTTGAAATAGAATACATAATACAAAAACAGAAATTAACATTAATCTCTGGATTAATTAAATTTAAATTTAATTAAAAATTTAAATTAAAATTAAATTTAAATTTAAATTAAATTAAAATTAAAATTAAAATTAAATTAAATTTACCTTTTAATTAAAAGGTAAAAAATATAAAAAGTTAATCAACATCAAATTGTATGAGCCAAGTACATATGACACATCAGAACTGCAGGAGGTTTACACGGGCTAGGATGATCGCACAAAGTTTCTTAAAGGAGGTGGAAAGGATTTACAATGGTTCGGTAGATTGCAAAATAGCCACAAATTGCTCCCATTCCTGTATACACATCTCTTTACATTGTAACCTTGCTTCATCTCCCAACAAGAGGTAGTTTCTTTCTCCATCCTAGAAACTGGACTTGGCCCTGTGACTTGCTTTGATCAATGGGACATTAGCAAACATGACCAGAAACTTGAAAAGCACGTAAGCACTGAACTTGCCCTCTTTTGCTGGTTTTGGAACCTAGATTGTGAAGAAACCCAAGATAGCTGACTGCCTCACATAAGTGAGCCCAGACAACACCAAAAAAAGAACCATTCATCTGGGCCCAAACTGCCAATCCACCGAATAGTTAAATTGTTGTTTTAGCCTCTGAACTTTGGGGTGGTTTGTTTGAAGGCAAAAGCTAACTGAGGAGCTAAGCAAAGGCACAGAAGAGGAAATGAACACAACATACAAGTGCATGGGAAAAATGAATGTGTACATTAGTCTAAATGGACTAAGATTTGTCTAAAAAGGTTCTGATCATAGAGAAAGAATACATACGTGCGAAAGGTAAAGTTCAGACTAAAAATCAGGCTAGGAAGAAAATGAACTCATTCTATTTCAGGAGACAAAAGGGAGCCACTGAAGGACTTCAGAGCATGGGGAGGATATAAAGCAATAGGAAAGGAAATCCAGTTAGAACTACTATTATTTAGATACACTAAAGTAATAAAATTCTCCTATTTGGAGGGGAAGCTAGATAATTCACAAAATAAAAACAGTGTGGTTTTTATAAGTAGTGCCATATATAGTTTATGTTAGATTCTGCTCTAATAGAAAAATAGGAAAATTATTTTAAAGATTTATTTATTTGAGAGAGAGAGAGAGAGACCTCACACACGTGAGTGCCCATGAGCAGGGGGAGCAGCAGAGGGTGAAGGAGATAAGCAGACTGCCCACTAAGCGGGGATCCCAACTCGGGGCTCGATCCTGGTACCCTGAGATCATGATCTGAGCCAAAATCAGGAGGCGGGTGCTTAACCAACTGGGCCACCCAGGTGCCTCAGGAAAATTATATTTACCTACAATTTTAATCCCAACGGAAAGAATGCTAGCATTAATCATCAGAAGAGCTTATGACGTGTCTAAAGGGTATAGAAGATATTTTTGAAACTATATTTGGGCATAAAGATAATACATAGATTTCTAATGACAGCATAGCTGTGAAATATGACTCCTCTTTCTTTGAGATTTAAATATACTCACCAGACCACTGCAGTTCCTGGCCACAATAAAGTAATAGGGACCATATTTACCCTCCCACCTTCAACAACTAGAAAAAAGGACAATGGATTTTATTTTTTTTTTTTTTTAAGATTTTATTTATTTGTTTGACACAGAGAGACAGCGAGAGAGGGAACACAAGCAGGGGGAGTGGGAGAGGGAGAAGCAGGCCCCCTGCCGAGCAGGGAGCCCGATGCGGGGCTCCATCCCAGGACCCTGAGATCATAACCTGAGCCAAAGGCAGACGCTCAACCTACTGAGCCACCCAGGCGCCCCAGGACAATGGATTTTAGACACTATAGAAACAGGCACTACAGAACAGGGATCCATGAGAAAAGGGAAATAAGTAAGGCAAGTCTTACAATTGCCCCCAACTCACCACTTGGGACAGAATTTCCAGGCAACAGCACAGGAATGGGGAAAACAAAGAGAGCCCAACAGTCTCACTGAGTTGAGGAGACAAAATTCAGAGTTCTGGGGAAGTCAAAACAGGACAAAACACTGGAAAGGAGAGATCAGCACAATGAGCTGTGGCTATCTAAAGAGGACTGATTCCCCTTGAGACTCTGGCTGAGTACTTAAAAGTGTATGTGTGTAAGGAAGTGAAGTGATCAAAGTTAGGTTCAAATCACTGGGAATGGGCAGGCAGAACAATCTCTGCCTATAGCAGTAGGCTGCAAATAGTTTGCATACTCACCAGACAGGGTGAAAAAGACCTTCAAAAACATCCAAGACCTTGAATGCATCAAACTATTTTCAATTAACTTAACTGTATCCCAAAATAAACCCCCAAAATATTTAAAGGAATGCAAAAAAAAAAAAAAAAAAATTCTAGCACATAACAATGTAAAATCATAATGCCTAGCACTCAAACAAATTACCAGGGATGCAAATAAGGAAAAATATCGTCAATAAAAACAGACCCAAGTCAAAGCAATCTTGAGAAAGAAAAACAAAGATGGAGGTATCACAATCCCAGATTTCAAGATCTACTACAAAGCTATAATAATCAAAACAGTGTGGTATTGGCACAAAAACAGACACATAGATCAATGAAACAAAACCCAGAAATAAAACCAACATTTATGGTCAATTAGTCTACAACAAAATGAGCAAGATTAAACAATGGAGAAAAGACGGTCTCTTTAGTACATGGTGCTGGGAAAACTAGACAGCTACATGCAAAAGGATGAAACTGGACCACTCTCTTATACCATACACAAAAATGAACTCAAAATGGATTAAAGACCTCACTGTGAGACCTGAAACCATAAAATTCCTAGAAGAAAATATAGGCAGCAATCTCTCTGACATTGGCCTTAGCAACATTTTTCTAGATAGGTCTGTGCAGGAAGGGAACAGGAAATTAAAAATAAACTATTCAGACTACACCAAAATAAAAAGCTTTTGCACAGTAAAGGAAACCATCAACAAAACGAAAAGGTAACCAACTGAATGGGAGAAGATATTTGCAAATGATATATGTGATAAGGAGTCAATATCCAAAATATATAAAGAACTTAGACAACTCAATGGCAAAAAAACCCAAATAATCCAATTTAAAAATGGGCAGAGGTCCTAAATAGACATTTTTCCAGAGAAGACATACAGATGGCCAACATACACATGAAAAGATGTTCAACATCACTAATTATTAGGGAAATGCAAATTAAAACCACAATGAGGTATCATCTTATACCTGTCAGAATGGCTAGCATCAGAAAGATAAGAAATAGGGGCGCCTGGGTGACTCAGTCATTAAGCATCTGCCTTCGGCTCAGGTCATGATCCCAGGTCCTGGGATCGAGCCCCACATCGGGCTCCCTGCTTGGCGGGAAGCCTGCTTCTCCCTCTCCCACTCCCCCTGCTTGTGTTCCTGCTCTCGCTATCTCTCTCTCTGTCAAATAAATAAATAAAATATTTTTTAAAAAAGATAAGAAATAACAAGTGTTAGCAAGGATGTGGAGAAAAAGGAATCCTCTTAAACAACTGGTGTAATGCAAATTGGTATAGCCACTGTGGAAAACAGTATGGACATTCCTCAAAACACTAAAACTAGAAATACCATACGATCCAGTAATTCCACTACTAGGTATCTACCCCAAAAAAAAAAAAAAGAAAACATTAATTCAAAAAGATATATGCACCCCCATGTTTACTGAAGCATTACTTACAAAAGCCAAGATACAGAAGCAAACTAAGTGTCCATCAAGAGATGAATGAATAAAGAAGAACTTATATATATGGAATAATATAGAATGCGGAATATTACTCAGTCATAAAAGAATGAGATCTTGCCATCTGTGACTAAGATGGATAGACCTAGAGGGTATTACGCTAAGTGAAATAAGTCAGACAGAGAAAGACTAATACCATATTTCACTTATATGTGGAATCTTAAAAACAAACAAACAAACAAACAGTTAACTAAAAAAATCAGACCCACAAAAACAAAGAACAAACTGCTGGTTGTCACAGGGGACGGCAGTGGTGGGATGTGCAAAATGTATGAAGGGGAATGAGAGGTATAGGCTTCTAGTAATGGAATTAATAAGTCACAGAGATGAAAGGTTAAACATAGGAAATATAGTCAATGGTACTGTAATAGCATTGTATGGTAACAGATGGAAGCTACACTTGTGGTGAGCATAGCATAACTCTAGACTTGCTTTAGCACTAGGCTGTACACACCTGAAACTAATGTAACATTGTGTATCAATTATACTTCAAGACAAAGGAAGGAAAGAGGGAGGGACTGAGGGAGGGAAGGAAGGAGAGAAGGAAGGAGGGAAGAAAGGAAGGGAGGGAGGGAAGGGAGGAAGAAAGGAAGAAAGGGAGAAAGAAAGAGAAAAAAAGAGAGAAAAAGGAAGGAAGGAAAGGAAAGGAAGGAAGGGTGAAAAAAGAAAAGAAAAGGAAAGGAAAGAAGAAAGAAAGAAAAGAAAGAAAGAAAAGAAAGAAAGAAAAGAAAGAAAAGAAAGAAAGAAAGAAAGAAAGAAAGAAAGAAAGAAAGAAAGAAAGAAAAGAAAAAAGAAAAGTAAAAACAGACCCAGAAAAGATACAGATGATAGAACCGATAGACAAGGAATTCTAGACATGAAAAGTAGATTATCTGAGATAAAAAACAAACAAAAAAAACCCCAACACTGTATAAGATTAACACCAGATTAGCTACCATAGAAAAAGGGATTAGTGAACTTCAAGAAAGAGGAAAAAACTACCCAAAATTAAACATACAGAGAAAAAGAAACCAAACCAACACAGCATCAGTTAGCTAAGCGCTAACAACAAAAAGCCTAACATACATGTAACTGGAGTCCCAGAAGGAAAGAACAGATTGTTTACACTTTTACTTTGTTGTCAGTTACTGTAACCATACTGTCTTATATAAAGTTTCTCTCCACTTTTAGTAGACATTTTAATTTCTAGATACACTTATTGGGCCCAGAAAGATTTCATGCTTAGGGGGAAAAAAATCTAAAGAGAAATGTCTTAAATCTTTTCAAATTTGATGAAAACTATAAATATACCAAACACCCGCTATTATTAAAATGAAAGATCAGATGCTTTCAAAGTAATCATGATTTATTATGTAAATAATATTTAGAATACATAATCTATATTCCAAAAATAGATAAATATAGTTAGATGCAGAGTGGCTATCTCATATATCTCAAAAGGCAAAATACTATATTTTTCACATTATAAAAATAATCTCAATTATGTATTTAAACAAGCTGAGATACAGACACAAATTTTCAGAGACTACACAACAGGTAAGTTTTCAAGACATCTAATAATATTAATGTAAACAACAGAAATAAGAGTCAAGAATTGGATAAAACCCACAGGATTTTGTTTTTGTTTTACCCCACAGGTTTTAGCAAGAGCCTCTCTAAAGGGTTATTAAAAAGTGATGAAGGGTGCCTGGGTGGCTCAGTTGTTTAAGCGACTGCCTTCGGCTCAGGTCATGATCCTGGAGTCCCGGGATCAAGTCCCGCATCGGGCTCCCTGCTCAGCAGGTAGTCTGCTTCTCCCTCTCCTGCTCCCCCCCTCTTGTGCTCTCTCTCTCTCTCTCTCACTCTCTCTCTCAAATAAATAAATAAAATCTTTAAAAAAAAAAAGTGATGAAGATTTGTGCATAACCCTATTTGCTGATAGCAAAAGGAAAGGAACATTTAGTTACCACCCTTACTTCAAATGTTCCTTCTAAACTTTTACAGGAGGTGAATTACGCTTCCAGCAGCATGGAATCTTTCTGGGTTCAATAAATATATTCAAGAAAGTAAAATATCTATTAAAGAGAAAGTTTACAAGTCAGTATGGTTACAATTACTGACAACAGGATAAAAGCGTAAACAATCTAGTTCTATTCTCCCTGACTACAACACTAACAACTATAAAAGTACAGTGTAACTTACATATCCAGATTGTAATGAAAACACGAAACAAGACCATTCCTTGGGTAAAATCTTCTGTAACCGTATCAACCAAACAAAGCATTATACCTATGATCTTCCCACTAAGACAAAGGAAAAAACATCAATACAGAAAACTTCCCTGTAATGATCTCCATTGTAATTATATTTTAAGTATATTAATTTCCCCTTTTAAAAATGCAAAACTGAGGTGAAAAGAGATTAAGTAATCTAAGGTCCTATGATATGTTACAGTAGAAATGATAATACATTCAAATCTCATCTTGATGCATAATTAACAGTTTATATTCATTTATTTTGTAAGCATTTATTAATTTAAGAGGTTAATGGCTCTAACCTTATTTTCTAATCCAAAATTAGGTGCCAGCATATGATAAGGGATTTTTTTTCTGATAAATGCATTATATATTTTAAACTTATAAAGATATTAAAATTATATCCTAATTACTTACACATTTTTTTTTAAAGATTTTATTTATTTATTTGACAGAGAGAGACACAGCGAGAGAGGGAACACAAGCAGGGGGAGTAGGAGAGGGAGAAGCAGGCTTCCCGCTGAGCGGGGAGCCCAATGCGGGGCTCGATCCCAGGACCCTGGGATCATGACCTGAGCCAAAGGCAGACGCGCTTAATGACTGAGCCACCCAGGCGCCCCTACTTATACATTTAATAACTCACCTATAAACTGCTAGATTCTAGCTAAGAGAGAATTCTCTACTTACCTGGAAGACCTCTTTCTTATAACCATACATACCCTCCTACTGGTAATGCCTAGTCCTAATTTCTGAGGTTCAAGCAGAGAATGTGAAACATAACAACTATATAAACATAACAACTATTGATAGGAATTCTGTCAATACTCAAGCAATTGAAGCCTGGGAGAACCCAAAGTAGAAACTCATATTGGAGGAAGACATGAACTCTGTAGGACCAAATTTTTCAAAGTGTCCTGGCGTTCTGAAAGGATTTTGTCTAAAGCTGTTTCCAAAGTTGTGTGAGCATTTTCTTATTAAAAATTTTTATTAAAATTTATTAAAAATATTATTATTATTTATTATTTTTAATTATTTAACTGCTTACACCTATAATATTATCTACTAACCTCTGAATCTGGTAGAGAATGTAGAATAAACTGTGGGTGACAAAACAGAAGACTACTTCCCTGAACCCACTTCCGAGACTGTTAGGTCTGTCTGTAAATATGTTCATGCATTTTCCCTTCATGATGCTTGGAACACCTGTAATTCCTTACTCTACAACAGATTGCCCTCCCTATATTGTAAGCTCTAAAAGTGACATTATTTTTGTCCTTTTCGCTGCCAAATCTCTAACCCCTAGCAGAGTAACACAGTAGATGCTTAACAAATATTTAACAAACGAATGGATAAAACTATTAAAATAGTTCTAAGGAGAGATAATGAGGTGCAGAGAGGCTACTACATTAAGGTGGTAGCAAGGGAAATGAAAAGGAGAGATTTTGTGCAAGCAGAACCAGGGGAAAGAGGAAGCCAAAACATATATACATAATGAGATTTTTGAGCTTGGGTGACTGATTAAATAGTAATACCTTCGTTTGTAGAATTAAAGCACTTGAAAGAGGGCTGACTTTTGTCTTGGACATGTTGAATTTTTTAAGTGCTAAATAAATGTAGCAGAATCGAAGTCCTAATCTAGTTTACTATCTACCATACGAATTACTTTCCAGATGATTTTTTCAAATCAAATTTCATGAGAGGCAGGAGTCTCTTTGGCTATTTATTTTTTCCTATTTCTTCCCCCTCATCTCTGCCTTCTTGGCCATTGGGAAATGTTGATAAAACCATTTTTGAAGTATTTTAGAAACTGAAGCCCTTAGCGGATCAAAGAAAAAAAGAAAGAGGGGCTTCCCAAACTTAATACATAATATACAACACATGCGGAAAACTAAATGTCAGACAAAATACAGTATTTAGATAAACAAGGGAAACCATGCAAAATCACTTTTTAAAAAAGGCAATTACCTAGAAACTGCAAAAAGAAAAAAAGACAAGGATAAAAGGAAGCAACCCAAGTGTCCATCCATAGATGGATGAAGAAAAAGTGGTATATATACATGATAGAATATTATTCAGCCATAAAAAAGAATGAGATCTTGCCATTTGTGACAACATGGATGGACCTAGGGAGTATTTTGCTAAGTGAAATAATTCAGACAGAAAAGGATAAATACCATATGATTTCACTTATATGTGGAATCCAAAAACCAAAACAAACAAATAAACAAAAAAGCATTAACAGACCCATAAATACAAAGAACAAAGTGATGATTGCCACATGGGGGATGGGCAAAATAGGTGAAGGGGAGTGGGAGGTACAGGCTTCCAGTTATGGAATAAGTCATGGGAAAAAAGGTTCAGCATAGGGAATACAGTGAATGGTACTGTAATAGCACTGTATGGGGACAGATGGTAGCTACACTTGTGGTGAGCACAAGATAACATATAGAGTTGTGTACATATGAAACTAATGTAACACTGTGTATCAACTACATATGTCAATGAATAAACAAAACAAAATAATGATAAAAAGCATTTTGGTAGAAACACATACAACGGCAAGTAAGTTTTCTAATTCAAACATTTAAAAATACTGATTCTTATTTTCAATAAAGTTGCAAACTTTCTGTAAAAAAAAAAATACTGATTCTTAAAACAAGGTTAGGTTAAGGAGCACCTGGGTGGCTCAGCCGGTTAAGCGGCTGCCTTCAGCTCAGGTCATGATCCCAGGGTCCTGGAATCGAGCCCCACATCGGGCTCCCTGCTCGGCGGGGAGCCTGCTCCTCCCTCTCCCTCTGCCTGCCTCTCTGTCTACTTGTTCTCTCCTCTCTCTCTATCTCTCTGTCAAATAAATAAATAAAAAATCTTTAAAACAAAACAAAACAAAACAAGGTTAGGTTAAATCTTGACAGCTTACCAGAGGGGGCCAAGAAGCTACCACCCCCCTTCTTCAGAAGACACTAAAACACCTCAGATTCTTTTCAAAGAACACTTCATTTTTTACCATGGGAAGCTTTACTCTAATCAAAGTGAAAGCAAATTTCATAATACAATAAAAAGGAACTATCAACATCCCAAAACATCAAGAATCTTATATACAAAGGCAAAACAAAACATGGGAAAAATTTCAGAATGTTTGCAAACATTTACAAGTACTGTATGTTCAATTAAGAATCAAGAACATATAAAATATAAAATAGGGGCACCTGGGTGGCTCAGTTGGTTAAGCGACTGCCTTCGGCTCAGGTCATGGTCCCAGGGTCCTGGGATCGAGCCCCACATCAAGCTCCCTGCTCCGCGGGAAGCCTGCTTCTCCCTCTCCCACTCCCCCTGCTTGTGTTCCCTCTCTCATTGTCTCTCTCTCTGTCAAATAAATAAATAGAAAATCTTTAAAAAAAAAAAAAGAACATATAAAATAATTACAAAAAGAAGAATAATTATGTCTACCATAGTCATATAAAATAAATAAATATATACCAAGAAATCTGCTTAAAAATCACCTGTTTAAAAGATGAAATAGTGGGGCGCCTGGGTGGCTCAGTTGGTTAAGCGACTGCCTTCGGCTCAGGTCATGATCCTGGAGTCCCGGGATCGAGTCCCGCATCGGGCTCCCTGCTCGGCAGGGAGTCTGCTTCTCCCTCTGACCCTCCCCCCTCTCATGTGCTCTCTCTCATTCTCTCTCTCTCAAATAAATAAATAAAATCTTTAAAAAAAAAAAAAAAAAGATGAAATGGTCTGGCAAAATTGACATTCACATTATGTAAATAATTTAATTTCAATCTGTATTTTGAAGACTTTTATTTTTTAAAGTAATCTCTAGACCCAACATGTGGCTCAAACTCACAACCCCGAGATCAAGAGTCACATGCTCTTTGGGGCGCCTGGGTGGCTCAGATGGTTAAGCGTCTGCCTTCGGCTCAGGTCATGATCCCAGGGTCCTGGGATCGAGCCCCACGTCGGGCTCCCCGCTCAGCGGGAAGCCTGCTTCTCCCTCTCCCTCTGCCTCTCTCCCTGCTCACGCACGCTCTCTCTCTCTCTCTCTGTATCTCAAATGAATAAATAAAATATTTAAAAAAAATAAGTCACATGTTCTACCAACTGAGCCAGTCAGGTGCCCCTCAATCTGTATTTTATTTTATTTATTTTTAAAGATTTTATTTATTTATTTGAGAGAGAGAATGAGAGAGAGAGAGCATGAGAGGGGGGAGGGTCAGAGGGAGAAGCAGACTCCCTGCCAAGCAGGGAGCCCGATGCGGGACTCGATCCTGGGACTCCAGGATCACAATCTGAGCCGAAGGCAGTCGCTTAACCAACTGAGCCACCCAGGCGCCCTGTATTTTAAATCTACAATCAAAGATCACCACATATTAAGGAAGATAGAAACTTTTGAGTGGTAATACTATATGTGTTGTACATATGCTGAAAATTCAGTTCTAAAAACCTCAACTTTTTCATATAGACTTAAAGGCTCTCGTACCAAACATGGAAATAAGACATTTAACCTGAAACACTGAGTATTTTATAGAATAAAAGCTATAAAAGTATTTTCAACACAAGGATTCTAGCCAGTAAAGCCTGGGGGGTGGGGAATCTACCACTGCCATCACTATTGTTTACCATATACTGGATAACAAAAAAATTTAATTTCAAAAATTTAAAAATATTGAAGATGTCCTGCAATATTACTAATCAAATAAACTGACAAACCACCAGCTATATATATATATATTTTTTTTTAAGATTTTTTATTTATTTATTTGACAGACACAGCGAGAGAGGGAACACAAGCAGGGGGAGTGGGAAAGGGAGAAGCAGGCCTCCCATAGAGCGGGGAGCCCTATGCGGGGCTCGATCCCAGGACTCTGGGATCATGACCCGAGCCGAAGGCAGACGCGTAACGACTGAGCCACCCAGGCGCCCCCCCACCAGCTATATTTTGAGTATTTCACAAAAAACCTCAAAAAGAGAGAAAAAAAAAAAAGAATACATTACTAGAATATTTTTGAGTAACATATGCTCAAATTGTCTTTTTTTTTAAGGATTTATTTTAAAGTTTTATTAAAGTAATCTCTAGACCCAACATGGGGCTCAAACTCATGACCCTGAGATCAAGAGTTGCATTTTTTCCGACTGAGCCAGCCAGGCACCCCATATGCTCAAATTGTAAAGTTGCTTGCCACACGTCTATAAAATAATTTTCTTTTCTTTCTTTCTTTCTTTTTTTTTTTTTGAGACAGCACAAGTGGGAGAGGGGCAGAGGGAGCGGGAGAAAGAGAATCTTAAACAGGCTCCATGCTCAGTGTGGAGCCTGACACAGGGCTGGATCTCATGACTCTGAGGATCACGACCTGAGCTTAAATCAAGAGTGGGAAGTTTCACTGACTGAGCCACCCAGGCGCCCCTAAAGAATTTTTCTATAGGAGTTTTTTTTTTAAGTGGGGAAGGAAGTAAGCTACATTCTCCATTAATTCTCAAAGCCTGTTTTATTTTGCAAATCAATTCAGCCCACACTAGTTCAATATGGTCATTAAACCTTTTCCCTTATGTATTTTTTTTTTTTAAGGCAACAAGCATTCATTAACTCACAGAGTTTCTGAGCGTTAGGAATCTGAGAGTGTCTTAGTTGGGTTGCTCCAGGTCAAAGTCTCTCTCGAGTGGCAGTCAAGTTCTCATCTCTATATATTACTTTTTAAAGTTATAAAACAAAGAATTGACTGCCCCTGCCAAAGTTACATTCCATGATCATAGTGAACTCAGCTCCATAACATTCATTTACATTGAAAAACCAACAATCACTACAATTCTCACATTTTAGTGCATTTTTTATGTAAAATACCTTCAAAATGGTCTAAATTATACAAACTTCACTTCCAACACTACATTTAAAGACACTTGAAGTCCTACATAATTGAGTTCAATTTGCTAAAGCAAATGAGCCTAATCTCATGAAGATTTCCTAAGGCATTAAAATAATCAGTATTTTTTAAAGTCAAAAAAGACACAAAATCTGAAGTCCTATGCAGTACAATAGAGAATTCACTAAATTATGTATTAACCATAGTACAAGATGAGCGAGATGTATTATTCTTAGCCCCCTACTGAAGATCAAATTTGTTTCAATTTAATATTAGAAGTTAAGTTAAAGAAGCTAAGGACTTCAATTTCCTTTATATGTCTAACACTGAAAGAGGAAAAACATTTCTTAACATTGTATCATAAAGGAAAAGTGCTAGAGAAACTTTCTTTCATAACCATGCTTCAAACATCACTTTCAGTGCCTTGATAAAAACGTATCATACAGGAAAACATAAGCTTCTAAATTAAATATTCCTTTTGGTATCTTTTCAATTTGATAGATTGCAATATGCCATGGAAGTCATTATTTGAAAAATTTCTAGAGTTAATATTAATTCTTCAAGATTATTCATATTACTAATATTTGTCATCATTACTACTTCTTTATAAGAAATACATGGCATTCAATTTCCTCAATACTTTAAAATCAATCTCCTATTTCCCCTTTCCCCAAAACAGAACGTTACTCTATTCTATTTAGCCAAAAGAAAACAGCAAACACATCTTTGTGGTCTATTCTGGGAAATCAGTGTTTAGAAACCAATGCAACTGTTATTAATGGCTCAGAACCAAACACTGTAACAAAACACACTGAGTGGATCCTCCCTGTGTATGTACATGCGCCCATTCATAATAATGTGATCCTCACACATGCATACAAAATCTCAATTTCTATTGAATACCAGAACATCTTTACATAACATCTTATAACACAGGTTATAAGAAAACTGCCCTCTTTAATGTTCAAAGAAAGAACAATTTCTAAAGCTAAGGATGAGAAGAGTTAATACCGGGATTGCTGCCACCTATCAACTTTAATTCAAAGCAAAGTACAACTCAATGTCATTTTTACCTCTAATGCTGCCACGCTGAAACAAAATTAACTTCACTGTGCGATAAAGTATCCTGGCATCCCAGGGGATTATTTACTTCCCTGATTTGACATTACATATGTGTGGAGTCTTTTGTCCCTCCCACAGCATCCCAGAGTGTCAACATCATCTTAGTCAAGGCAAATGACGGGCAAATCCCTCAGGTCATTACTTCGAACCTTAAGTACCAAAAAGTCATGGCCTTCATCGTCGTTACTACACAGCGAACACTGTACAGTCCCATGCCCCCTTCTATTATATTTGGGGAAGCGGAGTGCGAAAGAAGCACTCGGTGTATCCTGAGAATTCTCTGTGTTCAGTCCTGGTACCAGAAACAGCATGAATACAAGTAATATGTGGGTCACCCACAGAGAGAGAAACAGACGAAGCTTCGTGACCCTCCAAGTTCAGTGAAGACACCAAAAGCTTCTCGGGAAACGGGGCACAAGCCTTCGGGGAAAGGGGGCAGAAGCAGAAGGTCTCCGAGGTGGAGTGACTAGATCTGGCACAAGCCCAGGGCGTGGGCAGCGACCGAGGAGTCTCTCGTACCCTTCCCCTCCGCACCAGGGTCGGTCACTCCGCGAGGGGTGCGGTCGGAGGAGGGGGTCAGGACTGGGGGAGAGCGGGGCCCGGTGCGCCCCAGCAGCGCCCTGGGGGCTCGGGGGGGTGTGTCCTACCTGGGCCGTGGCGGACGCAGGGATTTCGGGCGGAGGGCTCGGATCCAGCTCAGGGCCAGGACCCGCAGATATCAACCCTTAGCAGGCGGGACCGCCGCCGCCTGCCCATCCCCCGCCGCCGACTGCGGCGGGACCCGAGCGCGGCTTCGAGGGCCGGCCGGCTTGGCAGTCCCCTCGGGTACCGTCCGCGTTTACTGGCGGCGGCGGCGGCTGCTGTTAATGCTGCTGCTGGCCGCCCCCAGCCGCTGCTCTTGTGCCAGCCCCTGTTCCTCCTCCTGCCGCCGCCGCCCCCGCCTCGTCCCCACCGCTCCCATCGCCGCTGCGGCGACTACTGCAGCGCCCGCTGACCCGACCCGACGTTATTCTCCCCCTTCGCAACCCGACACAGCCTAGCCCACCTGCCCTGCCAGTACGCACGCCCACCTCTCCGCCACAGGTGCTGATTGGAGAGCGCGTCCCGGGCCCGCCACGTCGGTTGGCTGGTCCCATTGCCTATCACGAAGTGGGCGGAGAGTCAGGCAGGGAGCGTCTCCGCCCCCCACCGGAGAATTGCCGCTATCTTCAGGTTTGCCTGAGAGGGCGAGTTACCGGGAAAGGAGCATCACAATGGCAGCGCGCATGTGCGCCGGAATTCTGGGCCTTGTAGTTCCAGCCGCAGCCGCAAACGCCCGCCGGTCCCGAGTCGAGAAGTAGAGCTTCTGAGACTAGTGGTTGGCGCACAGTGGTGTCCTCCTAGCTCAGTAGTTAACTTGCTTATAGGGGCATGATTGTGACCCCAGGATTGGGCTTTTTGGAAAAAAATCGGAAATGCGTTGTTACATTACGAATTTACACACTGAGACAGTCACGAAGAAGGGCCCCAAATCGTGAGGCCCTACCATGCCACCTCCTCAGAACCGGAGCTGCCAGGATCTGACAAATTGGCGCTGTCCCCAGAACCGCCTAACATGAAGCTAATCACTAGGGAGAGGCCTAAAGGTATGAGGAGGAAAGGAGACGGAGACCTCCAGAAAAGAATACCAGCCTGGAGCCCGAAGTATCCTTACGGTTTCTGCAACCCATGAAGAATGAGATTTCCTTCCCTTTTTAAAACACCCCCAGCGAAGGGTTCAATGAGCATCCCCTGCGAGCACCAGTTTGGGAATCTAAGCGCGGGAATGCGGGAGTCCCTCGAAGACTTTCAAGGAAAAACGAGGAGAGCAGAGCAAAGAGGTTGTGTGGGATGAATTTGTATTAGGTGTTGATTGTGTCAAGCTCTTTGGTGAAGAGGAAACCTTAAGATTAAACCTCTCCCATCCTCACCCACCAGTTTACAGAAGAAAAGTCTCAAAGAGATTTAACAACTTTCCAAGGCTATAAAACTAACTACTGGCAGAACCAAAACTCAAGTCTCTTAAGTTTACTCCTGTGCCCAATGCTTTTTTTACTTAATAATCAAGGGACTGAAAATATGCAATGACTTGTGAGCTTCATTTTGTTTTAAATCTTTTTCTTCACTCAAGTGACATTATGATTAAAGCTGATTAATTAGGAGTGTGGAAAAGTTAAATATAAATCCTATATTCAATCTCTGAACTGTTATAGAATCTGTTTCTTCTTGTTCAGGAAATGGCACAGCCTCTCGACATTCTTTAAAAAACAGCAGATACCTCCACTGTCTGTCATGTCTAGATCCTTGGATGAAAAACAGGACAAAGTGTACATTAAAGGCAATTGATGATGCAGCTCATCTTGTTCTATTCAAACTTAAAGAAGATGCCAAATCGTTTCCTTTCCACTGATTAAAACCACAAGTTGTTTTTCCCATTACTTTGTCTCACAGAATATAGTTCACAATATTGACTGGGCAAGTAATTTGAATTGGAAGGGATTAGGGTTTCTGCAAATGCTTTTCTTTAAAATTAAAGAAGTTTTTAGGGGAAAAAAAGTCCAGATTCATTGAAATTATGCCTGGCAATATTTCAAATAGCTATTCTCTATTCAAAGAGAATATTTTTCACTCACCAAATACAGTGTTCTCTTCAAGCTACCCAGATATAATCTCTGCTATCATGGATAAGGTTTTTGTTTGTTTGTTTTGGGTTTTTTTTTTTTAGAGCGGGGAGAGAGAGAGTGTGTGTGTGCCTGCTGGGGGTGGGGGGCTGGGGGTGGGGGGCTGGGGAGGGGTGGAGGGAGAGGGAGAAAGAGAATCATAAGCAGGCCCCCACTCTCAGCACGGCAGAGGCCTGGGGACAGGGGGGCTCCATCTCACAATCCTGAGATCATGACCTGAGCCGAGATCATGACCTGAGCTGAAATCAAGAGCCAGTCACTTAACCGACTGAACGACCCAGGTACCCCTGTAAGGGTTTTGATTAATGTATTCACAGAATTACTATTTTATTTATTTTAAATGTATCAGTAGATATAGCTGGATTCTCCAAATATGGACAGATGATTATTCTTCTGATTGTTATTTTATAACCAACTCCATTTGCAAATCCATGAAGGGTAAGATAAATAGAAGAGTATGTGAGAAAGCAATCCAGTAGCTGTATATCAAGAATGAATTTTTACTTTATTTTTTTATTTTTTTATTTTTATTTTTTTTAAAGATTTTATTTATTTGCGAGAGAGAGAATGAGAGACAGAGAGCATGAGAGGGAGGAGGGTCAGAGGGAGAAGCAGACTCCCCGCCGAGCAGGGAGCCCGATGTGGGACTCGATCCCGGGACTCCAGGATCATGACCTGAGCCGAAGGCAGTCGCTCAGCCAACTGAGCCACCCAGGCGCCCAAGAATGAATTTTTATTTTAATGCAGCACAGAGGGAAGTGTTCTATGATGAGGATCTTGAGAATAGGGCAATAGTATATCTCAGAGTAGGAATTGTAAGATTGAATATATAGTGAAAGTTAATGCCATAGGAGTGGGAATCGTGGGATATTGAACTTCTCAAGGAAAACAGTTTCCCAAGTCTCCCTATTACTCTGATCTTTTCCATTTAAGAAGTATTGGGCTGTCCCAAGAGGTATTTTTTCAGTTAGGATAAATGGCCAGGTAATGTATTATTCAAGAGCTGGTACTAGAATTCAGGAATCCTTTTTGAGATCTATCTATCTATTGTGAGGGTTTATTAAAATAAACAAATGTGGTAGCCAGCCTCTAAGATGGCCCACAATGATCCCTACCTCCTGGTATCTTCACCGTTGTGTAGTCCCTGAATTGGGCTGACCTGTGTAACTAATAGACTTTTTCAGAAATTATGGTGTGTAAATTCCAAGACTAGGTCATGAAAGACTTCACAGCTTCTGCTTTATGTTCTCTTGGATCACTTACTTACAGGGAAGCCATTTGCCATAAAGCAGGATGCTTAAGCAGGCAGCCCTTAGGAGTGGCCACCTGGCAAGGAACTGAGGCATTGCATCAATAATCAGCACCAGATTGTCAACCATGTTAATGAACCATTCTTGAAAATAGATCCTCCACCCCCAGCCAAGCCTTCAGATGACTACAGGCCCAGCTGGCATCTTGACTGCCATCTTGTGAACTACCCCAATCGAGAACTACCCAGCCAAGCCATTCCTCAAATCCAGACCCACAGAAACTATGTGATATGAAAAATGTTTACTGTTACGTTAAGCACTCAGTTTTGGGGAACAATTTGTCATGCAGCAATTGATAACTAATACAGTAAGATTTCTGAAAATAATAGAATAAGAAATGATTTAAGTCTAGGGACATATGCCTTGGATAAATGAGTCTGAAAGAATGAGACTCATCCTAGGATCAGTCTTAGAGCATCTCCAAGGATAATGAGCAAATTTCAGATTTATACTGATTCCCCACCCAGAGCATAATGCCCCTTTCAACACTGCTTCTTTTCTCCCAGCACAGAATAAATAACATATTTGAGAACCTTTTTCTTTCTCCTTTTCTCCATTTGTGGCTACCTCTACCCATCTTTAGACACCCATTGATTTACCACTTTCTAACTTTCCCCTAATCCAAACAGGAAACGATCTAAATGGGTTATTTACATCATTATCAAAAGGACAACAGGGGACAGGACGCCTGGGTAGCTCAGTTGGTTAAGCGTCTGCCTTCGGCTGGGGTCATGATCTCAGGTTCTGGAATCAAGTCCCGCATCGGGCTCCCTACTCAGCAGGGAAGTCTGCTTCTCCCTCTCCTTCTGCCTACCACTCCCCCTGCTTGTGCTCTCTCTCTGACAAAAAATAAAATCTTTAATTAAAAAGAAAAAAGGACAACAGGGGTGACTGCGTGGCTCAGTTGGTTGAGGAACAGACTCCTGGTTTTGGTTCGGGTCATGATCTCAGGGTCCTGAGATTGAATCCCACTTCCCATGTCCCATGTCCAGCTCTGTGCTTAGTGGGGAGTCTGCTTATTCCTCTCCCTTCCTATCCCTCTAACCGCCCCCCACTCAAATAAATAAATAAATAAAATCTTAAAAAAAAACAAAGGACAACACACGAACACCACAGTATAAACCAGTGTGCAAGTCAAGGAAATGTGACCCCTTCCCTTTTGCTTGCTGTCTCTTCAAAAACAAATCTCATGTTGTACACCTGATACCAGTATAATGTTATGTCAATTACACCTCAACAACAACAACAAATCTCAGAATTATATACTTTAAATGGGTGGATTGTATGGTATGTGAAATATATCTCAATAAATCTGTTTTTTAAAACTGCACAGTCCTTTGAAACATGAACAATAGTGGACCGGTGCTCAAGTGTTTCCACAAACTAGGAAACAGCCCTGTTTTTTAAATTTTTCATCAATCTTGAGTTTCTATTTGAATCTTGCTTAATCCACTAAACAAAAAATTTTAGGACCTATTAATGCCAACTACGCTGCTAGGTACTGGGGAAACAAATATGAATAAACTCAGTCCCTGTTTCACAATGGGTCAGCAAACATGTAAATCCTATTACAATGCATTGCAATAACTGCTCTGAAAGAGGAATATTCTGTGGCACATATAGATGCTCTAGAACAGGAGTCAGTAAGCTATAGCCTACAGGCCAGTCAAATCCTTGGGGTCCTCTGAGAGCATGGTCTCTTTAAGCCAGTGTCAACTGCATTCTCATTTTGACAGAGATACATTCACGCCAAATGTATTAACTACCTCAAGTATTTGTGTTTTTGAAAACTTCAACTTTTATTTTGTTGTGAAAAGCTTTATAATTTTTTAAATTTCAAAAAGAAATAAGCAAGAGAAATCTGGGAGTAGGGAGATAAGGCAAGGTAATCTCAATTTTGAGTATATGAATCTATTATCTTTTTTAAAAAAGATTTATTTATTAGAGAGAGAGCGGGGGAAGGGACAGAGGGAGAGAATATCCAAGCAGACTCCCACTGAGCACAGAGCCTGACGTGGGGCTAGATCCCACAACCCATGAGATCAGGATCTGAGCAGACACCAAGAGTCCAACACTCAACCGACTGAGCCACTCAGGCGCCCCTGTATCTATTATCTTTTAACATACTGAATATCAGTTTGTGTTTGATGATGATTAAAATAGAGCATTATATCAGGGAAGATTAACACTGATTAGAACTAGTAAAATTTAAAAAAAAATTAGAACTAGTAAAATTAGGGGCACCTGGGTGGCTCAGTCGTTAAGCATCTGCCTTCGGCTCAGGTCATGATCCCAGGGTCCTGGGATGGAGCCCCGCATCGGGCTCCCTGCTCTGCAGGAAGCCTGCTTCTCCCTCTCTCACTCTCCCTGCTTGTGTTCCCCCTCTTGCTGTGTCGCTCTCTGTCAAATAAATAAATCTTAAAAAAAAAAAAGAACTAGTAAAGTTAGAAAAGAAACTAAATGTTTGCCTTTACAAAATATTTACTATGTTATTTCTTGATCTACTTCCTGTTTATGCCTAACTTTTATGAAATACGAAACAACTATACCATTGAATGTTAACAGTTAACGTTTTCCAAGTTTTATCCCTTTAGAACAGTTAATTCTATACATATTTGCTCAGCCTTCTAGGTTTCTTCTTTGTTGCAAGGTCATTCATTAGCATAGCATGGTTGTATACTTACAATTTTCAAATGTGAAAGTGGCGAAGTAATGTTGTGATTCCTGATGTGTGCCTGTGACAGTGTGGAAGAAGTTCAGTGACTTTCAGTCTGGTCCAGCAATAAGCTTCTGGAAACACTGGACCACGAACTTTCCGTGATTTTCAGGCTCTGCTGCCCAGAGGCTGACTGGCTGAGGATGCTTAATAGCGCACCCTAGTGATCATACTATTCCACTGCCCCTGTATTGAAATAAAGCCAAACGGTCTTTTTTTTTTTTTTTTTAACTTTAAAAAACTTTTATTAAAATAATTTTGGGCTTTATTAAGAGTTGCAAAATTAACTCAGAAAGTTCCCATGATTACTTCACCCAGCTCCCCAACATCCTGCATAACCTTAGTAAAATTCTCAAAACTGAGAATTAAGTTTAGTATAATACTCTTAACTAAACTGTCAGTTTTATTTGGATGTCACCAGTTTACCACTAATATACTTCTTCCACTCCAGGGACCCAATCCAGGATGCCACAATGCATTAGTTTCCTGTCTTCTTTGTGTTTTCCAGTCTGTCAAAGTTCCTTAGTCTCTCCTGTCTTTCATCGTCTTTTTTTTTTTTAAAGATTTTATCTATCTTGAGAGAGAAAAAGCACAAGCAGAGGGAGAGGGAGAAGCAGACTCCCTGCTGAGCAGGGACTCGATCCCTGGACCCTGGGATCATGACCTGAGCCAAAGGCAGACACTTAACTGACTGAGCCCCCCAGGTGCCCTGAATGGTCTCGTCTCCTATCTTAACGGACCAAAGCAGACTATCCAGTGACTAGGGATTTTTATAATTTTTAGAAACCTGATGATGATGATGACCAAGATAATCTTTAAAAATATTTTTCTGGTGGTGATATTTGGTCATCGTATGTTCTGCAAAATAAAATATATTTGCAGATGCCAAATAAAATTTCCAAAACTTTATTGGGTATCTACAAAAAAGATACTACTGTATGATATCCTATGGAGGATTCAAAAATATTAGATGTGGTTCCTATATAGATCACTTTGAATTATAGTTTCTGTACATATATCATTTCTTTCTATAAGTATAGAAGAATCATTTCTTATACTGCATATTTTCCATACTTTCTTTACTCTGTATCTATTAAATATGTTCAGTACTTTTATTTTTTAATTTTTTAAAAGATTTATTTATTTATTTGAGAGAGAGAGAGTGCACGGGGACAAGGGGGAGAGGGAGAGAGAGAGAGAATCCTCAAGCAGACTCCCCACTGACTGAGCGATGAGCCCTTCTCGGGGCTCAATCCCAGGACTCTGAGATCATGACCTGAGCTGAGATCAAGAGTTCGACACTTAGGGATGCCTGAGTGGCTCATCTGGTTAAGCGGCTGCCCTTGGCTCAGGTCATGATCTTAAGGTCCTGGGATTGAGTCCCGCATTGGGCTCCTTGCTCAGCAGAGAGCCTGCTTCTCCCTCTGCCTGACATTCCCCCTGTTTGTGCTCACTCTTTCTCTCTCTGCTTAAAAAAACAGAAAAAGAGAGAGTTGGACACTTAACTGACTGAGCCACCCAGCGCCCCACACTCAGTATTTTTAAATGAATGAATGCAATGCAAAAAGTTAAATATAGTAGAAAATAATACAAAATACTAAGAATACAAAAATACAAGTGCTATTAACTTCCAAACAAGTGCTATCAACACCTGTCAGTTTGCCTTTTTCTGTATCTTTTGTATGAAGATAATTATACATTGTTCTTTGATTTTCCTTAATTCCTACCCAGAAACAACAAAGGGTGATTATTAAAAAACAAATGACAAAGAAAAAAATCCCAGTTCGGAGGTCACAGAAGAGAGAGAAAAGAGAAAAATCCTACTAAATTTACTTTAGAACAAGTAACAACAGACTAGAGCCAGAAACTGGACTTTGTAGGTTCCTGGGCCAGCCTGTCTTTATAAACAGAATTCAAATAGAGTCCCTGCCTATTCTCAGCACTGCATCCCATCAATGTATGTCCGTAAGCTTGCTCTGGTTAATTCAGGGTTGCAAGGAAGTGGGGGGTGTCTAGATTCAGTTGAAGATGAGCTCTAGCCTACCCTCCTGCAGAAAGATGCCATCCTTATACTTCGGGGTTTTTTGTTTGTTTGTTTGTTTAGTAAATTGAAGCTTCATTTTACTTGCTCACACAGATTTTTAAGAAATCCATTGCTGAAAAAATAAAAATTTAAAACCTTTAATCCTAGTTGACTGGAATAGGGAGTTTGGAAATAGACTCAAGTACACTTAATATATGATAAAAGTAACATCTCAAAGAGGTGAAACAAGGATAGATCTTTATTGAAATTGTGTTCAGACAATCAAACAGCCACTTGAAAAATATAATAATAAAATTGGATCGCAGTCAGAAATAAAGTCCAAATGGGGGCACCTGGGTGGCTCAGTCGGTTAAGCGGCTGCCTTCGGCTCGGGTCATGATCCCAGGGTCCTGGGATCGAGCCCCACGTCGGGCTCCCTGCTCGGTGGGGAGTCTGCTTCTCCCTCTCCCTCTGCCTGCCTCTCTGCCTACTTGTGCTCTCTATCTCTCTGTCAAATAAATAAATAAATAAATAACCCATGCTTAAAAAAAAAAAAAAAAAAGAAAGAAAGTCCAAATGGATTAGAGATCTAAATGTAAACAATGAAACTATACAATGGCTGGATTCCTTTGAGCCTGGGTGTGAAAAGAAGCTTTTAAACTATGACTCAAAATCCAAATGTAATGAAAAAAAAATTGAAAAACTACTACAAAAAACTTTAAATATCTTTCCATGGCATGAAACAGCTTAAAGAAAGTCAAAGTGACTAAGATGAAATATTTAGAATGTTTATCACCTGTAAGAGCTAATATCTTGAATATATTAAAAAAAAACCCTTAAAAATCCAGGTTATGGGGGAGAACAAAAAATGGGCCAAACAACATACCACATGGCTAAAATTTAAGAAAGACTAACAGCATCAAATGTTTGAGGATGTGGAGCAACCAGAACTCCCATACATTGTTCGTTGAAATATAAAATGGCACATCCACATTGGGGAAAAATATCTGGAGGTTTCTTTAAAACTGCACATACATTTACCCTATTTTTAGCAATCTGATTTCTAGATATTTACCCAAGAGAAATGAAAATATGTGTTTGCAAAAAGACCAATTCAAGAATGTTCAGAGCGGCTTTATTGAGAAGAGCCCAAAGTCAGAAAAAGCCCAAGTGTCCACCAATAAGAGAATGGATAACAAGCTGTGCTGTATTCATAAATGAAATACTAATCAATAAGGAACGGACACACACAACAACATGGACTAATCTCAACAGTAATAGGCTGAAGGAAAGAAACCTTACACAAAAAAGTTCACACGATTCTCTTTATATGAAAACGTCTCACAGAAAAGAGTTTAAATTCTCCCAGTTACATAAAGCTGTAGCACAGGACACACTAATCTATGGTAAAAGAATTATTACAACAACGATTGCAATCTCTGAGGAAATGGGGGAAGGGATTGGCTGGCAAGGGGATGAAGGGTGATGATAATGTTCCATATCTTGACAGGGCTTTGAGTTCCACAGGTGCATATTGTCAAAACTCAGTGAATATACACTTAAGATGTGTACATTGCATTCAAATTTTATAGCCAAAGGAAAAAACTGTAAACAAATATTGAAGTCTAGCTAATTATATGCATGCTGAAGTATATAGGGGGATGTGCATTCCTATCTGCAATTTACTTTGAAATGCATCTAAGAAATAAGTTGGATCAATGGAAGAATAGAAGGATGGATAGATGGATAGATATATGATAAAGCAAGGATAGTAAATTATTACTGGTAGAATCTAGGTAGTAAATTTTTTTTTTAAGATTTTATTTATTTATTTGACAGAGAGAGACACAGCGAGAGAGGGAACACAAGCAGGGGGAGCAGGAGAGGGAGAAGCAGGCTTCCCGCAGAGCAGGGAACCCAATGCGGGGCTCGATCCCAGGACCCTGGGATCATGACCTGAGCCGAAGGCAGACGCGCTTAACGACTGAGCCACCCAGGCGCCCCTAGGTAGTAAATTTTTATTGGTAGAATCTAGGTATATAGATGATTGCTGTAAAGTTCTTTCAACTTTGAGGTATGTTTGAAAACATTCACAATAGATTATTTGAAAAAAAATTTCACAAACATGTTAGTGAGCCATTTTGGAAATGGATCTTCTCTGGTAGATGTCTACATGGGATCCAGTGGGGATGTGAATTTAGGGATTGTTCAGTTCTACCCAGGGCTGAAGGGAATGTATTAGTTTTCTAGGCTGATACAACAAATTACAAGAAACATAGTGGCTTAACACAACATAAATTTATTATTTTAGAGTTCTATAAGTCAGAAGTCCAAAGCGGGTCTCACTGGGCTAAAATCAAGGTGTCAGCAGGCCTCAGTTCCTTTTCTGAGGCTCAAGAGGAAAATCAGATCCCTTGTTTTTTTTCAGCTTCTAAAGGCTGCCCACATTCCATGGCTCTTGACCCTCTTCCTCCATCTTCAAAGTCAATGCCACCATTAGGCAAAGTCCTCATGGTTCATCCCTTTGACCCACTCTTCTATCTTCCTCTTCCACTTTTAAGGACTCATGTGATTAGACTGGGCCCACCTGGATAAGCCAGGCTAATCTCCCCTTCTCAAGGTCAACAACCTCAATCACATCAACAAATACCCTTTTGCCATGTAAGGTAACATATTTGTACATTCCTGGATAGTAATGAACAGCTTGTGAAGAGAAGGGACATTACTCTGCCTACCACAGGGAGAGTTAAGAAAAGCTTCCTGGAAAAAGTAACACTTGAGTTCACTCTCAAATTTTCTTGCAACTTTTAATTTGCATTATTATATTATTCATTGATATATTCTTGCTTTTGTCCTTTCTGCATCAGTCATTTAATTTTATGTTAGAAGTTCAGGATTCCTTCAAGAATCCCCATGGTTTCTTTCGTATCTGCTAAGAATTATAACCAACAACTTAAAATTCAAACCGGCCTCATTTTGAAACTCCTCTAATTGTTGATTTGACTTTGTACCGTAGTATACATTGGTCACTAACTGTGTTGGCCTTTTCCAAATTATAAGGCCCCACTCAGCGGGAGTAAACTTGCTAACCTTTGCACAGGGCCTAGCCCAGAGTCATGCACACACACTAAGGAAAAGAATGACAGGAATCCAGGAATAAACAAATATACCTTTAAACTACTGTACGCCAACTCCCCCAAGTGTGAAGCCCTCATAGACCATAAAACTGAGCTTCAAACAATATTAGCTGCTGTTCAGCCCATAGTTTTAGTTTCTCTCTCTCTTTTGTCATTTGATCCTGCCCCTAATTAGAATCAATGTCTCTCATGGATGAAATCCACAAGGAAGAGCATACACAGAAAGAAGGCAAGAGGGCAAGATTGGAACCTGGTGAAAAGCTAACATTTAAAAGGAAGATGGTGGGACAAGATCCAGGGGAGGCCACTGGATGGGGCAACTTAACCTGCCTGAGCGAAAGGCTCAGCTTTCACGTCCCTCACTGCACAGTGTTTACAAACCTGCCGAGAGACTCCTCTTGAAAAGATCTTACAAAGGCTTATTCTCAGCTGCCTTCGCCCTATTCTCTCCTGACAGGAAAAATGCTCATCCACTCTGACTAAAAATGTCAGAGGGAGGATTTGGCAGACCATCTTTTTTCCCCCTGGTTTTGTCGTTTGGTGTGCTTGTTTGCTTAATGGAAAATAGATTCACATGGTTCAACATTTGAAAAGCAGTAAAATGGTATATTGTGAAGAGTAAGCTTCCCTCCCATGCATGACTCCCAGCCACTCAGTCCACCTACTCCAATTACTGGGTTCTTGTGTAGCTTTCTTGCCCGTCTGCAAACAAATACAGCTATCAATTCTTTTTCTTTATACAAACAGCAAGCAGCATTTGATGCGCTCCTTCGGTAACTTGCTTTTTTCAATATTTTCTTAGAGTTTCTTCAATATTAGTGCATAAAAATCTGCCTCATTCTTTTTGATGATTGTGTAATACTTATTTGGAAATAAGATTTAAAAATAGACTATTCTTTGGAATAGTTTTAGATTTACAGGAAAATTAAGAAGGTAGTACAGAAAGTTCTCATGTATCTTTTCATCCAGTTTTCCTTGTTATTAACAGCTCATGTTTGTATGGCACATTTGTAAAATTAATTAATAAAATATTGATTCATTATGGTTAACTGAAGTTAATAGTTTATTCAGATTTCCTTAATTCTTACCTAATTTTATTTTTCTGCTCTAGGATCCCATCTAGGGTACCACATTCTATTTACATGTCATTTCTTTAGGGTTTCCTTGGCTATGACAGCCTTGGTTTTGATGGTTTTGACAGTTTTGAGGAGTACTAGTCAAGTATTTTGAGGGATGCCTCTCTTTTGGAATTGGTCTGATGTTTCTCCTATTATTAAGGGTTTTCGGGAGGAAAGGCGTGTAAGTTGCCATTTTTATCACATCATATCCAAGATACCTACTACCAACATGATTTATCACTATTGATATTGACCTTGATCACCTGGCTGAGCTAGGATTTATCAGTTTTCTCCACTGTATTCTTTTTTCCTTCCTTTCATACTGTATTGTTTGGAAGAAAGTCACTATCTACAGCTCATACTCAAGGAGTAGAGATGAAATGGGAAATTTTAAGTACCTGTTAAAATTATTCTTACAAATTGGCTAAAAGTCAGAGCATAGCTGGTTGCAAAGGAAGGGGGAAAAAAACCCCCAAAATAACCCGGAGCTATGTTTTAGAGGCTCTTGAGTTTCATGAGCCTCTGAAGATTTTGGGGTTCCTACTGAGAAGCCACTGTATCGATCAGAGATATTACCAGATCTGTGCTTAGGAAGATTAAATTTGTGATGATATGCAGAATTAATTCACAAAAGTGAGAAACTAGAGAAAGAAGACCAGCAAAGAGGCCACTGCAACTGTTCTGGCAATGATGGAAGAAGGGCCTGAAATGGGGAGGTGAGAGTACAGAGCAGAGAATAATCAGAAGAAACAGTTGATGAGACTTGGCCAGTTTGCCAAGCTATTTCCTGTGGAAGGAAGAGTCAAAGATAATTTCGATGTCAAAACTGCATGACTTGGAGAATAGTGGTATCTTTAACAGAAATTTAAAAAGCAGGAAGAAGAACTGGTTTGGGGCCGAGGGTGAGTTTGATTTTAGACTCTGAGCTCGAAGGTCCAGCAGCACTACCAGGTAAAAAGTTGGAAATGCAGGCCTGAGGTCAGGAATGCACACATAAATTTAAAAAATTTTTCACCTAGAGATGAAATCATAGCCCTAAGCCATGGGGTATCCACTAAGGCGATGAGACAAGGGGAGGGTTCAGGGGAAAGGAAAGAAGACCAAGAGCAAAGTGGGGAGTGGTAGAAGGAGGCAGTCCTCAGGCTGTTGAGGCCTTAGGTGAGCTCAGTGAGTTACATCCTCCAAAAGTCATCTGCTTTTTGCATAATTCATTCAAATTTTCTGCTTTTGTCATCTCTCTTACCTAGGTCTTTTGTTGTTGTTTTCTAAGTTGGTGTGACCTTATTATTTTACTATCAACCAGAGGTAGTTTACTTTTTTCAGTTCATCTATATTGCTTACCAAGGGCCACATCAACTATGACTACAATTTAATCAGTTCTGGAAGCTGGCATAAACAACTTGTGACCTGCCTCAATTGGGGCACGTTTATAAGAAAAGAAGTTTTAGTAACTCATCTTGCACTCATTGAATTGCATTATTTTCATTTCATATTTCACATTGAACCCAATAGTTTATTTGTTTCAAGTTCTTTTTGTTAACAGTTTGATAACATTTGTTAAAATGTTCTTTTTAGTAGCTTCTGGAGATGAATTTCCCCTAAAGGAAATGTCTATCCTCAGAATGGCTTGAAATATGTGCACATTTTTATTGATTGGTTTACTGAAATCACACTTGATGTGGACTAAGTGGAGCCAGACATATTTTATTTTTTAAAAATCAATTCTTCTCCACTCCAATCGCCACTTTCCTAGCTTAGGTCACCCACGTCTTATCTATATTACTTCAGAAGCCTTTTAACTGGCCTTCCCTGGTGTCTTTATTTTTTCCACATTATAGCCAGAGGGCTTTTGCTAAATGCAAATTTGACCACATTATTCATCTATGAAAAAATACTAGTGATTCCTCATTGCCCTTAGCATCACTTACAAAACTCTTCACGATCATTTTCCACTCTTGCTACTAAGCCACCACACTCTATACTCCAGCCCATCCTGTAAGAGAAGAAATAAGGTATAAATCCTGGAAGGGAAGAGAAAAAAATATATTTACCATCTACATAGTAAATTTCAAAAGCATCTAAAAAAAGTATTACAATTAATGAGACAGTGAGCTACCATTACATACCCACCAGAATGGCTACAATTGAAAAGACAGACAATACCAAGTGTTGACAAGAATATGGAGCAAGAGGAACTTTGGGAAAATATTTGACAATTTCTTAAAAGGTTAAACATGGATCAGTACACAAAACACACACACATTTCATTACATATTTCATTATATATATCACTAAATATATACACATACACATACATATTTATACACATGTAATCTCCAAGAGAAATGAATGCATATCATATATCTAAAACAAAACACTTGTAGGGGAGCCTGGGTGGTACAGTTGGTTAAGTTTCAGCTCAGGTCGTGATCTAGGGTTGTGAGATAGAGCCCCACGTCAGGCTCTGCGCTCCGTGCAGAGTCTGCTTGAGACTTTCTCCCTCTCCCCCTGCCCCTCCCCCCACTTGTGTACTCTCTCTCTTCCTTTCTCTAAAATAAATAAATAAATAAATCTTAAAAAACAACTTAAAAAAAAGAACATTCTTATACAAGTATTTTGGTTTATTTTTTTAAAGATATATTTATTTATTTGAGAGAGAGAGAGAAAACGGGGGGGAGGGAGGGGCAGAAGGACAGAGAGAATCCCCAAGTCGACTCCCTGCTGAGTGTGGAGCCCGACACAGGGCTTGATCCCAGGACCTGGAGATCATGACCTGAGATGAAATCAAGAGCTGTCCACTTAAGCGACTGCACCACCCAGACGCCCCTATGAGAATGTTCTTAAACAGCTTTATTAATAATAGCCCCAAATTAGAAACAATGCAGATGTCTATCAATAGAAGGGATATATTTTTGTGTATTCATGTAATGATGAATACAATAAAAGAAAAGAACGACTGGTACATACAACGTGGATGAATCTCATAGGCAAAAGAAGCTAGACATAAAGAGGACACACTGCATGATACTATGGATGGACATAGTATGTGCACAAAGTGTGAAGATTTTTGCTTTAGATGTTAATGCCCACCAGAAAGCATCTATTACAGAGACATACTGAGCAAGGAAGCAATCAAAACAACTTAGACATTAGCATCCTTTGGCAGCTGATACAGTAGGCATACGAATGGAGAGATGGAGGTTAAGCATGTGCCCAACAGCATGGACTTCCACTTAACAAGACCATTAGAGCTACTGCCACCTTTGAATGTCCATCCTGCCAACAACAAGGTCCATTGCTCTATTGATATGGTATTTTTCTTCAAGGAGATCAACCAGCTACTTGGTGGCAAGTTGATTTCACTGGGATGATTCTATTCTAGAAGAGTCAATGCTTCATTCTCACATGATTGTGCATCTATTCAGGGTCTAAGTATGCCTTTCCTGTCCACAGAGCTGCAGGTAGCACTGCTATCTGGGGGCTTATAGAGTGCGTGTTCCATTAGCATGCAATTCCACACAACGTATCATGCATGTGATCAGTGAATACACATCACGGCTAAGGAGGTGCAGGAGTGGGCCCATGGCTATGGGATATACTGGTCGTATTGCATGCTGCATCATTCAGGAGCAGCTGGGCTGACAGAATGTTGGAATGGCCTGCGGAAGATGCAGTTCAGGTATCGGCTTAGAGGCAATGCTCTGTGAGGGTGGGGTGCTATCCTCTAGGATGCAGTATATGCACTGAATCAGAAACCTTTACACAGTGCTTTGTTTCCAATAGGAAGTATATCTGGGTTCCAGGGGTCAAGCAGTGGCTCCACTCATCATCATTCCCAATAGTTCCTTGGAGGCTTCTATGCTTTCTGTCCCAGCAACTCTGAGCTCTTCAGAGATAGAGAGGTCTTAGTCCCGAAAAGGGGCCCGCCCTTGCCAGAGGACTTGGCAAAGATCGCGCCAGACTACAAACTATGGCTGCAGCTTGGGCCTTTGGGACTGCATATAACCAGGGACTAGCAAGCAAGAAGAGTCACCATCTTGGCAGGGGTAACTGGCATTGATCAGCAGGAAAGTATAAGGGCTTCGTTAAATAAAGAGAGGACTACTTGTGGAATTCAGATGATCTGCTTGGGCACTTCTTGGTACTCCCTTGCCCAGTTGTAATTGAGTGGATTAGTGCAGCAATCCTTGTGTGCTCCCAAATCTGTCTCAGTGTCTGCTTACTGTAGGACCCACTTAACCCGACTAACACACTCACTATGTTGTTTGGGTCTACGATATACTTACAATTTTTTTGTCTACTTTATTTAGGTTTGGGAGATATTTGTTAAAGTCTCTTTATTAATGTGTCTATTTATCCTTTTTTTTTTTAACTTTATAAAAGTTGCTGCTCTCTTACAAGGCATCCTCAGCTTGTATGGTTCCTATATGCAAAATTTTCAGTTACCGGGTTTTACTTAAGTTAACACCAGTCCCTCAACAACGATTCAAATTTCATTTAAGATGGTATGTTAATTGTAATTGCATAAAGTGTGAACTTTGCAGCTAGCTCTTCCCTTCACACATCACCAAATAACAACGCTTGTCATGATCAGTGGCCAATTATGTCACTACTTTCAAAGTCTGTTGGTGATCAGCGCGGCACGTCTGTTATTGAGTTCAGGGACAGGGAGCAAAGCATGTAGTTGTGTTGTCTCCTTGTCTCCCAGTGATAAGCCCATGAGACATTTGACAAAAATTGATAATCAAAAGAGGGAATTGGCCAACAAAGATAAAAGTGCCATAAAGACATTAAAGTGATAATGCAGGAAGTGAAATCTGGGCCAAATATAAATGTCATCGAAGTTATACAGGAGTTATAGAAGAAATAGTACACTGTGGGATTGTGGACACTGCTGCTGCTTGAGAAACTCTCCATATGCACAGAGGAACTTCGCGGAGACACACTCATTGAAATAAATAAGTGGTTATGGCAAACATCCCAGAAAAAACAATACTGGCACAAAACTTCACATGAAAAGAACTCCTGGAAATATTTCACAACATTGAAAACACAAAGGATACAGTGTTGGAAGGGGATTCAAATTTAGAAGAATGACAACTTGCCAAAGCATAGAAAAGATACTCTGTATCATAAATTACACAAAGAAGGCAAGCACTCTTGATGTTGTTTTCTTGGTAAGTTTTTTAAAAAATAAATGAAACACTTTAATTTTCAATGTTTTTAATGTTATAAATCACACTGTGCTCAATAATGTCAGTTTCACTATTTTCATTTCCCTATACACTTAGAAGAGTTTGTTTCCACCACAGTTTGTAAAGACCATGGAACAATCACAATCTTTCCCATATCATTAAGAATGTTTTGTATGGTTTCAGTTTGCACTACCATACAAAGTGAGGACTGCCTGTATTTGGTTCCAATTTCTCTACCTCCTATTGCCAACATGTTACTGTCTGTCTTGTTGATTAATAGCCATCCTAGTGGGTGTGAAGTGGTTTCTCATTGTGGTTTTGATTTGCATTTCCCTAATGACTAATGACGTCGAGCATCTTCTCAGGTACTTATTAGAAATTTGTGTATCTTCTTTGGAGAAATATCCAAATATTTTGCCCATTTAAAAATTACGTTTGTCTCAACGTAAGCAACAGAATACACACACACACACACACACGATTCATTTTTTTATTTTTTAAAGATTTTTTATTTATTCATTTGAGAGAGAGAGGAAGCGAGAGCATGAGCAGGGGGCAGTGTCAGAGGGAGAGGGAGGAGCAGACTCCCCACTGAGTAGGGGGCCTGATGAGGGACTCCATCCCAGGATCCCGGGATCATGACCTGAGTTGAAGGCAGATGCTTAACTGACTGAGCCACCCAGACGCCCCACGCGAGATTTATTACAGGAATTGGCGCATGTGGTTTTGGAGGCTGAGAAGTCCCACTGTCTGCAGTCTGCGAACTTGAGAACCAGGAAAGTTGGTGGTATATTTCAGTCTGAGTCCAAAGACTTGAGATCCAGGAGCTCCGAAGTCTGAGAACAGGAGAAGATAGACATCCCCGCTCAAAGAGAGGGAGGGAAATCATCCTTCCTCTACCTTTTGGTTCCATTTGGACCCCCAGTGGATTGGATGAGGCCCAACCACAGATCTCTTTGTGGTGAGGACAGATCTCTCTGCTCAGTCTATTGAATCAAATTCTAATCTTTTCTAGAAACACCCTCACAGATACATCCAGAAATTACGTTGTGCCTGCTATCCAGGCATCCCTTAGGCCAGTCAAATTAATACATAAAATTAACCAGCACAGTTATATTCTTTTTTAAATGAGATGGATTTTCTAGACCATCAGGGGGAGGAGCTTGTCAAATGGACAGGGATGGGTCAAGAAAACGTTCTTAGCTTCACAGCTTAGAATTACCTCCTCTATTTTTTTTTTTTTTTAAGATTTTATTTATTTATTTGACAGAGAGAGACAGCGAGAGAGGGAACACAAGAAGGCGGAGTGGGAGAGGGAGAAGCAGGCTTCCCGTGGAGCAGGGAGCCCGATGTGGGACTCCATCCCAGGACCCTGGGATCATGACCTGAGCCGAAGGCAGACGCTTAACGACTGAGCCACCCAGGCGCCCATTATCTCCTCTATTTTTAATGTCAAGTACTCAGATAGTACTCTCATGTACTTACATCTTTAAATGCAGCATTTTGCTAATATATTTTTTCTCCAAATTTTTATTTACATTCTAGTTAACATACAGAGTAATATGGTTTCAATAGTAGAATTCAGTGATTTATCACTTACATAAATCATAAATACACATAGATCACTTACATTTATCATAACAAGTGCCCTCCTTAATACCCATGACCCACCTAGCCCATCCCTCACCCACCTCCCTCCCACCAACCCTTAGCTTTTTCTCTATCGTTGCTGGATCATCGGGTAGTTCTATTTTTAACTTTTTGAGGAACCTCTATACTGTTCTCCAGAGTGCACCAGTTTGCATTCCCACCAATAGTTTAAGAGGGTTCCCCTTTCTCTGTATCCTTGTCAGCATCTGTGGTTTCCTATGTTGTTAATTTTAGCCATTCTGACAGGTGTGAAGTGGTCTCTCATTGTGGTTTTGATTTGTATTACCCTGATGATCAGTGATGTTGAGCATCTTTTCATGTGTTGCTAGCCATCTGGATGTTTTCTTTGGAAAGTGTCTTTTTGTCTTCTACCCATTTCTTAATGGGATTATTTGGTTTGGGGGTGTTGAGTTTGATAAGTTCTTTATAGATTTTGGAAACTAACCCTTTATCAGATAATGTCACTTACAAATATCTTCTCCCATTCAGAAAGCTGCCTTTTAGTTTTGTTGACTGTTTCCTTTGCTGTGCAGAAGTTTTTTATCTTGATGAAGTCCCAATAGCTCACTTGTGCCTTTGTTTCCCTTGCCTCTGGGGATGTGTCTAGTAAGAAGTTGCTACACCCAGTGTCAAAGAGGTTGCTGTCTGTGGTCTCCTCTAGGATTTTGATGGGTTCCCATCTCACATTTAGGTCTTTCATCCATTTTGCATACAATCTGAACTTTCTCTTACCCACAGTATTACTGCCACTCTCAGTCTGGTTTCTGTTTTTAGCAGTTTTCCATGGGGTGAGGCTCTTTCTGTAATGAAGGCAGTATTTAATGGTTATTTATAATGTAGAGAATTTAGAATGCCAGCACCTTGTTTGATTCTCTCAAGACTGAGCAGTTTTTCACCCATGCTCACAGCATGTGAGGACTTCAGTTAGTTCTGCTGATAATTCTCAGTCCTGAGTGTCCATTTTTTCTATTGAATGGGTTTCTTCCCACTCAGGGGTGGTTAGCAATTTCTCAGTTCTGCAACTTTTTTTTTTTTTTAAGATTTTATTTATTTACTTATTTGAGAGAGAGAGAGAGAGTGAGAGAGGTAGCGAGAGAGAGCAGGAACAGGGGGGAGAGGGAGAAGCAGGCTCCCCGATGACCAGGGAGCTCGACGTGGGGCTCAATCCCAGGCCCCTGGGATCAGGGCCTGAACTGAAGTCAGATGCTTAACTGACTGAGCCACCCAGGTGCCGCCAGTTCTGCAACTCTTACTCAGTTTCCCCTTTCACTTTCCACCACTTCCACTGCACAGCTTTGCTGCTGTTGGTGCTTTGAATATATCTGCCCATACTTGGGAGTTCATGGAGATTTCCCGCTGCCTTGTTTTGTTAAACTTTGGGTTTTTTCTTTTGTTATCCTGGTTAGTGTACATGGTTTTCAGGAAGAATTTTGAGCAAATTCAGAAGCTGTACTCTTGATGTGATTATACCACTTAACTCTGGATATCTTTTTATTAATGGTGCTCTTTGTTGTACATAAGTTTTAATTTTAAGAGGGAGGGAGGGAAAGAGAGAGAGAGACGAGAGAGAGAGAGCACTCGCTCCAATGGGTGGGGAGGAGCAGAGGGTGAGGGAGAGAGAGTCTTAAGCAGGCTGCATCCCCAGTGCAGAGCCCAATGTGGGGCTTGATCTCACAACCCTGAGATCCTGACCTGAGCTGAAATCAAGACTCAAGATGTAACAGACTAAGCCACCCAGGTGTCCCAGAAGTTTTAAATTTTAAAGCAAATTGTGAAAATTTGCCTGGTTGTATGACTTGTTTTTCCTAGTAGTGCCCAGCTACTCTAAGTATGGAGAAGACTCCATAGTGACCTCTTCCTGCTAATTCCAAGTGCCTTGTATTTTCATAACCAAAACACTTTCTTCATTGCCTTCAGTGCTACTACCCTCCCAGAATATTGTATAATCTTAAAACTAAAGCAATGACTTTTTGTTTTAACTCTAGTTACCCTTTCCTTAAATGAAAGCTTACACAGAAACTCACAATGAAATAACACAACTATCCAAGTTTGGCACTTTTCCCCCTCTCTGATCTACTTTTCTCTCTGAGGCTCTTTGGCACGTAGACTAAAATCACTGACGTAAAAAGAAAGCAAGCTCTAAAATTTAAGGGTAATGGTTTAGAAACAGGAGATCATAATGGTTTTGTAAAGGCTCAATCTCAGGAGATTCTGATTCAGGATCAAGGGTGAAATCTGGAAATTTATATTTTGTTAATGCTCTTTAGGTGATTCTAACACTGTCAAGTCTGAGAACCATTAACTAGATTTATGCTGTCCAATATAGTAGCTACTAGCCACACATGATGATTTAAGCTTAATTAAAATTAAATGAAATAAAAAATTCATGTCCTCAGTTGCACTAGCCACATTTCAAAAAGTTCAATAGCTGCATGGGGACAGTGACTATCATATTGGAGTGCAAACAGAGAACACTGCCATCATTGCAGAGTTCTCCTGGACAGTGTTGCTCTAGACAGTTGTGTCCACAATGGGGTGTACATACCCAAAGAGATGCATAGATTCACCTGGAAGTTTTTAAATAGAAATATTCTATTTTTCAGCTGATTTTTTAAACCCCCATTTTTGGGCAATCATTTATAATGTACTTAATACATTAGTACTGTACTGAATATAAAAAATTCTCTCTCTATATGTATAGTGCATGCTTAAAAGTTATTTACTGATGGAATGTATGGTCAGAAAGTTTGACCATTACACTGAATACCTATGTCTTTTATTTTATTTTTAAAGAGATTTTTATTTATTTGTCAGAGAGACAGAGAGAGCACAAGCAGGGGGAGCGGCAGGCAGAGGGAGAGGGAGAAGCAGGCTCCCCGCTGAGCAGGGAGCCCAACTCAGGGCTCCATGCCAGGGCCCCGGAATCATGACCTGAGCCCAAGGCAGATGCTTAACCGACTGAGCCACCCAGGCGCCCCAATACCTATGTGTTTTAAAGAATTTGTCTGGGCTGGCAGAGGTAACATTTAATTAGAGCTCCTTTCTAGGTACAGGTTTTTATACTTCAAACCCAAATCCCCAAACATGAGAAGTCCCTTTTTTCTTTGTAAATATACACATATAAGATATTTTATTTCAAAAAGCACAAGAACATTATACAAGTTTTAAATTTACATTTTGCAATAAAAGATATCAATATATGCATTATTTGTATAACTTCATCATGGATGGAATTTGAATCAGTGGTATAAACATGTTGCAGTCACTAGATATAGATCATCATCACAGTGAACCAAATGCATAGTTGTTATGAAATGACAAATGACCACTAACAGGTGAACTCACAGCCCATACACCAGCAAAATAAATTAATTATACAGATATATGTTTTTCTTCACTCTATCATTAAAATTCCTGTCAGCCCCTCACCAAAAACATTAGAAAAACACAGTTTTGGAGCCATCTTGTTGAACCAGTTCCTCCACATACTACACTAATGAAAATAAAGTGACTTTTTGCTCATTTGTAAGTAAACTCCATAAGCATGATTAAATTGTTTGCAATGATGAAGGCAAACCACTATGATATTTGAATATAATTAGAAATCCCTAGGGCTGGGGGCAGCACTGAGACACATATTCATCTCCAGTGCAGGGGTCTGAGTCAATCTCGAAAGTGGAGCTCAATATGAAATGTGTTCTTTGGCAGTAAAGGTCTGACTGACCATTACAGGGTAGTCCCTCTGGCAGCTTAAGAGCTTAACCCCAGGGTTTATGAAGTGAATATAAAAAGACTAGAAATAAAAAGTCAGTTTATCTTTGCTAAACCGGGGCCAATCAGGGCAGAAGTCAGCATCTTCTGTTGCCTATTCTGGCTCAGATTTCCCAGACAATCCACCCATTATTTCTATCAGAAATAAAGGGAGATGTTCTAATCATTTAATCATACTGGTAAATTGGACAAGCTGAATACTGAATTTTCTGATCCTCACTCATCACTTGTTACAAATTGTTCAGTGGAATTGTATCTGTTTCCTGATACCTTCTGAATAATAATTATTCAAGTAGATAATCATGATTGTGATTCTGATGCCTGTTCATGCCAATCCTTTATTGCAAAGCCCACCTTTTCTTTACTTTACATAAAAATATCAAAAAATCTAACCCCAAATGTGCATTATCACTTTGCAAATGTATTTTTATTTGTTTGCCTTTGCTGAGCAAAAAGAAGATAGGAAAACATTCACACACATATAGGACGATAGTCACCAAAGGCAAAATCAGATGGTCTTTGAATGCATCTTTCAAATTCCTAACATTACTCCAGAGACAACAGAAGCTAAAACGGAAGGTTTCAATTCATCTTCTGTCTGCTGTTTATACCACAAGTTCTCGATATAAAAAGTTAAAGCCAAAAATCAAGAAGTCTATGCACACATTCGGGAGAGCTCTATTATTTATAAACAAGATGGCTCAACCACAGCATATTATAACAGGACACATGACCACTGATCACATGGCTTTTTTGGTTGTCTGTACTAGTCATAAAACCAGAGTTTATGAAAAGGTTGCACACAGATAACAACTGAAGGATTTATCTTTTACAAAGACATAGAAAGTTACAGAATTGGCTTCAGTCTGATTGTTCTAATTGACAGCTGCCATGCTCCATTCATTGGGGGAATTTTCTTATCCTCATTCTAGAGATAGCTTATATCAGAACTGCATCAGGTTTTTAAGAGTCAAATAGGATGGTGCCACAAACAAGAGATAAGCGAACTCATTTTAGAAATTTGCCTTTGGAAAATAAAGTATAGTTTCAAAACTCAGCAAAGCTATTTGTGGTAAGAGGTGAGGACTATAGTTTCTTTGGCCCATGAGGGATGAATAATGAATACATTATTCTATCCTATCCTGTTCTTGAGGTCTACAGTGCGAAAAAAGCTTTTCCACACTAGCAGAAATTTGCCTTAGAAATGGCAACTTTGCCCAGAGAAAGATTTGTTTAATTTCTGGCTGAAACAGTAAGTGGCACATTAGGGGTATTTCCTTAAAAGAGAAATAATAAAAAAAATTTACTCTTTTGGAAACTTTCTCAATTGAAGTATACTGCATGGTTTCTGCAATTCCTGTTTAGCTGCAAGGAAGACTACCACAGATTAGAGTCCTGTCAGTGTTCCAACGTCAGCTAAACTAAACCTGGGTGTGTGTGGGAAATACCAAATACAAAACTGTAGAAGAGTTAACCAACATATAAAAACGTCCACAACTGCTTAATGTGACTTCATTTACCAGGTGAATGAAATGAAATGAAGTGGGACAGATTAGGAAGGGAAATGAGTTTTCTGGAGATAGCAGAATCAGACACTTGGAGTAAAGAAGCATTTTTTAGTGTTCTGGAACATAAAACAGATTAATCAATGTCCTTTTTCTCCTTTAAGCATATTTTCACTAATTGAAAGCAATACTCCGTTAAGGAATATTTTATTGATGTATGTGAATCTGGACATAGAGCAAAAGACCCTCCAACCCCTCCCCAGCCCTCAGAAAGATCTCCATAATTTTGAATCAGTCTTCATTACTGTCTTCATTTGTGATTGTCCCAAGGCAGAGTTGAAGCTCACAATAATTGCCAGTTGAATCCAAATAACATCTGATTAGTTTCCTGGCTCCTAGCAATCTCTTCTATAATGCAGTGTTGTTGCCACACCAAATGGAGCTTCCGGTACCGCTCACGAGATAAATGAAGGGGGTTGCCCCTCCTTCAGACAAAACAAAACAAAAAAACCCAACACGTAAGTTCAAATCAAATAACTGCCACATCTTTATTGCCTAAATTAGTTCACACTCTTGAGATGTTCTTAGAGCTGGGAGGAATCACCACGACAGAGTTTTAAAAGGGATATTCTCCCTTCACCACTAATCACCATGAACTTAATAGATTACTTAGCTGATGAAGCAGAAATTTACTCCTTGATTATTCAGAAAATAGGCAAAGTATATCATAGGCATTATGAGACCCCGTTTGAATGTGAGGTTTATAACATGAAGCAACTCTATTCTTTTTTTGGGTAGTCTGATGGGGCTTTAATGGCTTTTGGCCTCATACAGTTTATTTAGCTTTGATTTCTGGTCTTTGTATAGTAGAGATTAAGTCTGAGCTATAACACTAAGCCCTCAAATTATATTCTGATGCTCAGAAATATTTGCTTATTGTTGTCCTTATGACATACAAATTTGCTGGTGATTAGCAACTATTTAAACAAAACTATTCCACATCAATCCTAAGGTTGTACAGTTTGTAACACTGTAGAGCAGCTAACCCGAAATGACTAAAGTTTGGCTGTTGCAATTATGGAGAACTATGAGATTCTCATTCTGGAGGCACTCAAGTGTCTCAGCTGGTTGGGTATTTTCAAGGTGCCTAATTAAGTAAAAAATTCTTCTTCTTCTTACCTTTCTGGAACAACCCAGATCTTATCCTCAGTCATTGACAAAGCACCATTCAGCTATTTTCTCCCTTAATCCAAAGACTATCTCCATACTTAAACCTTCTAAGTAATTCTGAAGAAAGGCTGATTAAAAATAACATAACATTCAAACATTTGGATGGCTTGTATCTTTCATTTTAGGAAAGTATTACCCTCACATTCTGGAGAAGCACAAAGTTGTTCAAAATTATGTGCTACATTTAGAATGGTATCATCCTTAATATTTTTAATTTGCACCTATTTAAAAATATCTCTCAATATTTAGCATCAGTTTCTGTGTTTAAAGAACTGTTACCGTCCATGTACAATAATGTGACTAAAATGAAAAACAAACCAATCTTACTTCAGGCCAGGGTCTGTTTCTCCATATTCATCCAAGTAAGGGGCTGGATAGGCACAGCCTCTGGCTTTACCTTCAACCAGGACTACTCTGCATTCTCGGATTCTGAAGGACAAAACAGTAACAGGAAATATTATTAAGTGCATATATGCAAATGATAGGCACTACATCAAAGTTAATCTAGAGAAAAGACGTGGCCAATATCTGTTAGGAATTCAGTATAAAGACAATAAACATAGACAAATAGACTAAATTGTATTTTGTCTAAATAAAAGAGAGTGACCACTGCTATTTTTATTGAAGTTATGGGAAAGTATCAATGGATTTAGGGAAATGGGACCATTAATACCGACTGAATATATTGAAGAGAGGAAGGAAGCTGTCCTACTTGAGCCATAGATACCCTGGAAAATGATGGCCGGGGTTGTTTCTGTTGTTTCCTGACCTACAACCTAGAGTGGGGAGGGAGCTTAACAGAAGGACAGAACAACATCTCTTGTTCTGATAATGCTGGGCCAGAAAGAAGGTCAGCTAGGGAAGTGTCAAGCCATTTCCGGTTAGAGCCAGCCTCCAACAGTGCAGATTATAAAGAACCACCGCCACTGTGAAGTTACTTGGGACTCTCATTGCCTAGAAATGAAGCTATAAAAAGAATGTTTGTGTGCATGTGTACAGAAGGGATAAGTACCACAGAGTAACATAAAATAAATAGTTGGAATAGGTAATGGGTTTATATGCTGTAAATTTCCTAAAAGAAGAAAATAGGTGTTTGGGTGTGGCTTCTATGAATTCATTACCATTGTTCCAACAGAAGCCTACAAGCAATAATTATATATTCCATAGTTAGTGAGATATTTGCTTACATAAACAGAAACTACGTTACATGGGGAGAATGGAAAGAAAAAGCACACGTCTCCACTTTGAATTGTATTTCTCTCAGGGAACTTGTACTCTTCTTTCATAAACATATTGTTCCACTCTCAGCCTTTTGCTGAGAGACCAGGGAAAACAATGGTTGCTTGATAGAGGAAATGAAGAAAATGAACATATTCAAAGGACAACTTTGTATAGGTACTTTTTAAATATAAGTGTTGAGACTCCAAGCCCTTTCACCACACCTGAGTGTTACACAACACCAGAGTAATTAATACAAACTCTATCATGCTTAAAATATACCACAAATAATTAAAATGTGAACAGAATCCTTTTTTTAAAAAAACTTATTCTGTAATTCTTTTTAGTTTAAAAATTTTTTTATTGTTATGTTAATCACCATACATTACATCATTAGTTTTAGATGTAGTGTTCCATGATTCATTGTTTGTGCATAACACCCAGTGCTCCATGCAGAACATGCCCTCTTTAATACCCATCACCAGGCTAACCCATCCTCCCACCCCCCTCCCCTCTAGAACCCTCAGTTTGTTTTTCAGAGTCCATCGTCTCTCATGGTTCGTCTCCCCCTCCGATTTCACCCCCTTCATTCTTCCCCTCCCGCAATCTTCTTTTTTTTTTTTTGGTCTTAACATATATTGCATTATTTGTTTCAGAGGTACAGATCTGAGATTCAACAGTCTTGCACAATTCACAGCACTTACCAGAGCACATATCCTCCCCAGTGTCTATCACCCAGTCACCCCATCCCTCCCACCCCCCACCACTCCAGCAAACCTGTTTGTTTCCTGAGATTAAGAATTCCTCATATCAGTGAGGTCATATGATACATGTCTTTCTCTGTTTGACTTATTTCACTCAGCATAATACCCTCCAGTTCCATCCACATCGTTGCAACGGGCAAGATCTCATTCCTTTTGATGGCTGCATAACATTCCATTGTATATATATACCACATCTTCTTTAACCATTCATCTGTCAATGGACATCTTGGCTCTTTCCACAGTTTGGCTATTGTGGACATTGCTGCTATAAACATCGGGGTGCACGTACCCCTTCGGATCCCTACATTTGTATCTTTGGGGTAAATACCCAGTAGTGCAATTGCTGGATCGTATGGTAGCTCTATTTTCAACTTTTTGAGGAACCTCCATACTGTTTTCCAGAGTGGCTGCACCAGCTTGCATTCCCGCCAACAGTGTAGGAGGGTTCCCCTTTCTCCACATCCCCACCAACATCTATCATTTTCTGACTTGTTAATTTTAGCCATTCTGACTGGTGTGAGGTGGTATCTCATTGAGGTTTTGATTTGGATTTCCCTGATGCCGAGCGATGTTGAGCACCTTTTCATGTGTCTGTTGGCCATTTGGATGTCTTCTTTGGAAAAATGTCTGTTCATGTCTTCTCCCCATTTCTTGATTGGATTATTTGTTCTTTGGGTGTTGAGTTTGATAAGTTCTTTATAGATTTTGGATACTAGCCCTTTATCTGATATGTCATTTGCAAATATCTTCTCCCATTCTGTCGGTTGTCTTTTGGTTTTGTTGGCTGTTTCCTTTGCTTTGCAAAAGCTTTTCATCTTGAAGTCTCAATAGTTCATTTTTGCCCTTGCTTCCCTTGCCTTGGGCGATGTTTCTAGGAAGAAGTTGCTGCGGCTGAGGTCGAAGAGGTTGCTGCCTGTGTTCTCCTTTAGGATTTTGATGGACTCCTGTCTCACATTTAGGTCTTTCAACCATTTTGAGTCTATTTTTTGTGTGTGGTGTAAGGAAATGGTCCAGTTTCATTCTTCTGCATGTGGCTATCCTATTTTCCCAACACCATTTGTTGAAGAGACTGTCTTTTTTCCACTGGACATTCTTTCCTGCTTTGTCAAAGATTAGTTGACCATAGAGTTGAGGGTCCATTTCTGGGCTCTCTGTTCTGTTCCATTGATCGATGTGTCTGTTTTTGTGCCAGTACCATACTGTCTTGATGATGACAGCTTTGTAATAGAGCTTGAAGTCCGGAATTGTAATGCCACCAGCTTTGCTTTTCTTTTCAACATTCCTCTAGCTGTTTGGGGTCTTTTCTGGTTCCATACAAATTTTAGGATTATTTGTTCCATTTCTTTGAAAAAAGTGGATGGTATTTTGATGGGGATTGCCTTGAATGTGTAGATTGCTCTAGGTAGCATAGACATTTTCACAATATTTGTTCTTCCAATCCATGAGCATGGAACGTTTTTCCATTTCTTTGTGTCTTCCTCAATTTCTTTCATGAGTATTCTATAGTTTTCTGAGTACAGATCCTTTGCCTCTTTGGTTAGATTTATTCCTAGGTATCTTATGGTTTTGGGTGCAATTGTAAATGGGATCGACTCCTTAATTTCTCTTTCTTCTGTCTTGTTGTTGGTGTATAGGAATGCCACTGATTTCTGTGCATTGATTTTATATCCTGTATGAGTTCTAGCAGTTTTGGGGTGGAGTCTTTTGGGTTTTCCACATAAAGTATCATATCATCTGCAAAGAGTGAGAGTTTGACTCCTTCTTTGCCGATTTGGATGCCTTTTATATCTTTTTGTTGTCTGATTGCTGTGGCTAGGACTTCTAATACTATGTTGAATAGCAGTGGTGATAGTGGACATCCCTGCCGCGTTCCTGACCTTAGGGGGAAAGCTCTCAGTTTTTCCCCATTGAGAATGATATTCCCTGTAGGTTTTTCATAGATGGCTTTTATGATATTGAGGTATGTACCCTCTATCCCTATACTCTGAAGAGTTTTGATCAAGAAAGGATGCTGTACTTTGTCAAATGCTTTTTCTGCATCTATTGAGAGGATCATATGATTCTTGTTCTTTCTTTTGTTAATGTATTGTATCACGTTGATTGATTTGCGGATGTTGAACCAACCTTGCAGCCCAGGGATAAATCCCACTTGGTCGTGGTGAATAATCCTTTTAATGTACTGTTGGATCCTCTTGGCTAGTATTTTGGTGAGAATTTTTGCATCCATGTTCATCAGGGATATTGGTCTGTAATTCTCCTTTTTGATGGGGCCTTTGTCTGGTTTTGGGATCAAGGTAATGGTGGCCTCATAAAATGAGTTTGGAAGTTTTCCTTCCATTTCTATTTTTTGGAACAGTTTCAGAAGAATAGGTATTAATTCTTCTTGAAATGTTTGGTAGAATTCCCCTGGGAAGCCATCTGGCCCTGGGTTTTTGTTTGTTGGGAGATTTTTGATGACTGCTTTAATTTCCTTAGTGGTTATAGGTCTGTTCAGGTTTTCTATTTCTTCCTGGTTCAGTTTTGGTAGTTGATACGTCTCTAGGAATGCATCCATTTCTTCCAGGTTATCTAATTTGCTGGCATAGAGTTGCTCATAATATGTTCTTATAATTGTTTGTAGTTCTTTGGTGTTGGTTGTGATTTCTCCTCTTTCATTCATGATTTTGTTGATTTGGGTCATTTCTCTTTTCTTTTTGATAAGTCTGGCCAGGGGCTTATCAATCTTGTTAATTCTTTCAAAGAACCAGCTCCTAGTTTCGTTGATCTATTCTACTGTTCTTTTAGTTTCTATTTCATTGATTTCTGCTCTAATCTTTATTATTTCTCTTCTCCTGCTGAGTTTAGGCTTTATTTGCTGTTCTTTCTCCAGCTCCTTTAGGTGTAGGGTTAGGTTGTGTATTTGAGACCTTTTTTGTTTCTTGAGAAAGGCTTGTATTGCTATATACTTTCCTCTTAGGACTGCCTTTGTTGCATCCCAAAGATTTTGAATAGTTGTGTTTTCATTTTCATTGGTTTCCATGAATTTTTTAAATTCTTCTTTAATTTCCTGGTTGACCCATTCATTCTTTAGTAGGATGCTCTTTAGCCTCCATGTATTTGAGTTCTTTCCGACTTTCCTCTTGTGATTGAGTTCTAGTTTCAAAGCACTGTGGTCTGAAAATAGGCAGGGAATGATCCCAGTCTTTTGGTACCGGTTGAGACCTGATTTGTGACCTAGAATGTGATCGATTCTGGAGAATGTTCCATGGGCACTAGAGAAGAATGTGTATTCCGTTGCTTTGGGATGGAATGTTCTGAATATATCTGTGAAGTCCATTTGGTCCAGTGTGTCATTTAAAGTCTTTATTTCCTTGTTGATCTTTTGCTTAGATGATCTGTCCATTTCAGTGAGGGGGGTGTTAAAGGCCCCCACTATTATTGTATTGTTGTCAATGTGTTTCTTTGCTTTTGTTATTAATTGCCTTATATAATTGGCTGCTCCCATGTTAGGGGCATAGATATTTACAATTGTTAGATCTTCTTGTTGGATAGACCCTTTAAGTAGGATATAGTGTCCTTCCTCATCTCTTATTACAGTCTTTGGTTTAAAATCTAATTTGTCTGATATAAGGATTGCCATCCCAGCTTTCTTTTGGTGTCCATTAGCATGGTAAATGGTTTTCCACCCCCTCACTTTCAATCTGGGGGTGTCTTTGGGTCTAAAATGAGTCTCTTGCAGACAGCATATCGATGGGTCTTGTTTTTTAATCCAATCTGATAGCCTGTGTCTTTTGATTGGGGCATTTAGCCCATTTACATTCAGGGTAGCTACTGAAAGATAGGAATTTAGTGCCATTGTATTGCCTGTAAGGTGACTGTTACTGTATATTGTCTGTGTTCCTTTCTGGTCTATGTTGCTTTTAGGCTCTCTCTTTGCTTAGAGGACCCCTTTCAATATTTCTTGTAGGGCTGGTTTTGTGTTTGCAAATTCCTTTAGTTTTTGTTTGTCCTGGAAGCTTTTTATCTCTCCTTCTATTTTCAATGACAGCCTAGCTGGATATAGTATTCTTGGCTGCATATTTTTCTCATTTAGTGCTCTGAATATATCCTGCCAGTCCTTTCTGGCCTGCCAGGTCTCTGTGGATAGGTCTGTTGCCAATCTAATGTTTCTACCATTGTAGGTTACATATCTCTTCTCCCGAGCTGCTTTCAGGATTTTCTTTTTGTCTCTGAGACTCCTAAGTTTTTTTTTTTTAATAGTTTTCTTTTTTTCTTTTTTAAAGATTTTTATTTATTTATTTAACAGAGAGAGCACAAGTAGGCAGAGCAGCCCACAGAGGGAGAGGGAGAAGCAGGCTCTCTGCCGAGCAGGGAGCCCGATGTGGGGCTCGATCCCAGGACCCTGGGATCATGACCTGAGCCGAAGGCAGCCGCTTAACGACTGAGCCACCCAGGTGCCCCGAGACTCGTAAGTTTTACTATTAGATGTTGGGGTGTTGACCTATTTTTATTGATTTTGAGAGGGATTCTCTGTGCTTCCTGGATTTTAATGCCTGTTTCCTTCCCCAAATTAGGGAAGTTCTCTGCTATCATTTGCTCCAATATACCTTCTGCCCCTCTCTTTCTTCTTCTTCTGGGATCCCAATTATTTTAATGTTGTTTCGTCTTACGGTATCGCTTATCTCTTGAATTCTGCCCTCGTGATCCAGTAGTTGTTTATCTCTCTTTTTCTCAGCTTCTTTATTTTCCATCATTTAGTCTTCTATATCACTGATTCTTTCTTCTGTCTCATTTATCCTAGCAGTTAGCGCCCCCATGTTTGATTGCACCTCATTAATAGCCTTTTTGATTTCGACTTGGTTAGATTTTAGTTCTTTTATTTCTCCAGAAAGGGTTTCTCTAATAACTTCCATGCTTTTTTCAAGCCCAGCTAGTATCTTTAAAGTGATGATTCTGAACTCTAGATCCGACATCGTACTAATGTCCATATTGAGTAGGTCCCTAGCAGTCGGTACTACCTCTTGTTCTTTTTGTTGAGGTGATTTTTTCTGTCTTGTCATTTTGTCCAGAGGAGAACAGATTAATGAGAGAACAAAATGCTAACAGGGTAACAATGTCCCCAGAAAATATACTCTAAACAAATCAGAAAAGACCTGAAGCAGGGGGAAAAGAAAGGGAAAGAGACAAAAAAGAAAAAGAAAAAAAAAGAAAAAGAAAAAGATAAAGATAAAAACAAACAAAAACAGAACAAAACAAAAAAAAACCAGAATATGATCAAATATGATCAGGCTGGTACATAGATCAGTGCCACACACTAGATTTTGGGTGTATTTTGGTCTGTTAGAAGAAAGTGCCTCCCAAAATTTTAAAGAAAGAAAAACTTATATATGTACAAAAATAAGGGTTGATATGATGAAGGGATGGAATATGACTGTAAAGATGAAAATTATAAAAAATTTTATAAAAGGAATTGATAAGAAGTTGTTTGAAAAAAGAAAGAAGAGGACTTAAAAAAAAAAAAAGAAAAAAAGGGAGAGAATGTGATCAGGCAGGGGAGTAGAAAAAAACCATACACTAGAGATTTAGGGTATATTTTGATCTGTTAGAAGAAACTATCTCAAAATTTTAAAGGCTTGAAATTTTAAAGAGAGAACAACTTATATATATATGCCAAAAATACGGGTAACTACTAGGAAGGGATAGAATATGACTCTAAAAATAAAAAATAAAAATGTTTTTTAAAAAAGGGATTGATAAGATGTTGGTTGAAAAAGGGAAAAAGAAAAATTCAAAAAAAAAAGACAATTAAAAAAAAATTAACTTTGAAAGACTAAAGAATCATGGTAAAAAAGCCATGGATTCTATGTGCATTATTCCCCTAGCACTGGAGTTCTGCTGTTCTCATTGATGGGTAAACTTGGTCTTGGCTGGCTGTTCTTGCTGATCTTCTGGGGGAGGGGCCTGTTGCCATGGTTCCCAAATGTCTTTGCTGGAGGCGGAATTGCCCCGCCCTTGCCGGTCCGGGCTAAGCAATCTGCTCGGGGGGGTTTGATCTCGGGAGCTTTTGTTCCCTGCAAGCTTTCCGTACAGCTTTGGAGGCCGAGAGTGAAAATGGCGGCCTCCCAATCTCCGCCCCGGAAGAGCCGAGAACTCGGGGCCCCGCTCCTCAGTGAGCCCTCAGAGAAAAGCAGTCACTCACTCCCGTCTCCCCGGTCTCCGGCCGCAGTCCGTGCTCACCCGTCCTGTGACCGAGCGTTTCTATCTCTGGCACCTGACCCCGTGTGGAGTCTCCAAACCCAGCAGATCCCTGCGGTGCACTCCTGCGCCGCTCCTCCCCGGGGAGGAAGGGAGTCTTCCCGGATCTGCCGCTTGTTGGGTCCCTGCTGGAGGAGCAGTGGCCCGACTGTGCCGCGGATCACGGTTTATGGCAACCCCGAGCTGAGAGCCCGCGCCTCGGCTCCATCTCTGCAGCCGGCTTCCCCGCTCCGATACCTGGGAGCTCTGCCGCACTCAGGCACCCCCCGTCTTTCTGTGACCCCGAGGGTCCTGAGACCATACTGTCCCACGAGGGTTCCACCCCCAACTTAGCCACCAGAGCGACGTCCCTCAGCGGAGCCGACTTCTAAAAGTTCCGATTTTGTGTTCCGCAGCTCTATCACTTGCCAGAAGCGGCGGACAGAGGCCCCTCCCCCGCCGTCTATCCTCCCGAATATCGCCTCGGATTCACTTCTCCGCATGTCCTACCTTCCAGAAAGTGGTCGCTTTTCTGTTCAGAGAGTTGTTGCTATTCTTTTCTCCGATCTCCTGTTGAGTTTGTAGGTGTTGAGAATGGTTTGATCCCTAACCAGCTGAATTCCTGAGACCAGACGAAATCCAGGTCTCCTACTCCTCTGCCATCTTGCTCCACCCCAGCTTATCTGTAATTCTGTAGTATCTTCTCAAATGCAATTTCATGTGAATAACCGGTCTATAGTCTAACTTCTGATAGACCATTTCCTATCAACATAGTGTCCCACCATAATAGCCTCCAGATTGGATCCAGATTCCTTAAGTTCATTATAAGCTTCCAGAACACTCACTACTCACTTTAAGAAAATGCAGACTCCAGCTCCACAGTGAAGTGCATGAAAAATGCAAGCTCCAACCTCTTCCCCATTCACAATTTCTTGGCAGCAAATGTTCTGAGAACACAGTATGGCTCCACAGAAAAGACAGAGGACAGGGTGCTTTCGCTCATCATCTGCAGACCGTGGGCACCTCAAAGGGGAAGAAAACATTCAGTATGGTGGAGAAACAATAAAAGCATGATATATCCAGTTAGCAATGAATTGTGTTCATCGCTGGCTGCTTTGCAGCAAAGAAAGCTCTTAAAACACAAGAAATTCATTCATTCATTCACTCATTCATTCATTCATTCAGAGAGGGAGAGAGAAAGAGAGAATCCCACACAGGCTCCATGTCCAGCGTGGAGAGCAGGCTCCATGCCTATTGCAGAGCCCGATGCAGGGCCCCATCTCACAACCCTGACATCATGACCTGAGCTGAAATCAAGAGTCGGATGCCTAATGAACTGAGCCACCCAGGCAGCCCAAAACACAAGAAAACATTTAATTAGATCATTCCTCTTTAATAAGGACTTAACAAAAAAAATCTCCTGATTAATCCACAGTAAGAAAACGTATTATTAAATATACAGTGTCCTGATAATTCCCATAGTTTGGCAATTAAATATGCCTTGAGATTGAGATACTTTGATAGAATCTAGTCTTCATCTGACATGACCAATTTATAGTCAACTCCCTCCTCTGGACTGGTTTAGTCAAGCTTAAAGTCCTCAATATTAGAGGAATATGACCCTGTTAGGTGTACTTTTTTTTTTTTAATCACAAATGTGCAGTAAGGGTTTAGACACATTTCCTGTCCATTATAAGTATTGAGATCTTTAGGGTTGAAATGAAAGACTGTAGTCTTAGAGTTCATACACCTCTATTTGGGAAACAAAGCAAGTCTTTAGGAAGGAAAAAGTGACAGAATTGACTTGCTTGAATTGAACCAAGTAGTACACTGAGATGTACCATTTTACACAGTAGTGTGCTACAGCCTTGCTATAATGCCCCTCAGAGAGGGGTATCACTCTCTGAATTAAAGCGATAGTGGCTATCTTTTAAAAAAGAAGCTTTCTACACTCCTCTCTCTGCCTTATAATGGACACACAAGAAACATCAAGAATTCCTTTATTTGGGGAGTAATAAATAAATGCAACCACTAAGTTGAGATCCAATGTGGCTTATAATGGGGTCAGAAGAAAGAGCACCAAAAGAATCTCCATCTCCAGTAAGGTATTAACAGTTTATTCTCTGATCCCTTGTTTCTCAGGTAAGATAAGAAAACCATTGTCCACATAGGAGCAGAAGGACCCTGTGCGTAGGTATTCCACGCCTATCTCCTGGAGATGAGGAGGCTATTTTCACTTCCAGGGGGAAGAACATAATTTTAGCTCTTTTTGGATAAAGCCAAAATCTTTCACTTTTCACGCAGGATGGCTGAGTCCTAGTCACTAATATCCTATAGAGGAAAATAGGGGTGATACCTAAAGTATAGTAACTGGGCAGCTTACCCTCCTACAGTAGAAATGGCTCAGTCTTAATGGAAACTGGTGGTGACAATAAAACTGGAAGAGATCATAAGATTTATTTTCACTTTACTTGAAACCAGTATGTAGTAATATCATCCAAGGGGCTCTTCACTGTGATTAATGACTAACACTCTTCTCAGATCCTCCTAAGAGCCCACAGTGATACTCTTTAATCCTGGGAAGATAACATCTATTCACTGGGATTGCAATACAGCCCTAAAAATAGGAGAATCACGGAATTCAGAGCTGGATGCAATCTTTGAAATCACCTAGCTCATGTTTTTTTTTTTTTTTTTAAAGATTTTATTTATTTATTTGACAGACAGAGACATAGCGAGAGAGGGAACACAAGCAGGGGGAGTGGGAGAGGGAGAAGCAGGCTTCCCGTGGAGCAGGGAGCCCGATGCAGGGCTCGATCCCGATCCCAGCACGCTGGGATCATGACCTGAGCCGAAGGCAGACGCTTAACGACTGAGCCACCCAGGCGCCCCCATCTAGCTAACGTTTTATGGGCTGCAAGGTAAATGGCTCAGCCATTTCTTTAGGTGGCTGAACTTAATCTGCATGGGACAAACAGCAAGGGAACTAACACCAAGACCAATTCTATCTTGTAACAGAGGCGGGAGTATGGGCTGCCCAAGCCCCTGCTGGGCCTGTTAAACTCCCCGGCTTCAGGGTTCAAAGCAATGGTTATAACAGAATAGGAGAATTTCCTTAGACTTCTGTAGGGCAGTGATTCTCAGAATGGGCCACATAAGGGCTCTTCAAACCCTCAAAATGATGATAAACTGCAATCCCTTTCTTTGCCCCTTCAAATGACAGCAAGTTATTTAACATATGACTAAGGACTACAATAGTCACTTTGTACGCCAAGGCAGTTCATTAGAATTACTAACTGGTACCCTTAAAACAAAATTTAAGAGTTATTTATGTTTTCTGAGAGCTCTAATTAAGTTTATTAAGAAGTTTGGCTGCTGTACAATGCTTACTTAATATTACAAAACTCCTAACTGAGCTTTGGAATTCCTGCAATTTGGGGAAGAGATGCTGTATTACCAGTATATCATCAATGAAGTCTTGAATAGGTTTTGATTTTCAGACTGCTGAGATTCTTGCCTTTTATTTTTTTACATTATTTTTTAAAGATTTTATTTATTTATTTGACAGAGAGACACAGCGAGAGAGGGAACACAAGCAAGGGGGAGTGGGAGAGGGAGAAGCAGGCTTCCCGCGGAGCAGGGAGCCCGATGCGGGGCTCGATCCCAGGACCCCAGAATCATGACCTGAGCCGAAGGCAGACGCTTAACAACTGAGCCGCCCAGGTGCCCCGGATTCTTGCCTTTTACTTACAAGTTACTGCTAATATGTCATCATTATTAATCTGATTTGCTATGGGTGGTGGTGTGATGCCACCTCAGTGTCAAGGATACATAATTGCATCAATAGTAATTTTAGCCTATTATTTTTAAGACATGATGCATTGTGATTCAAATATGAAATATTCACACACCAATGGCTAAGGTGGGTATGAATATAATTTCTCCATTCAGGGACATTATATTGGTGGTGTGCAGCTCATGAATTTATGTTATTTGAATAACTTACATCATATTATAGCAAGGTAAGTGTAAACTGTTAACTTTATAGGACATTACTTTATCATATAGAATCATGTGTTTAAGCTCATGCTGTTTTCTTACAAAAGCAACTAACAGGTAATTCATACATGATATTAGTAATGAATATAATGTAACTTGTTTATTGTACTTCTTATTAGTCTTCATCATCCAGATTTTTTTTTTATTTGAAAGTAATCAGTGAAAGGGAAGAGGAAGATGAAAGAAAGTCTGAGAAACACTGCTTTAGTGTGGTGTTTAATTTGATTGAGGTGGGGGGAACACGGTATCAGAAAAGGCTAAGGAGGTGTACTATTCTCTCTAGTACCCAGGCTTAAACTTGAGCCACAATGCTATTACCTGTTTTGTTACTATGGGATTCCATATAAGATTTTGCTTGGGAGAAAAAGGGTTCTTCAGTGTTATTTCAGTGAGGATATGGTCACCTCACTGTAATGTACATAAAACGGTGCTAAAGAGATATGTATAAAAGATATTTCTAAGAGAACTACTTGTTTATGAAGTTGAGAACAGTGTTATTTCAGTGGATGGATGTACTGACCATAATTCTACATGTAAAACACTGTTTAAAGATACATGAATAAATGATGACTCTTAGAATGCTAAAAGAAAAAAAAAAAGGCTCCTGTAGCTTTAAAAAAAAGTTGAGGGGAGATATCCTATAAGATGGTAGAGTTATGAGCTCCAGGAATTGTTTCCTTTACCAATACAACTGTTGATCTGGCAAGAACTGTCTGAAGCAACTATTTTGGAATTTGGAATCTAGGTGAACACTTGCAGCATCCACAGCAGTGCTTAACGAAGAGGCTGGTAAATTTCAATGAATTTTGGCTTTCTGTGTAGTGGCTACCACCTCCTATCCCCCAGCCCTATAGCAGGTAGCTATGGGGGTGGTGGCTTGCTGGTGCCAGGATGGGTAATACAGACGTTGGCCTCAAAAATCATGGTTGTGTGTTTAGTTCTGCCTGGTAGCTCACTGAAGGGCTGATGCAGAGACTGGCCATTGTTTCAACCCCTATGGGCTGAAGTGACTTTCTTGGCAGTGATGGTAGAGGGAATTTAAAGAGACAGAATATTCTTTATATTTTCTTCTTCTCTTCACTTTTCTTACTGGATCCAGAAATTTAAGGAAATCTGTCAGTTCACTGGCTGACTGCAGAGATAATAGAACAGAGACTTCGGTGAACACACAATACGAAATACAGTCTTTGCAAAAAATAGTTTGGAAAAGTCACTGAAGAGACACCCGCAGCCTTTATCAAGCAATGGTGGCAATTCTTGGGGAGGGGGTAGAATCTGATTTAAAGAGCTACTACAATAATCAAAATGTCTAATTCTCAACAAAACTAACAGAGCTTACAAAGAAGCAGAAAAGTATGGCCTATTCACAGTCAAAGCAACACTGAAAAAGAAAAAGTTGGAAGGCTGACACGTTAAATTTCAAAACTTACTACAAAGCTATGGTAATTTAAAAGTGTGGTGTTAGCATAAGGATAGACATATAGACCAATAGAATAGACTTTAGAAAGAAACCCAAACATCTATGACAAACTGATTTTCAGTGTGGGTGCCGAGATTATCCAATGAGGGAACAAAGTCTTTTAAAAAATGGTGCTGGAATAACTGGAAACCACATGAAAGAAAGAATGAAGTTGGACCTCCTGTCTCATTCCAAAAATTAACTCAAACAAATCCACAGTGTAGGGGTGCCTAGGTGGCTCAGTCGGTTAAGCCTCTGCCTTTGCCTCAGGGTCCTGGAATCGAGTCCACATCAGGCTCCCTGCTCAGCGGGGAGCCTGCTTCTTTCTCCCTGTCCCGCTCCCCCCTGCTTGTGCTCTTTCTCTCTAATAAATAAATTAAATCTTAAAAAACAAATCCACAGTCTAAATATAGAGCTAAAACTACAAAGCTATTGAAAGAAAACAAAGGGGTAAATCTTCATGACCTCAGATTTGGCAATGAAGTCTTAGTTTTGACACCAAAAGCACAAGAAACAAACAAAAAAATAGATAAAATGAACTTTTATGTATTGAAAACATTATGAAGAATATGAAAACACAACCTATAGAATGGGAGAAAATATTTGCAAAATAAAAATCTGATAAGGGCTGAATATCCAGAATATACTGAAAGAGAACAGAAGAGGCCACCCCAAAATATGCCACTTTGGCATACAGATTATTTTGAATTAAAGTTACTTAAGAAACAGCAGGTGCAAAAAGGACACTCTGACCCTCTTTCCTCCCCTTCAATATAAAGAACTCTTACAACTCAACAACAAAACAGACAGTCCAATTACAAGATGGACAAAGGACTTGAACAGACATTTCTCCAAAGAACATATACAAATGTCCAAGAAGCACATGAAAAGATGTTTAAATGCTCATCAATAGATAAACGGATAAACAAACTCTGGTATATACATACAATGGAATATTATCATTGTTATTTTTAAGATTTTATTTTTAAGTAATCTCTACACCTAACATGGGGCTCAAACTCACAACCCTAAGATCAAGAGCTGCATGATCCACCGACTAAGCCAGCCAGGTGTCCCTACAGTGGAATATTACTTAGCCAACAAAGGACTGAATACATGCTACAACTTTGGATGACCTCAAAAGCTATACTAAGTGAAAGAAGCCAGACACAAAAGGTCATATGTTATATGACTCCTTTTATAGGATATACCCAGAGTAGGCAGATCCACAGAGACAGGAAGCAGATTATTGCTTACCAGGGGATCGGGAAAGAGGGAAATGGGGAGCAATTACTTAGTGGATACAAGGTGTTTCTCTGGCATGGTGAAAAAGTTTTGAAACCAGAGAGAGGTGGTGGTTGCACAACACTGTGAATACACTAAATAGCACTGAATTGTATACTTTATCATCATTAATTGTTTGTTTTATGGTTCTCACCTCAATAATAAGAAAGAAATTGACAATCATTGTTGTAAAGGATGCTCTGTGGTCACTTTAAAAAAGTCTACTAGTGGTGGTGCATACCATAATTGCAAGCTTAAAAATTTTTTAGAAATATATTTCTTCTTACCTGAAATGAGAAGCTTGATTTAGGAGACAGCTATAGTCATCAGGAAGCTCTATCAAACTATTTCTTTTTCTAGGGTATCTAGAAATGTAATTTAAAAGACAATTTTACTTCTGAGTAAATAAGCCCATGCCAAAAATTGACCAAGTAAAGAGTATTTTAAAAATAACAAAAGGATCCATACTTGAAACCCACAGTAATTCCTCCTGTTGACTACATTAAATCCAAGTTTTTCAGCCTAGAATTTCAAATCTTTCATCATCTGGTTTCCTTTCCAAACTCAACTCCCACTATTTCCTAAGACTAAATTGTTCTAGCTAGACTTCCATGATGGCTAGGAAGGTAATATAAAGAACACAGCCTTTGAAATCAGACAGACCTCGCTACAAATCCTAAATTCTCTGATATCTGACAAGTCACTGAACCTTAGCCTGTATTTCCTGGTCTGTAAATAGAGGATGGACATATTATACTTTCTCAGCCATAAGGCATACCATCAATTTAATAACACATTTTTGAGATGGTGGGGAGAGAGAAATATAAAGACTCATGCTGATTTAAGAAATGTTAAATATAAATAATAGTATGGAGGAACCTCACAGCTGTTGAAGACTCAATAAGATATTGAAGTGGAACATAATACACTTAGTACTTGAAAACATGTTTGCAAATATTATTATTCATTCTTACCACACAATACAGATACAATAAAAGCCTTGCATGCATGCCCTGGGAACATCATCTCAATCACGTGGAAATTCTATCCTCAAACCCCAATTAACTTAAATTCTTTTTTTTAATTATTATTATTTTTTTATTTGAGAGAGAGCGAAAGCAAGAGAGATCACAGAGGCAGAAGGAGAAGCAGACATGCTGCTGAGCAGGGAAAGCCTGATGTGGGGCTTGATCCCTGGGCCCCAAGATCATGACCCGAGCCAAAAGCAGATGCTTAACAGACTGAGCCACTCAGGCGCCTCCCAGATCAACTTAAATTCTATAATTCCTTCTAAGTTCAGCTAAAAATTATCTCCTCTAAGACTAACTTTGCATCATTAAGAATCTTTTACTCTTTAAATTTCTATAGCATTAACAATATATTCCATATACTATTTTATGTCTTTAGTTTATGTACATAATTAGGTTGTAAATTACCCATGACCAAAAAGCTGTATGTGTTAGGTCTTTTAACTCTCCCTAAGTATTTTAGCACCATGCTGAGGAAACAGTAGTTCTCTAAAAGGCACACAATGAACTGAAATAAAGGGAAAACTGTGTGAGATTAACAGTTTTAAAGTAAGTACTCATCTTTTAAACTTTTCTCTCTTTCTTTTCTTGGTGATGTGAATACTACTGTATTTAAGTTATAAAAGCCGGATCTATAATCTCTAAATCACTAAAGTTGGGTTAGGAGTAGGTAGCATATGTACATTTACAGTAAAGGGGAAGTTAGTTCAAGGGGTAAGAAAGATGAAAAGAGAAGGTGGCAAATGCACATTGTGTCACAACGTTTGCTTTAGCCATGGAAAAATGGTACTGATGTTATCATTAAGGTTGGGGGTCAATTGCTCTGCTTGTTTACTGATGCAATTCAACTGGAATAAAAATCAGACACATACATAACAGAAAGCAGGCCCAGGAGAGGATACAAAGAAAATAAGCATGCAGTCTGGTCCCTGGTGAGTTTACTGTTCAGTGCTTTGTGGCGCTGGCAGGCACACATGCACACACACACAGCTGAGAGGATATTACTAGAGCAGACTTGCAGGAGGAGGTCACATTTGAATTGGTCTTTGAGGGAGAACTGGATTTTGATCGAGACATAACTTAAGGGAGATAGGAGGGCTGAAGAACAGTTTTGTTGGGTCATCTCTAAGTATACAGATCGGAAGGGAAGGGGAAGAGGGAATAGTTCTATTTATATCTTACTCTATTCTCAAAAGGAAAAAAGTGGTGTATAGGAATACTGTTACTACTTTCTGATTTTAATAAACCGGCAGCTCCAAGATGCCATCTCCTCCTGTGCCTTTTAATAAGCATGTATGAGGGGCGCCTGGGTGGCTCAGTCGTTAAGCGTCTGCCTTCGGCTCAGGTCACGATCCCAGAGTCCTGGGATCGAGTCCCACATCGGGCTCCCTGCTCTGTGGGGAGCCTGCTTCTCCCTCTCCCACTCCCCCTGCTTGTGTTCCCTCTCTCGCTGTGTCTCTCTCTGTCAAATAAATGAATAAAATCTTAAAAAAAAAAAAGCATGTACGAGCTTAAGGAAGAGGAGCTGGTGGGCTCAAACAATTTAAGAGGGAAAAGATAGCCACTCCACGAAAAAAATCAACTGTAGGAAGAATCCAATTTCTGGCAAAGACCTAACAGAAACGTAGGAAACAATGTACTGAGTGAGAATGAAGAAGACAGACTGGAAAGCATGTTCCACAAACCAACTACTTTTGGAAACACAACCTGTAGATGGTTGGGGGGGAGGGGAGGATTGAGAAGTAAAACCAACCTGACTACGGTGCTTTTCTGCTTCAAACAGTTTAGTAACGCAGGATCTGCACACCACCTATATGGGGGAGCCAAGAGAAAAGCAAACAGGTCATCACAACTTCAGCTCAGTGTTCATCAATGAGCCACCCACTCCAAATCTTTCTGTCCCTTCTTTCCATGTTCCCTCAGCTAGACTTCTATCTCACATCTTACCCCTTTGCTTTTCTTCCCTTCGTTTTTGTGTCTGCCTATTTATTTTCCCCCTTTCTTTTATTCATCTTTTTAATTTTTATTTATTTTAAGATTTTATTTATTTATTTGAGGAGACAGAGATAGCGAGAGAGAGCACAGGTAGGGAGAAGAGGGAGAAGCAGACTCCCTGACTGAGCAGGGAGCCCGATGCGGGGCTCGATCCCAGGACCCTGGGATCATGACCTGAGCCGAAGGCAGATGCTTAACCGACTGAGCCACTCAGGCACCCCTATTCATCTCTTTTTTAAAGGGTTAATCAATCAAAGTCTTGCTAGAAAAACAGAAACCATTCTGAAGATGGAATTTAATACCAGGAATTGGTAATAAAGGTGGCAGAAGGGCTGCAAATCCAATCCAAGGGCTGACAGAAGGAGAGAAAAAAGCAAGGCGACCCAAAGATTAGCCAATAACAGGAAGCCACCACCTCTCCCAGGCTGGAGGAACAAAAGGAAATTGTGGTATTATTAGAGCCCAGGGGCTGGGGTCAATGGTAGATACTGGCAAGAAATGGCAGCTGCAGGGAAGAGTAGTACAAGGAATGGTAATCACGGTGGGACAAGTGCAAAGTCCAGCTGCCCATGGCTGCTGGACTTATGTCTAATTCGTTGAGTGTGTGAATTGGGAATCTCCTATATTTTTGTTACCCACTTCAATCAAGTCTAATCAATCTAAAAGCTTAGCAAATAATTTTAATTTAAAATTTCCAAACTGTATAATGACCCAACAATGATATTTTGCCCTCACAGTACCTCTGGAGGAGGGGTCTTACAGTATCCCAATATTCCTGAAAAAGCAGGAACAAATTTGTGGGTAAAGATAGATAGCTACAGAGTGCACTGTACTCTCCTTCTGCAGGATCTGCAAGAGAATAAAAATACATTTAATAAGCACATTATTCTTATCTGGTCAACCTGTGAATAGAATTTCTTCATTGTTTATGTTCATTTCTATACTCTATAAAACTGGGTGACAAATAAGACACAGTGATTCTTTCAAAACACAAATCTGATTCATTCTCCTGATGAGGTTTCTCCAATGTCACACCACCAAAAGGGAAAAAACACGAAGTCCTTATCAAAACACATAAAGGCCCTACATGATCTGCCCCTGGCTGCCTCTTGAACCTCATCTCCTACCACCCTCGTCCTGCTCATTATGCTTCAGCTACACTCATCTCTTTACTATTCTTTGATGATGTCAAGCAAAGTCTTTGCATTTAGTGTTCCTTCTGCTTAGGAATACTCTTCCTTTAACTCTTGTCCAGTTCAACCCCATCTTTATTTCAACATCTCTTTGCTCAAAGTGTCCTCAAAGAGAAGTCTTCTATGACTATCTACTAAAAGTATTACTCCAGCCCAGCACTCTCTATCCCCATGACCTGCTTTATTTTTCTTGGTAGCACTTATCACCACTTGACATTATATTACATACATTTATCTGTTTGTATACATTTAGTCTCCTCCCAGTAAAAGACTTAATCTTACTCACTGTTGTATTGCAGCACCGACTAGATAAATTAATACATGATTTTCTAAAAATGCAAACAACACATCTGTACAGACAACTACTTGGAAAGTAGCCCCCCATTTATAGGCATACTGTGGAGATAATTGCGGGTTCGGTTCCAGACTGCCACAGTAAAGCTAGTATTGGAGTGAAGCAAGTCAAGTGAATTTCTGGTTTCCCAGGGCATATTAAAGTTATGTTTCTACTAGATTGTAGTCTTTTTTTTTTTTTTTTAAGATTTTTATTTATTTATTTAACAGAGAGAGACACAGCGAGAGAGGGAACACAAGCAGGGGTAGTGGGGGAGGGAGAAGCAGGCTTCCTGCGGAGCAGGACGATGTGGGGCTCGATCCCAGGACCCTGGGATTATGACCTGAGCCGAAGGCAGATGCTTAATGACTGAGCCACCCAGGTGCCCCTAGATTGTAGTCTATTTAGTGTGCAAGAGCATTAGGTCTAAAACAACAATGTACAGACCTTAATTAAAAATACTGCTAAAAAAAATGCTAACCATCATCTGAGCTTTCAGCCAGTCATAATCAATCACCACAGATCACCCTAATAAATAATGAAAAAATTTGAAATATTGCAAGAATAATCAAAATGTGACAGAGACATGAAGGGAGCAAATGCTGTTGGAAAAATGGTGCTGACAGACTTGTTTGCCACAGGCTTGCCACAAACTTCCAATCTGTAAAAAACACAGTATCTGCAAAGCACAATAAAGTGATGCACAATAAAACAAGGTATGCCTGTACATAGGATCAGAACAAACCTAGTTCAAATAAGCCCTACTGAACTAAGTTCAAGATAAAGAAGGTGATAGCCAGTAAAGCTGACCCGTTCAGCTTAATCTCAAAGGACAAAAGCAAGACTCTCTGAACAATTTTGGTGACGCTTCCAAAATCATACAAACGTTCAGATTTTTACCCATACAAAGCCACAAGGAAACCTTGTCTACTTTGATCTAGATTTAAGGCAAGTAAAGAAGAAAGGAAATGATTGTTACTCAGATATACGTGTCCTGGGTTTGTTCCAACAGGCTTCTCCTAGCAGCATTTTAGTTCTTTTGTAATAATCATATGTTCAAAATTCAAATAACAGAGTATACAATAAAGTTTTCCTCCTACTTAGCCAAAACATTCTCTTCCCTAAAGGTAACCAATGTTTCTAATTTTCTGCATATCCTTTCAGTTATATTCTGTGTGCAGACATCTTATAAGCTCAAGTACATAAACTATACCTAGATAGGAGCCATGAGTAGGTTTTGCATATTTATGAGGCTAATCTCATTTTTGGTCTCACCTTTAACCTACACCAGGCAGAGGCACACATGTCGGGAGTGAACGCTGATGAAAAAGATAGGGAATAGAGAAGTGGTTCTTGCCTGTCCCACCTTATATTTTTGAGGCTGAAGATAAAGAAAAAAAAATCCCTTATTTGCTACTTTGAGATTTCATTTTCCTACTTACTGGTAAGCAGTTCTTCAGGTGGAGTTACTCCAAGTAAATAGTGGAAAAACAGTGCAGCACAGCGAAGGTAAGGGGTGATGCCATTCTTCAATGAGATCCACAAATACCAGCCAGGAACACCACATCCAATGCAGCTGGGGGGAAATAATTCCAGAATAGAACAGAATACTGACCAGACTAAAACTCTAGACACATCCCCCTTTAAAAACACAGCTAAATATTTAAATATTTTTTATCCATTTAATACAAAATATTTAACTGGCAGTAGCTTCTGTCTTTAAATCTTGTAAGTTTCCTAAAGAAAACCACAGATCTTGCATCTTTTTTTTTTTTTTTTTAAGATTTTATTTATTTATTTGACAGAGAGAGACATAGCGAGAGAGGGAACACAAGCAGGGGGAGTGGGAGAGGGAGAAGCAGGCCTCCTGCGGAGCAGGGAGCCCGATGTGGGGCTCGATCCCAGGACCCTGAGATCATGACCCGAGCTGAAGGCAGACGCTTAACGACTGAGCCACCCAGGCGCCCCCAGATCTTGCATCTTTTACCATGTAGATTTTTAAAGCAAATAACTATTATCTTCATTTTCCTAACCCTTATGATGAAATGTGAATCAGATATATTTATCAATAACTAACCAAAGGAGTTAAGTTAGCTAAAAAAAAATTAATACTTTCTTGATTTCTGTATTCAAATTGGTGATTCACAGGGCAATGAAACTATTCTATATGATACTTATAATGCTACCACACAAAAAGTGAACCCTAATGTAAACTATAGACTTTAGTTAATAACAATGTATTGATGCTGGTTTGTCATCTTTAACAAATCTACTAATGCAAGATGTTAATCACAGGAGAAACTTGTGAGGGGAGGGAGTAAACGGGAATGATTTGTACTTTCTGTTCAATTTTTCTGTAAACCTAAAACAGCTCTAAAAAATAAAGTCTAGTAACACACACACACACACACACACACACTCTTTTTTCTCTCTCTCTCTTCTGCAACCCCCCTCCAACCTTCAGTGCCTAAACTAAAAACCAAAATGAAACAGAAAACCCAACTAAAAAATGGTGAAGAAGGTGAAAACAAAGATGAGAGAGTGTGGTAGCAAGTGGAGCTCAGCAGGGCACTCCTATTATACTTTTGGTTTTAGCCTCTGCACTGCCAAGGTATTTCACATGTTAGAGAACAGTCTTAAAAAACCTCTATTTAGTAAAGTGCATCAACTGTATAGATTGCTTTAAAAGGATGACCTATTTTCTATTTTCTACATTTATTTAAATTCTAAATGCTGACACTTGTTAAAATTCTATTATTTTTTGCCAATGTTCCCAGAACAATTTACAAGAGTAAAGATGTATCCAAACTTGTTTCAGTCTCAGAAACAAACAAATGGGTACCTGTTATTTCAAAAGCCCTCAACTAATTTTTAAAAACTGGAATTAAAATGATTCAAAAGTTATTCTGCCAAACAACTGAACTAAAAGGTAGAATTATTAAAACAACATTCAAATAGGTTGGACTAATGGGCTGCTACTCACCCATTTGTATATTGAGAAACTTCTGCCAAGAAAGAAGATGCAGAACGGGCCTCTTCACTCTCTTCTTGAACCTGAGCAAGGGGAAGGTCTGAAAAAGAAATTCTGAAAGATAAATCTATGAATTTGCTATTCAATTTATAATTACACCTCAATTTCATGGTTCCAGGATAATAAACAATGTCAACTCAGCTGAGGTTCTTTTCCTTGTTCTCAATCTAAATAGCTGATTTTATTTTATTTTTTATGAATGGATAAATAGCTGATTTTAAATATTAGAACTGTTAGGTAAACTTTATCAGTATATTAGGTGAAGAAACAAATAGGGCAGAATCACATGGATATTTAATAAATATTTATCTCAGAGGTGCCTGAGTGGCGCAGTTGGTCAAGTGTCCAACTCTTGGTTTTGGCTCAGGTTGTGATCTTAAGGGTCATAAGGTCAAGCCCTGGGTCGAGTGCTGCATCAGGCTCCATGCTCAGCAGGGAGTCTGCTTGAGATTCTCTCTCTCCCTCTCTCAAATAAATAAATCTTTAAAAAATAAATAAATATTTATCTCACTGTAATATGACCAGGTAAACAAATTAGTGGTCATCTGCTCTGGGTTCCTAGGAGTCTTAGCTAACAGGTAGAAATTCAGACTCTAGAAAGGGAAGTAGGTTGCTGCCCTGCCTTTATGCTCAAGCAATGAAACACATTAAAAAGAACCTTGCGGGGCGCCTGGGTGGCTCAGTCATTAAGCGTCTGCTTTCAGCTCAGGTCATGATCCCAGGGTCCTGGGATCGAGTCCCACATCGGGCTCTCTGCTCCACGGGAAGCCTGCTTCTCCCTCTCCTACTCCCCCTGCTTGTGTTCCCTCTCTCGCTGTTGTCTCTCTCTGTCAAATAAATAAAATCTTTAAAAAAATAAAAAAATAAATAAAAATTAAAAAACCTTGTAAGGTAATTTTCCTCCATTAATCTATCCTTAAGGAAACCATCCTAAACCCTTCCAGCAATTGCTAACTCACCCAACAGAGTAGTTAAAACTCTGGGTAAGCCACTTAAGTTCTGTGAACTTCAGTTTTATTATATTAAAATGGGGATAAAAATGCCAACCTTGTAGTTCAATGTGACAGATGGTTACATCCCATTTGAGCAGCACTCTCTTGCTTCAAAAATGCTTTTTAAAAATATACATTAATTCATCTGAAAGACAACAATTAAAATTACCCCGTCTCTTACTTTGGTTGGATATTGCTAGTTTTTCTCCTTTCCAATTAGGGTCTCTTTAGGAAATACATACTTTTTAAATTTATTTTTTATTTTTTTTTAAAGGATATAAATGGCTAGTTTATTTTTTTAAAAACATTTTATTTATTTATTTGACAGAGAGAGAGACAGACACAGAGCACAAGCAGTAAAACAGCAGAGGAAGAGGGAGAAGCAGACTCCCCACTGAGCAGAGAGCCCGAAGCAGGGCTAGTTCCCAGGACCTGGAATCATGACCTGAGCCAAAGGCAGACGTTTAACTGACTGAGCCACCCAGGCGCCCCTTTTTAAAAAAGATTAAAATATATTATCATATTGATATTTCAAATTTAAATATAAGAGTTCAATATTTGTACATGATTGAGGTAAATTTTATATGCAATGGAATACACAAATATTAAAAGTACCATTTGATGAGTTTTGATAAATGCAAACACCCATGTAACAAGATTTTTTTAAATTAATAAACTTTATTTTTTTTAATAAACTTTATTTTTTAAAGCAGTTTTAGGTTCATTACAGAGTTCAGTGGAAATTACAGAGTTCCCATATACTTGCTGTCCCCACAAATCCATCATCATCTGTGACTATGGACACCTAGCACCAGAGTGGTACATTTGTTACAATCAACGAACCTATACTGATACATCATTATCATCCAAAGTCCACAGTTACCATTAGGGTTCATTCCTGGTGCTGTACATTCTATTGGTTTTCACAGATACATAGTAACATGTATCCACTACTATAGTATCATACAGAGTAGTTTCACTGCCCTAAAAATCCTCTGTGCTCTGCCTATTCACCCATCTCTCTCCCCTAACTTCTGGCAATCATGGATATTTTTACTGTCTTCAAAGCTTTGCCTTTTCCAGAATGTCATATACAGGTGACCCTTGAACAACACCGGGGGCTAAGGGTGCCGACCCCTGGCACAGTAAAAAATCTACCTATTATCTTTTGACGCTCTAAAAACCTTACCAACAGCCTACTGTTGACTGGAAGCCTTGCTGATAACATATCTAGTCAATTAAAACATATTTTATATATGTATTTTATATATATATGCTACATGTTGTATATTTTGTATGTTATTTTTTATTTTATTTTTTTTAAAGATTTTATTTATTTGCCAGAGAGAGAGAGAGAGAGCACAAGCAGATGAGCAGCAGGCAGAGGGAGACGGAGAAGCAGACTCCCCACCGAGCAGGGAGTCTGATGCAGGGCTCGATCCCAGGACCCTGGGATCATGACCTGAGCTGAAGGCAGATGCTTAACCGACTGAGCCACCTAGGAGCCCTATTTTGTATGTTATATACTGTATTCTTACAATAAAATAAGCTAGAGAAAAGAAAATTGATTAAGAAAATCATAAAATACATTTATAGTACTATACTGCATTTATTGAAAAAAAAAAACCCATATAAGTAGACCCTCTCAGTTCAGACCTGTGTCATTCAAGGGTCAATTGTAGTTGGAATCATATAGTATGCAGCCTTTTCAGATCTGCTTCTTTCATGAAGTAATACACATTTAAGCTTCCTCCATGCCTCTTCATTGTTTGAATGCTTGTTTCTTTTTGTGCTGAAGAATATTCCATTGTCTGGATGTACCACAGTTTATTTACTCATTCACCCACTGAAGAACATGTGGTTGCTTCCAAATTTTGGAAATTATGAATAAAACTGCTATAAACATCTGTGTGTAGGTTTCTCTATGGACATAGGTTTTCAGTTCATTTGGGTAGATACCACAGAGCATGACTGCTGCATCATACAGTAGGAGTATGTTTAGCTTTGTAAGAAAGTGCCAAACTGTATCTCAAAATGGCATGGAATTCCTTCCTTTCAGCAATGAAAATGAGAATTCATGTTATTCTACATCCTCACCAGTACTCAGTGTTGTCAGTGTTTTGGATTTTAACTATTCTAATAGGTGCATAGTGATATCTTGTTTTAATTTGCAATTCCCTAATGACTTATGACATTGAACATCTTTTCATAAGCTTACTTGCCATCTGCAGATCTTTGGTGAGGTGTCTTTTACTTATTTTTAATCAGGTTATTTTCTTATTGTTGAATTGTTAACTGTATATTTTATAGAACAGTTAATCAGATGTGTCTTTTGCAAATATTTTCTCTTAGTTTGTGGCTTGTCTTTTTATTCTCAACATTGTCTTTTGCAGAGCAGAAGTTTTTAATTGTAATGAAGTCCAGTTTATCAATTACTTCTTTAATGGACTGTACCTTTGGCTTTGTATCTAAAAAGTCACTGCACACCTCAAGGTCATCTAGGTTTTCTCCTACACTAACTTCTAATAGTTTTATATAGTTTTGTGTTTTACATTCAGCCTATCAACCATTTTTTTTTTTTAATGAACCATTTTTAGTTAACTTTTTTTTAAAGATTTTTATTTATTTATCAGAGAGAGATAGAGAGCGAGCGCACAAGCAGGGGAAGCGGCAGGCAGAGGGAGAAGCAGGTTCCCTGCTAAGCAAGGAGCCTGGTGTGGGACTCAATCCCAGGACCCTGGGATTGTGACCTGAGCTGAAGGCAGACGCTTAACCGACTGTGCCACCCAGGCATCCCCATTTTTAGTTAACTTTTACAAAGGTTGTAAGATCTGTGTCTCTGTCTTATGTGTGGGTGTCCAGCTGTTACAGCAACGTTTGTTGAAAATCAGGCTATCTTGGCTCCATTTGTCTTTGCTCCTTCATCAAAGATCAGTTAACTGTATTGACGTGTATAGATTTTTTGGGCTCTCTATTCTGGTCCATTAATCTTTTGGTCTGTTTTTTCACTGCCTTGATTCCAGTAGCTTTATAGTAAGTCTTGAAGTCAGGTAATGTCAGTCCTCTGACTTTGTTCTTCTGCTTCAGTACTGAGTTGGCTATTCTGGATCTTTCTCCTTTTCATATAAACTTTAGAATCAATTTGTTGATATCCACATAATAACTTGCTAAAATTTTGGCTGGGAAATTATTGGGTTTTTACTTAACTTTTCTGAATTTATTCTTTTTTTAAAGGTTTTCCATTTTAATTCCAATATAGTTAACATAGTGTTATATTAGTTCCAGGTGTACAATACAATGAGTCAGCCATTCTATACATCATTATTCAGTGCTCCTTATATGTGTACTTTTAATCCCCTTCACCTATTTCACTCATTCCCCCCACTCACCTCCCCTCTGATATGCTTTAATTATTTTTTTAAAAGATTTTATTTATTTGAGAGAGAGAGAGCACTAACAGGGGGAGGGGCAGAGGGAGAAGCAGACTCCCTGCTGAACAGGGAGCCTGATGCGGGGCTCAATCCCAGGACCCTGGGATCATGACCTGAGCTGAAGGCAGATGCTTAACCAACTGAGCCACCAGGTACCCCTTTATTTTATTTTATTTTTTAAGTTTTATTTATTTAAGTAACCTCTACACCCAATGTGGGGCTGGAACTCATGACCAAGAGTTGCGTGCTCTTACAACTGAGCCAGCCAGGTGTCCTTGATATGCTTTATTTTAAATGAGTACCCTCAGTTAATTTTTTTTCAATAAGAATATCTATTATTTGAAGCATACTTCAGAATGCACAGTTCTGAATTTATTCTTATGTCTCCTCCTTCCTACATTGAAAATCTTGGGTCCCAGTGACATTAACACAAACACTTGGTTTATCCTAAAAATTACCTAAATTAATTTCAAAATAACAATACTAGTACCTAATACCATTTGTACCACTAATATGAATTCAGTTTAATGATTTTTTTTTGGTTAGTTCTTTTATTGTCAGAATAGATCCTATTAGGGAAATACAGTTGAAATACCGTGTTTTAGGGACACCTGGGTGGCTCAGTTGGTTAAGCGTCTGCCTTTGGCTCAGGTCATGATCCTGGGGTCCTGGGATTGAGCCCCATGTAGTGCTCCCTGCTCAGTGGGGAGCCTGCTTGTCCCTCTCCCTCTGCCCCTTCCTGAGCTTGTGTGCTCTCTCTCAAATAAATAAATAAAAAAAATATATATTTTTTTAAGATTTTATTTATTTATTTGACAGAGAGACACAGCAAGAGAGGGAATACAAGCAGGGGGAGAGGGAGAGGGAGAAGCAGGCTTCCTATGGAGCAGGGAGCCCAATGTGGGGCTTGATCCCAGGACTCTGGGATCATCACCTGAGCTGAAGGCAGATGCTTAATGACTGAGCCACCCAGGCACCCCTAAATAAATAAAATCTTAAAACAAAAACAAAAACAAAAACCTATGTTAAAAAGACATTCACAGAGTCTTTGCTCAAATCTCTGACTCTCTACCTTACCTAGAGGCAACTCTTCAGTTTTTGGTTTATACTTCTATTGTTTCATTTATAAAAAATGTAAGCAAATATGAATATATGTAAGCATATATATGCATACATATACCTAGAATACCCTACACAAAGATATTATACTACAACTACTGTTCTGTACCCCACTTTTTTCACTTAATAAGTATCTCCTAGGGACTACTTCTTCAGTAGATCTTGCTCATTCCTTTTTATAGCTGCAGAACATTCCATTATATGCATATACCAAAGGATATTCAACCGATCTCTGGGGTTTTTGTTATTCCAAATAATACCACAATGAATAACCATGTGCATATATCCTTTCATATTTTTGCCAGTATAGCTTTGGGATAGATTCTTAGAAGTGGGGTTGGTAAGTCAAAGAATAAATGCATATTTAGTTTTGCTAGGCATTGTTCTAAAGTCACTTTAATTATCTGTTTTCTAAATTACCTGAATTTTCAGGAGCCCTTCTTGATCACTGATACCTAGGAAGCAGATTTTGCTTTCAACTAAGAGCAGAGTCTAAGAGAATAACTACATCATAATTCCATGATGTTATATTATTCAGGTGTATATGTGTGTGTATATATATATAATTTTGAACATTTGTTCAAAAAACATTTAATGAATACTTATTTGGTATAACAAAAGTTGCCAGATACTTTAACTTTATGAGAAAAAATTTTAAAATGTGAATGTTCCCTATTCAAGAAACTTGCAGGGGGGAAGGAGTAAAGAGAAAGGAGAACCAGGGAAAGAAGCAGAACAACATAGAACTATAAAACAAGATACTATGCAACAAATGCTATAAAACAAAGAATTATCATTCTAGCTGGAGGAATCAACAATGGTTTCAAAAACAGGCTTATCAAAAGACTGAAAGTATTTAGGTAGGGGCAAATATTGGAGACACTAATCCCCAACACTGAAATTAGGAAATCTGAAAAAGGGTACAGCAGGTCCAAATGGTTTCCCTGTATATTTGGAGAGCAGCCACAAGTTAGAGAATCAAGTGGTTTAGCTAATTATCCCTTTCACAGCTCTTCTGACTTTTTATTTAAATAGCATCTATAAAGAAACATCTATAAAGATCATTCAACAAGAGATATAACATACAACTTAGAAATATACATATATGCATATATATATGATTAATCACAATAATTAATTTTGCCAATAAACCATGGGTAAATATTATTTACAGTTAACAAGTGATGGGAGCTTTACCTGTGTCTATGGTAAGAAGGATCTGAAGCATGTGTGCCATAGTGATCAAATGGAAGAGATAAAGGTGGTTATAGGAAGAACTAATTGACGAAGGCTGCAGATCAACAGTGTCATCCCAATACAAGGATGGAAATGCTAACACAGCACCAACCTGCGAGAGAAAATGGACATCAACATGGGTGACAACAAAGATCAGCATGTGCTAATCTTATAACTAAATGTATCAGATATTGCAGTGTGTTTCTGTGTGCTTTTTATAACCACCATATTTTTCCTAATTATTCAACAGAATATCTTAGAATATAGTGTACCGTAAATGGAGAACAAAAGTCATCACCAAACAGGTTATCCCTTTGCTGAAACTTCTTGTTCTAGGTAGTGGTCTCAATCCTGTCTGTGGCTCAGAAGATTCAACAATACAATAACTTGGGGAGCTCTTAAAATAACACTGATTCACAGGCCAGTCCAATCAAATCAGAATCTCAGGGTATAGGGAGCAATTACTGGCATTCTTTTCAAAGTTTCCCCAAAGATTCCAAAAGACAGGAGTGACAACCACTGGGCAGAGTCCTGGGCAATGAGGGATGGAGAATACTGGCTAACCCGTATCCACAAACTCCATGCTCCTAACCTCATCAATGATCTCTCTAGAGAACTCATTTTGAAGGAATGAAGTCACTGCAGGGAGGAAAAACCTCTGCAAGAAACTCACAGAACAGGGGCGCTTGGATGGCTCAGATGGTTAAGTGTCTGCCTTTGGCTCAGGTCATGATCCCAGGGTCCTCCCGCTGAGCTGGGAGCCCGCTTCTCCCTCTCCCTCTGCCTCGCCTGCTTGTGCTCCATTTGTCTCTCTCTCAAATGAATAAATAAAAAATCTTAAAAAAAAAAAAAAAAAGAAACTCACAAAACAGTTGCCACCCATAGGTGTTTGGGGGAAGCCTAGATGTGTCAATGGCCTGGTCCCCAACACCAAATAATCAATGATTTTAAGATAGCTCACACTGTCATTTACTGCTTATAATGTAAACAAGAAAAAGGTGGAGGAGGAAAGCATAATATTTATTTAGAAAAAGTCTGCTTGGAGGGGGAAGAGCAAGATGGTGGAGGAGTAGGAGACCTAAATTTCGTCTGGTCCCAGGAATTTAGCTAGATAGTTATCAAACCATTCAGAACACCTACAAACTCAACAGGAGATTGAAGAAAAGAATAGCAGCAATTCTATGAACAGAAAAGCGACCACTTTCTGGAAGGTAGGATGTGCGGAGAAGCGAATCCGAGGCAATATACGGGAAGATAGACCACTGGGGTAGGGAGCCTCCGTCAGCCGGCTACCAGCAAGTGACAGAGCAGCAGAGCACAAAATCAGAACTTTTAGAAGTTCGCTCGGCTGAGGGACGTCACTCTGGTGGCTAAGCAGAGTGGGGGGGGGGGGGGGGGGGGGGTGCTGGGGGGGTGGAACCCTTGCTGGTACAGTATGGTCTCAGGACCCTTGGGGTCACAGGAAGACTGGGGGGGCCTGAGTGTGGCAGAGTTCCCACACATATCGGAGCTGGGAAGCCGGCTGCAAAGATGGAGCTGAGGAGTGGGCTCTCAGCTCAGGGTTGCCATAAACTGTGATCCGCGGCACAGTCGGGCCACTGCTCTTTGAGCAGGGACCCAATAAGCAGCAGCTCTGGGGAGACTCCCCTTCCTCCCCCGGGGAGGAGTGGCGCGGTTCTGCTGGGTTTGGAGACTCCAAACGGGGTCATGTGCCAGAGATAGAAACGCTCAGTCACCGGGTGGGTGAGCGCACGGAGTGCGGCCAGAGACCAGGGAGAAAGGAATGATTAACTGCTTTTCTCTGGGGGCGCACTGAGGAGTGAGACCCTGAGCTCTTGGCTCCTCCGGGTCGGAGATTGGGAGGCCGCCATTTTTCTTCTCATCCTCCAAAGCTGTAAGGAAAGCTTTCAGGGAACAAAAGCTACGAGAGCAAACCCGAGCAGATTACTTAGCCTGGCCCCGGGCAAGGGCACTGCAATTCTGCCTCAGGCAAAGACATTTGAGAATCACTGCAACAGGCCCCTCCCCTAGAAGATAAGCAAGAACAGTCAGCCAAGACCAAGTTTACCGATCAATGAGAACAGCAGAACTTCAGCACTAGGGGAATACAGCACATAGAATTCATGGCTTTTTCCCCAATGATTCTTTAGTCTTTCAAAGTTAATTTTTTTTTTTAAGATTTTATTTATTTATTTGACAGAGAGAAACACAGGGAAAGACGGAACACAAGCAGGAGGAGTGGGAGAGGGAGAAGCAGGCTTCCCATGGAGCAGGGAGCCTGATGTGGGGCTCAATCCCAGGACCCTGGGATCATGACCTGAGCCGAAGGCAGACACTTAACGACTGAGCCACCCAGGCACCCCAACAATTCCTGTTTTAAAATCTTTTTTAATTTTCATTTTTACAGTCATATTTCATCCCTTCATCGTACTTACCCTTATTTTTGTATATATATAAGTTTTTCTTTCCTTAAAATTTTGGGAGACAATTTCTTCTAACAGACCAAAATATACCCAAAATCTAGTGTGTGGCTCTGTTCTATTCACCAGCCTGATCATATTCTTTTCTTTTTTCCCCTTTCTTTTCCCCCCGGTTTCGGGTCTCTTCTGATTTGTTTAGTGTATATTTTTCTGGGGTTGTTGTTACCCTTTTAGCATTTTGTTCTCTCATTCATCTATTCTGGGCAAAATGACAAGATGGAAAAACTCACCTCAAAAAAAAGAACAAGAGGCAGTACCAACTGCCAGGGACCTAATCAATACGGACATTAGTAAGATGTCGGAACTAGAGTTCAGAATGACAATTATAAAGATACTAGCTGGGCTTGAAAAAAGCATGGAAGATACTAGAGAATCCCTTTCTGGAGAAATAGAAGAACTAAAATCTAACCAAGTCCAAATCAAAAAGACTGTTAATGAGGTGCAATAAAAAATGGAGGCTCTAACCGCTAGGATAAATGAGGCAGAAGACAGAATTAGTGATATAGCAGACCAAATGATGGAGAATAAAGAAGCTGAGAAAGAGATAAACAACTACTGGATCACGAGGGGAGAATTCGAGAGATAACTGATACCATAAAGCGAAACAATATTAGAATAATTGGGATCCCAGAAGAAGAAGAAAGAGAGAGAGGGACAGAAGGTATACTGGAGCAAATTATAGCAGAGAACTTCCCTAATTTGGGGAAGGAAACAGGCATCAAAATCCAGGAGGCACAGAGAACCCCCCTCAAAATAGGTCAATACCCCGACATCTAATAGTAAAACTCACAAGTCTCAAAGAGAAAATCCTGAAAGCAGCTCGGGACAAGAGGTCTGTAACCTATTATGGTAGAAACATTAGACTGGTAGCAGACCTATCCACAGAGACCTGGCAGGCCAGAAAGGACTGGCATGATATATTCAGAGCACTAAATGAGAAAAATATGCAGCCAAGAATACTATATCCAGCTAGGCTGTCACTGAAAATAGGAGAGATAAAAAGCTTCCAGGACAAACAAAAACTAAAAGAATTTGCAAACACAAAACCAGCCCTACAAGAAATATTGAAAGGGGTCCTCTAAGCGAAGAGAGAGCCTAAAAATAACATAGACCAGAAAGGAATATAGACAGTCACCTTACAGGCAATACAATGGCACTTAGTTCATATCGTTCAATAGTTACCCTGAATGTAAATGGGCTAAATGCCCCAATCAAAAGACAGAGTATTGGATTGGATAAAAAGACAAGACCCATCGATACGCTGTCTCCAAGAGACTCATTTTAGACCCAAAGACACCTCCAGATTGAAAGTGAGGGGGTGGAAAACCATTTACCATGCTAATGGACATCAAAAGAAAGCTGGGGTGGCAATCCTTATATCAGACAAATAGATTTTAAACCAAAGACTATAACAAGAGATGAGGAAGGACACTACATCATACTTAAAGGGTCTATTCAACAAGAAGATCTAACAATTTTATTATTTATTTATTTATTTAATTTTTTTAAAGGTTTTTTATCTTTATTTGAGACAGAGAGAGAGAGAGACACAGCACAAGCAGAGGGAGTGGGAGGCAGAGGGAGAAGCAGGCTCCTTGCTGAGCAAGGAGCCCAATGAGGAACTCAATCCCAGGACCCAGGGATCATGACCCAAGCCGAAGGCAGACACTTAACTGACTGAGCCACCCAGGCGTCCCGAGATCTAACAATTCTAAATATCTATGCCCCTAACATGGGAGCAGCCAATTAATAACAAAATCAAAGAAACACATCGACAATAATACAACAATAGTGGGGGACTTCAACACCTCCCTCACTCAAATGGACAGATCATCTAAGCACAAGATCAACAAGGAAATAAAGACTTTAAATGACACACTGGACCAGATGGACTTCACAATATATTCAGAACATTCCATCCCAAAGCAACAGAATACATATTCTTCTCTAGTGCTCATGGAACATTCTCCAGAATCGATCACATCCTAGGTCACAAATCAGGTCTCAACCGGTACCAAAAGACTGGGATCATTCCCTGCATATTTTTGGATCATAATGCTTTGAAACTAGAACTCAATCACAAAAGGAAAGTCAGAAAGAACTCAAATCCATGGAGGCTAAAGAGCATCCTACTAAAGAATGAATGGGTCAACCAGGAAATTAAAGAAGAATTTAAAAAATTAATGGAAACAAATGAAAATGAAAACACAACTGTTCAAAATCTTTGGGATGCAGCAAAGGTGGTCCTAACAGGAAAGTATATAGCAATACAAGCCTTTCTCAAGACACAAGAAAGGTCTCAAATATACAACCTAACCCTACACCTAAAGGAGCTGGAGAAAGAACAGCAAATAAAGCCTAAACCCAGCAGGAGAAGAGAAATAATAAAGACCAGAGCCGAAATCAATGAAACACAAACCAAAAGAACAGCAGAACAGATCAACGAAACTAGGTGCTGGTTCTTTGAAAGAAGTAGTAAGACTGATAAACCCCGGGCCAGACTTATCAGAAAGAAAAGAGAAACGACCCAGATAAATAAAATCATGAATGAAAGAGGAGAGATCACAACCAACACCAAAGAAATACAAAGAACTATAAGAACATATTATGAGCAACTATATGCCAGCAAATTAGATAATCTGGAAGAAATGGATGCATTCCTAGAGACGTATAAACTACCAAAACTGAACCAGGAAGAAATAGAAAAACCTGAACAGACCCATAACCACTAAGAAAATTGAAGCAGTAATCAAAAATCTCCCAATAAACAAGAGCCTAGGGCCAGATGGCTTCCCAAGGGAATTCTACCAAACATTTCAAGAATTAATACCTATTCTTCTGAAGCTGTTTCAAAGAATAGAAATGGAAGGAAAACTTCAAAAGTCATTTTAAGAGGCCAGCATTACCTTGATCCCAAAACCAGACAAAGACCCCATCAACATGGATGCAAAAATTCTCACCAAAATACTAGCCAAGAGGATACAACAGTCTATTAAAAGGATTATTCACCACGACCAAGTGGGATTTATTCCTCGGCGGCAAGGTTGGCTCAACATCCGCAAATCAATCAATGTGATACGACACATTAACAAAAGAAAGAACAAGAATCATATGATCCTCTCAATAGATGCAGAAAAAGCATTTGACAAAGTACAGCATCCTTTCTTGATCAAAACTCTTCAGAGTATAGGGATAGAGGGTACATATCTCAATATCATAAAAGCCATCTATGAAAAACCTACAACGAATATCATTCTCAATGGGGAAAAACTGAGCGCTTTCCCCCTAAGGTCAGGAACACAGCAGGGATGTCCACTATCACCACTGCTATTCAACATAGTACTAGAAGTCCTAGCCTCAGCAATCAGACAACAAAAAGAAATAAAAGGCATCCGAATCGGCAAAGAAGAAGTCAAACTCTCACTCTTTGCAGATGATATGATACTTTATGTGGAAAACCCAAAAGACTCCACCCCAAAATTGCTAGAACTCATACAGGAATTCAGTAAAGTGGCAGGATATAAAATCAATGCACAGAAATCAGTTGCATTTCTATAACCAACAACAAGACAGAAGAAAGAGAAATTAAGGAGTCGATCCCATTTACAATTGCACCCAAAACCATAAGATACCTAGGAATAAATCTTTTTTTTTTTTTTTAAAGATTTTATTTATTTATTTGAGAGAGAGAGAATGAGAGAGAGGGTACATGAGAGGGGGGAGAGTCAGAGGGAGAAGCAGACTCCCTGCTGAGCACGGAGCCCGATGCGGGACTCGATCCAGGGACTCCAGGATCATGACCTGAGCCGAAGGCAGTCACTTAACCAGCTGAGCCACCCAGGCACCCCGATACCTAGGAATAAATCTAACCAAAGAGGCAAAGGACCTGTACTCAGAAAACTATAGAATACTCATGAAAGAAATTGAGGAAGACACAAAGAAATGGAAAAACGTTCCATGCTCATGGATTGGAAGAACAAATATTGTGAAAATGTCTATGCTACCTAGAGCAATCTACACATTCAAGGCAATCCCCATCAAAATACCATCCACTTTTTTCAAAGAAATGGAACAAATAATCCTAAGATTTGTATGGAACAAGAAAAGACCCCGAATAGCCAGAGGAATGTTGAAAAAGAAAAGCAAAGCTGATGGCATCACAATTCCGGACTTCAAGCTCTATTACAAAGCTGTTATCATCAAGACAGTATGGTACTGGCACAAAAACAGACACATAGATCAATGGAACAGAACAGAGAGCCCAGAAATGGACCCTCAACTCTATGGTCAACTAATCTTTGACAAAGCAGGAAAGAATGTCCAGTGGAAAAAAGACAGTCTCTTCAACAAATGGTGTTGGGAAAATTGGACAGCCACATGCAGAAGAATGAAACTGGACCATTTCCTTATACCACACACAAAAATAGACTCAAAATGGATGAAAGAACTAAATGTGAGACAGGAATCCATCAAAATCCTAGAGGAGGACACAGGCAGCCACAGCACCTCAGCCACAGCAACTTCTTCCTAGAAACATCGCCAAAGGCAAGGGAAGCAAGGGCAAAAATGAAGTATTGGGACTTCATCAAGATGAAAAGCTTTTGCACAGCAAAGGAAACAGTCAACAAAACCAAAAGACAACCGACAGAATGGGAGAAGATATTTGCAAATGACATATCAGATAAAGAGCTAGTATCCAAAATCTACAAAGACCTTATCAAACCCAAAGAACAAATAATCCAATCAAGAAATGGGCAGAAGACATGAACAGACATTTTTCCAAAGAAGACATCCAAATGGCCAACAGACACATCAAAAAGTGCTCATCATCACTCGGCATCAGGGAAATACAAATCAAAACCTCAATGAGATACCACTTCACGCCAGTCAGAATGGCTAAAATTAACAGGTCAGGAAATGACAGATGTTGGCGAGGATGCAGAGAAAGGGGAACCCTCCTACACTGCTGGTCGGAATGCAAGTTGGTGCAGCCACTTTGGAAAACAGTATGGAGGTTCCTCAGAAAGTTGAAAATAGAGCTACCCTACGACCCAGCAATTGCACTCCTGGGTATTTACCCCAACAATACAAATGTAGCGATCCAAAGGGGCACCTGTACCCCAATGTTTGTAGCAGCAATGTTCACAATAGCTAAACTATGGAAAGAGCCTAGATGTCCATCAACAGATGAACGGATACAGAAGACGTGGTATATATATACAATGGAATATTATGCAGCCATCAAAAAAAAAATGAAATCTTGCCATTTGGAACAACATGGCTGGAACTAGAGGGTATTATACTAAGCAAAGTAAGTCAATCAGAGAAAGATAATTATCATATGATCTCACTGATATGAAGAATTTGAGAAACAAGACAGAGGATCATAGGGAAAGGGAGGGAAAAATGAAACAAGATGAAACTGGAGGGGGAGACAAACCATAAGAGATTCTTAATCTCAGGAAACAAAGTGAGGGTTGCTGGAGTGGAGTAGGGGTGGGAGGGATGGGGTGGCTGGGTGATGGACACTGGGGACAATGGTCAGTGCTGTGAATTGTGTAAGACTGATGAATCACAGACCTGTACCCCTGAAACAAATAATACATTATATGTTAATTAAAAAAAAAAAAAAGAAAAAGAAAAAGTCTGCTTGGACAGATACCAACTAAATATAATCAACTAGGATGATGCCTGTCACAAAATAAAGAGTAAATGTGCTTTCATTTTTAAAGTGATTTTTTTAAAAAGGTTTTTTATTTACTTATTTTTGTGAGAGAGAGAGACAGAGAGAGAGCACAAGCAGGGGAGAGGGAGAAGCAGGTTCCCCGCTGAATAGGAGCCCGATGCAGGACTAGATCCCAGGACCCTGGGATCATGACCTGAGCTGACGGCAGACGCTTAACCGACTGAGCCACCTAAGCACCCTTTAAAGTCATTTTGACGGTCTCAGTCAAATCTGTATCTATTTGTAAACAGAATGGACAAGAAACTAAATTTTATAGTTTGAACACTAACAATTTATAATCTTGAACAAAGAACATGAATTTGAATGGGAAAATACATGAAATCATAAACTTGAGAGACTTAAGAACTTTTGTTGAACACTTACCAAAACATGAAAGAGATCTATAGATAGGAGGCAAGGTGTATCTTCTGATTTTAGGTTAGGGAGAACAACTGAAAAAGAAAAAAAACAGTGTAATTCATTCAGTAAGATAGCAATGTAGTTAAATATTATGTAAAACACCTAAAACAAAAATGTAACAGGGTTATAAAATACAGAAACTGGTAAACTGGCACTTCACACCTTTAAGATATGGGAACCATAATTAATAAGTTAAACTGACAAAAACTTCCTAGAAAGCCCTGTATATAATTTAAGAGTTGAAAGATAAGATCCAGGAGGAAAAAAGGTAAATAGCATAAAGAAAACAGAGATTATTCAATAAGTATATGCTCAATGAATAATAAGAATTACTTTTATCCAATGTTCCTTAATACTTTTTTCCAAACTATACATTTCTAAATGTCTTTTTTTTTTTCTTAAAGATTTTTATTTATTTGACAGAGAGACACACAGTGAGAGAGGGAACACAAGCAGGGAGAGTGGGAGAGGGAGAAGCAGGCTTCCCACGGAGCAGGGAGCCCGATGCAGGGCTCGATCCCAGGACCCTGGGCTCATGACCTGAGCCGAAGGCAGACGCTTAACGACTGAGCCACCCAGGCGCCCCTCTAAATGTCTTGTGATACATAAAATATGTGAAGAATTTGGAGTGGGGAGCAGAGAGAGCTTGCAAAGCAGTGCAAGTGAAATGAGGATGAAGAATATCCCCCTGATCCAGCAAAATTAAACCTATTTTTAAATGATCTATCCATATCATTGATCCCTTTTCTAACCAGATTAGGATACAAACATGTTAGCGGTTGTGGACGTTGGTTCAATAAAGCCCCTAGGTGGGTAGATGTAAGTTAAAAACATTTGGAAAATAATCTGAGTTTTAAAATAAGATTGCAGGGGGGCGCCTGGGTGGCTCAGCCGTTTAGTGTCTGCCTTCGGCTCAGGTCATGATCCCAGGGTCCTGGGATCGAGCCCCACATCGGGTTCCTTGCTCGGCAGGGAAGCATGCTTCTCCCTCTCCCACTCCCCCTGCTTGTGTTCCCTCTCTCGCTGTCTCTGTCTCTCTGTCAAAAAATAAATAAAAATCTTTAAAAATAAAAATAAATAAATAAATAAAATAAGATTGCAGGTATTATAGGGGCATCCAGGTCTCTTGTTTTTTCTTTTGTAAAGCTGCTGCAGTGAGTGTTCAAAATTAGTGCAGTGTGTTGTTTCCTAATGAAATACACTGCCAGAAATGCAATGGAAAAAGACATATAAGTAATAATTTAATAATAATTCAGAAGAGACTACCTGATAGGAGACGAACCAGATGTTTCTGTATCAGGACCTGAGGACAGGTAATCTTCTGCGCAATGGCAAACTGCATTAATGCTTTCAGACCATTATGCTAGACGGTAAGAGAGGGAAACATAAAAAGATAAGGGACGATGATAGGCTGAAGTCACTCACTGTAGAACTCAATCCCAGTCTGCAAGAATTAGATGCAGACTTATTATATACTTTACATTCTTGCAAATAAATTACAATATTTTTAGTACTTTTAGAAAGTTTTATGAACTCATCAAGTTTTTAACAGATTTTCCCATGACAAAGAGGTATTAAAGCTATTAATTATTTCAATTCTCCTTTAAGTACTCATTTTCCCCAGTCAATTCTTAAATGTCTGGACTAATTTACTCTGCTGAGGCCTGGGCAAAAAAAATATATTACAGAAATTCTAAAACGATGGCAAAAAACCCCAACGTTCCATTGAATTCAGATCTTCTGCTTCCTAACCAGAAGGCCAGGAACTGTAGGGAAGCACACTGTGGACTACAAGTCCCCTGTGCCAGCTGTCAGGAAAATAAGAGGGAAATGGCAAGGAGGGGGTGGTCTAGGGAATCCTTGGTTGCCCACTCTGTTTTCGTGGGGCTATTTGTTGAGCACTATTTTCCAGGGTCCCCGACAATATGAGGCTTAGGCCTGGAGATAGGAGTATAGTCCTGTAGTGCCAAGATCTGTCCATCAAGGAGCCATGGCTTAGTTTTATTCTTGAATTTACTATGATGATTCATTTATAGTTAAGCCAACACTAATACTTAATGTTACACAATGGGGCAAAATTAGTGAGGAAGGAAAATGTAGGAGACAGGAGGTTTCTGACTTGGCAATAAACAGAGTAGGGGGAGAAAAAGTAACTGAGTATCATCTGAAATCTCTCTATGAATTACATTTAACCACCAAGATTGAGTAAGCTCTCTAAAGTGCACAATGTTGGCCATTCAGTCTCCTGTGAGACTGAAGTAGCTTTAAAAAAAAAAAAAGAATTTTGCTCATTTTTATAGAAAAAGGAGTGAATTAAAAAAATGATTTAAAAAAAATGGTAAATTAACTGTAGACTATACCAAAAAAAGCCTACCACGAATTACACATACCCTGCTGGAATATACACACCTGTCTATTTTGAAGTGCTCCAAACAGAGGTTTTCCTTCATCTCCCAAGAGGTTTTCTCAAAGAGTAAGAAAAACAAAAATAATAAATCCTGAATACTGCTACAATTGTATACTTGGCTTCAGATGTTCTTTAACTGATTCTATTTTTGACCAGATGATTTGCACTTTTCCCCCTCAAAGTTTCATGTTTATGTCTATGCCAAAATTTCCAAATTTTTGAGTGAGAAGATATTATAGAAGCAAATGTAGATCACTTACAAACTGTTACTATAAATAATAAAGCCCCTGCAGCTATCTATAGAGAATACTTGGGAAAAACAAAGCATCCTGGTTCATTTTTCATCCTTTTAACATTGCTTCTATGCCAACAATTTTTAAACAAGTGATTTTTATGTATAATCACAACTTATTTTGTTTTAAAATACATAGGCAGATGCAAGTAACTATTGCTCTTATAGGTACTATTAAAAAAGAATTACATTTATAGGAAAAAAACCGAAACCAAAAATTAAAAAAAAAAACAAAACCCATGGATTCATATACATTTTGCCTTGCTGGCTAGGGTATTTATTGCTATATTACTTGTATTTTCATTGCTTTCTGGCAGCAGATACATCTATGAGTAAGGAAGGCTTATTTCCTATTTTCTTTTTCCAAGTTTGAATGGACATTAATAAAAGATGTCGTATACTGATTCCTTAACGATAGTTCCTAACTATGCCAACACATCCTGTATATGTCACTCCACACCCATAGGGAATGAGCTAAGTTAGCTGCTTATGCACTAGGAATAAAGTAGAGCACTATGTCCCCTGGATGGAAAAAGCACTGTGAAAACAGTGTAACACTAGAGTAATCAAATAAAATCCAATTACTAGGTTACAGAACCACACAGAAAAATTTAGTCCTATTCTCCAGTGAATTTCTCATCACTTTTATGACAAAAACTGAACTTTTTATTTTTTTTAAAAAGATTTTATTTTTTAATAGAGAGAGAGAGACAGCGAGAGAGGGAACACAAGCGGGGAGAGTGGGAGAGGGAGAAGCAGGCTTCCCACTGAGCAGGGAGCCCGATGTGGGACTCGATCCCAGGGTCCTGAGGCGCCCACCCAGGCGCCCAAAAACTGAACTTTTTAAATGTTAACTCTCTAAATATAAACTTCTGATTCCTTATGTTTGTCTTGCCAAAGACAGTAAAGTGTAAAATGCCTTTGTTGAAAGTCTCACGATACTTAGTAGTAGATCATGACTCTAAAAGAATACGTTATATTTCTTATCAATTTGTTTAGATTCTATTCTATTTAAATCTCATTCTTCCAGGGCGCCTGGGTGGCTCAGTTGGTTAAGTGTCTGCCTTCAGCTCAGGTCATGATCCCACAGTCCTGGGATCAAGCCCTGAACCGGGCTCCCTGCTTGGAGGGGAGTCTGCTTCTCCCTCTCCCTCTGCTCCTCCTCCGTGCTCATGCTCTCTCTCTCTTAAATAAATAAAATCTTAAAAAAAAAAAAATCTCATTCTTCCTATTTCCCATTTTATTTAATCATAGTAAATATAAACCTGTATATTATCTTTTATCCATGATTTAAGTCTGACAGGTTTGGATGTAACTCCTAAAATCTGTTTAGGAGGCTGAAGCTGGTATGCAGGAAGGTTTTGTGAAAGAAGTGGCTTCACCCTACTTAATTTGAATCACAAAATAGTGTCTTGCTACAAAAATATATGTAAATCAAGAAAAAGTGGTAGACTGGGATGCCTGGTGGCTCAGTTGGTTAAGCGTCTGCCTTCAGCTCAGGTCATGATCCCAGGGTCCTGGGATCGAGTCCCGCATTGGCTCCCTGCTCAGCGGGGAGTCTGCTTCTCCCTCTGCCTGCCGCTCCCCCTGCTTGTGCTCTCTCTCTCTGACAAATAAATAAATAAAATCTTAAAAAAAAAGACAAAATGGTAGACTCTATTAAAAACAACTGCTAAAAATCTACACTGGAAAGGGAAATTGAAACTGTCTTGGATAAAGGGGACATAAAAGTATTACAGTTTTTATTCTTTTTCAGATAATATTGTATCTCATGACTGTAATAAGCAAATATGCTAATTTTAAAATCTAAGCAATTCTTCACAACTACACTCTTCTCCCCTCCCCAGCTTTCCTGATATATAACTGACACATAACACTGTGTAAATTTAAGGTGTACAATATGTTGATTTGAGGGGCGCCTGGGTGGCTCAGTCAGTTAGGCAACTGCCTTTGGGTCAAGTCATGATCCCACATCGGGATCCTTGCTCAGTGGGGAGCCTGCTTCTCCCTCTCCCTCTACCGCTACCCCTGCTTATGCTCTCTCTCAAATAAATAAAATCTTAAAAAAACAAAAAACACAAATGTTGATTTGATTGCTACACTTTTCTATAAGAAGCTTTCAATATGGCTGGGATTTTGTCAGTGGGCTTCCCTTCTGACCTCTTAGTTCCTGCCCGCTAATCTGTCTCTCCTGACTACCTCAGTCTTCCCTTCCTTTTCCTGATAATGTTTTAGGTGACTTTGGTTTCCATTCTTTTTCTCTCAAGGTGTAAAAGAAACAAAAATTACTGAACATTTCTGGCTTGATTCTTCTTCCTTTGCCTTTTTTCTTGATTTTCTAGTGTAAATCTGCCAGCTTTTGAATATAGCTTGCTTCATGCTATACCTTTCAAATATTTTGAGCTTATTTTGCATATGGCCAATACTGTAGTTAAAAAGGGATTGATACAAAAATTCTCAGACTAAATGGCATCAGGCCACACTAATACACTGAAATACTAATACTTCTCCAACAATTCAAGCTATTTTAAGCCATCAGGGGAAAAAAGAGGAAAAATTTGGTGAATCAATGTTAATTCTGTTTCTATGAACCCTCTAAAGCAGTCTCTCATAGGCTTTACCAATTGCCTGGATAGTGAAAGCACACGTGCTCCAGGTCATCATGGGGATTCGAGGATCCGTTTCATCAGGAGGTACTTTCAGTCCAATTCTATAAATTGTTGTAGCAAAGAGAATGACCATTTCCTTGATGCTATTAGAATATTTTATCCTAAAAATAAAACAAGAAAAATTTATATAATAATTTAGTAAACGGGGTTACCTACTCAGAAGTCCAATTAGGTATTGAAGTAACAATTTAACTCCTTTTGACAAAGTAAACTGCTTTTTGTCAAATTAGAGATTAGAGCCTCTGAAGATTTATTCATTAGGAAAAAATGGGAAAAGCAGAACTCTATCTCTTAGAGGCAGAAAAATATCTCTTACAAAATGATAATGGCCCATATAACTTTAGTTCCTGTAAAAGATGCAGTAAATGATCACAGCAGAAAGGATCCAGGTCCAAATTAAGGACAAACTGCAGAGAAGGAATAAAATTCAGAGGAAACAGATCTGACTTAACAAGTTTTAGTGTCTGGAAAAGGGACTAAGAAGGACTTCAGTGTTAACACATTGTGTGTGTGTGTGTGTGTGTGAGCACGTGTGAGAGAGACACACAGAGAGAGAAAGAGAGAGAGAAAAGAGTATGTCATGTACTTGGAGTGGTAATTTCTGGTTTCCTGAACTTCCTTTTCTAACAAGTATTTTCAATAACAATGAGATATGCAATATAAACAAGGATCACAACTAAAAAAATGTACATCAGATAATATCTATTAAATAATAATACCTGATTTGGATACATTATATTTTTCAAAGTGTCTTCACATAAGTATTTTTCCAATAATCTTATAATGTAAGATAATAGGCTACTGTTTCAATTTTACCAACAAGAAAAATGAATTGGAGAGGTGGGTGACTGGAGACTTTTCAGAAGTCAGAGGGCAGGTTAGATATGACTTTAATTAAAGTCTCTTAAATGCTGTTCTTATTGTAGGCAGGACTATAGAGAAATGGCATTTTCGTTGGTCAAAATGGTTAATTATAGACATGGTTCACCCTAATACATAGTACTTTAATACCTCAAACCACTTAATTTTATTGTACAAATAAAACTTCAGGGAGAAAGAAAACAAGATAAAAATGGGGTAAAGAAATAATTTTACAAATAAAGCAGGAAGGAGAGATGGGAGGATGGAAGGAAGGATTATTCTTCATTCTTATTTTCACAGCCATTTACAAACTTCTTTTAACTATTTAGATACTTACGAAGGCTGAATTCCAAAACTGAGGATAGAATGGAACTCAAAAGTGGAATCGCCCATTCCTTGATCCAGTAAGACTGGAATTGTTGGGTTTTCTCCTTATAAATGAAAAAGAAAAAGAAAGAAAAATCATGAGGGTTTATGTGACACACACTTTCCTAGCTTTTTAAAATTATATATGACCATTTTAGAATACTTAGAAAATGTTAACAAGTAATAAACGATCATTTAAAATTTCTCTACCCTAATAACATTTGGGTGATATTCTTCTGTTCTCCATATGAATGTTACACATACAGATTTTTTTATAAAGACAAAACCACAGTACTGTTCTGTATCTTGTTTTTTCACCAACGGATCATAAATGTCTTTCCACATTGGTAACTCCCCCTCTATAGTTCCATTTTTAATGGATGCGTAGTATTCTATTAGTAAGGCAGTATACATTAGTGAATAAGAGCAGACGATCTGGAGCCAAGCTGCCTAGGTTTGCATCCTAGCTCTGCCACCATTACTAAGACCTTGGGTGAACACTAACCTTACTTTGGCTCCATTTCCTCATCAAATTAGAATTGTTGTTCCCCTATATGAAACAAGTTGTCTTTTTCTGATTGCCTTTGAGATTTTTTCCCTTCATCTTTGATTTTTAACAGTTTGGGTATGATCTATGTAGGTGTGGTTTTCTTTCAGTTTATCTTTGAGGTTCACTGAACTTTTTAAATATGTAAATTTGTATTTTTCGCTGAATTTGGGAAGTTTTCAGCCATTATTTCTTCAAAAAGAATTTTTTTTCTCTACCATCCTTTTTCTTTTGGGGACTTGCAGGACATAAATATTGGATTTAAAAAAATTGGGTCCATATGTCTCTAAAGCTATGTTCTTTCTTTTTTTTCTCCATCACTTTTCTGTCTATTCCTCAGACTGGAGAATTTCCACTGATCTAATTTCAAGTTCACTAACTCTTACCCTTCCCATCTCCATTCTACTATTGAGTCCATCCACTTAATTTTTATTTCATACGGTACTTTTATTTCATACAGTACTCCATTTGGTTCTTTTTTTTTTTTTAATAGTTTCTATTTTTTTCTGCTGAGAACTCTATTTTTCCAATCATTTCAAAAGTGTTCACCTTTACCTTATGTTTAATGATTATATAGGTGTTTTAAATTTTTTGTCAAAAAAAGTTCAATGTTAAAACATCTCAGGATTGGCATTTGATTTTTTTTTCCTTGAGAGTTGGTCAGATTCTTCTGGTTCTTTGTATGCTGAGTAATTCTGGATTTTATCTTGGATATTTTGAATATTACATTGTGAAGTTTTGGTTCTTGTTAAAATTCTCTGGGAAAATGTACCTTTCTTTTTGTTTCAGTAGGCAAACAACCCAATTAGGTTCAACAAGTTTTGTCTCACTGTGTATGGTGGTTCCAGTGTTAGTCTTAGAGCCTTTGCTATGCTGCTTGGGTCTGCCTGTACATGTACTACTCAGGGGTCAGTCTGAGACTTAAGCAGTGGTTTAATGCAGCTTCATTCTCAACCCTGCTGCTGTTCCTTTGGGCCTATTCTACACAAGTGCATCTTGGAGGCAAGCCCAAGATTTGTGCTGGTCTCAAAAACAGGAGATTCCCCTTCTATAGGCTCTCTCCTCTCTGGAATTTCCCCCATATTCTCTAGCTCCAAGGGGCCCTTTTCCCCAGTTCCTCTGGCCAAAATGACATGTTTCCCTCAGTTTTAGTATCCTCTGTTGTTAAGTAGATTCAGGCGACTGGGGTTACCTGTGGGGTGGAGCTGTGAGGCAAAGACAGAAAAAAATAATGAGGATTCACCCTGCCTTCTTTGGAACACAGAGGTCCCTTTTTTTCCAGTTCCTCCGGCCAGAGATACTGCTTTTCTCTTGGGATTTTACGTGTCTATATGGCCACCATGGCACTGTAGCTCCATGACTGGGGCTGACCTCAGGAGAGGGTCAGAAGATGAAAACACCACAACAGGAATTCCCTTTACACTCTCCAGTTCTGAGGGGCTTCTTTTCCTGATCCTCTGGCCAAAAAGGGGATCTCTCTTGAATTTTTTTGCTGTTCATGTCCATTGCAAAGCTCTGTGACTCAGGCTACCCTGGGGTCAAAGCTGGGAAATACAGGAGGAAAAAAACCCAGGAAACTCATTGCCAAGCATTCTTCAAATTTTGACTTCCTTCCTCAATCTGCCTGCCGTTGTTTACTTCTCAGAGTTGTTAGATAGTCTTATCTCTCAACTGTAAGGAATATATAAATGAAGTAACAGTTTTTAAATGTTGTTTTGTTATTAATAACAACATATTAATGAAATTGGTAACAGTAACGGCTAATGCCTATACTATGTACCATGCACTGTTTCACTTTACAAAGGATAACTCAATCTTTCAATCAGTACTATTATTATTCCCACCTTGCAAACAAGAAAATTAAGGCACAGAGAGGTTAAATAACTTGTCTGAGATCACAGAGACAGTGAGCTCCAAGCAGTGTGACTCTAGATTAACCACTGTCTATATTGCTTGCCAGTATAAAAATTATTTAATCAAATAAAGTGATTTAAGCCAAACTTAGTCTTGCCTTTGAAAACCTTTACTTCCTGATATTCAGCAAATCTGTATTGGCAAACCGTATTTTAGAGCAGTTAGTACTAGAGAAAAAATTAAAGACTCTGACACTTAAATCTCACACAACTAAATATAAAATAATTTTAAGCAAACCTTTGGCATGTTTCATATTATAACCTGATATTCTGGCCAGAACAGTCTGTATCCATTGCGCCAGGGTCAAAAGTTGAGCAAGAGCTTCTGCATTCTCACTGAAAAATGACATTTAAAAATTATTAAGCCATTGGCACCAACTCAAACTGAAAAGCTGAACTTGTAGAGTCTTTCTATGGATAAATGGTTGTATAAAAAAGGTCAAATTCCTTCAGATTAACTTCCTAGGTCACAGAAACACGTATGTCTAAAAATGTAGTTTTAGCATCATTTACAATAGCCACAATATGGAAGCAACCTAAGTGTCCATTGACAGATGAATGGTTAAAGAAGATGTGGTATATATACACAACAGGATATTACTCAGCCATAAAAAAGGATGAGATCTTGCCATTTGTGACAACATGGACAGATTTAGAGGGTATTATGCTAAGTGAAGTAAGTCAGACAGAGAAAAGACAAATACCATATGATTTCACTTATATGTGGAATCTAAGAAACAAAACAAATGAACAAACAAAGCAGAAAGAGACCCATATACAAAGACAAACTGATGGCTACTAGAGGGGCAGGGAATGGGCCAAAAGGGGTTAAGGGGAGTGAGAAATACAGGCTTTTAGTTATGGAAAGAATAAGTCATGGGGATGAAGGTACAGCATAGGGAATATATTCAATGGTATTGTGATAGTGTTGTATGGTGAGAGATGGTAGCTACACTTGTGGTGAGCACAGCATAACATACTGACTTGTCAAATCACTGTGTTGTACACCTGAAACTAAGGTAACATTGTGTATCAACTATATTTCAATAAAATAAATAAATAAAAGAAAAAATGTAGTTTGAGGAGGGAGGAGAATTTTACAAGTACAATGAGTAAGATACCACTCATAGGCCCAACACCTAGAAGTAACAAATGTCAATAAATGGAATCACCATTCTAGTCGCTCAAATAAAAAACTAGGTGTCATCACTGATTTCTCGGATTCTCTCACAGCCCACCTTCGAACCCAGCAGTTAGTCTTGCTGGTTTTACCTTCTAAATATAACCCAAGTTGATCACTTCTTTCTACCTCCACTGTTACTACCCTAATCCAAGTTACATTATCCCTCACCTGAACTATTTCAATACATTAACTGTTCTTCCGAAGTTTCCACAACAGTGCTTCATTATTATCTATGTATTCATTATACAACAGCCAGAAGGATCTTTTAAAATGTAAATCTGATATAACTCCTCTGTTCAAAATACTCCAATGGTTTCCCATCACACATAAAATACTATGTGTTTTTAATACTAAAAATAAAATTCTAATTTCTAACCTTATAAGCCCTTCTACGATCTGGTTCTTTGCTTGTTCCATTCCAACATACTGCCTTTCTCCTGTGCCTCTGACATGCTGATACATTCCTACTTTAGGGCATTTGCTCTTTATATTGCCTGTGCTTGGAATTCTCTTCTCCCAGAAATTAGCACTACTTGTCTTTCACTTCATTCAGGTCCCTACTCAAATGTCATTATCCCAAAGAGAAGCTCCCTGATGACTGTGTTCATAGTCTCATGCACCCCGTCTGTTTCTAGCCCTTCACCTTGCTGCTTTAGTTTTGTCATAGTATTTCTCATTTTGTATTCATATGTTTATTGTTGTTCTCTCCTTTCTGTAATATAAATTCCATAAGGGCAGGGACCTGATCCAAACTTTTATTAACAACCAAGAAGATTAGAAACAATGTTATTAAAAGGGACTGTTGAAAAGACAGTCTTGTGAAGTGAAATTATACAATGAACTGTGCCAAAATTCACATATCTGGACATAAATTTGACCTAAGAATTTTTTATACACCCTTAACTTTCACATCTTAGATTATACTCATGTTGATTTTCTAAAAACAAAAAAGGCAAATATATTCAAATACATAGGTAAGTTCAAGTGCCTAATAAAAATGTTATATATAATTATGTATTTCAGATCCTAAGTAACAAGGTGTTACTACACATTAAAGGTGTCACAGGTTCAAAGAGACCCAGTTGTAAGGATTGGTCTAACTTCAGAAAGGACTGCCCTGAAGTGTCCTGTTCTTTCTTTTTACTTTTAAAGATTTTATTTATTTATTTGAGAGAGAGAGAAAGAGAGAACCCATGAGCACGAGAGAGCACAAGTGGGGGGAGACAAGGGGAGAGGGAGAAGCAGACTCCCTGCTGAGCAGGGAGAACCTTGAGATCATGACCTGAGCCGAAGGCAGAGGCTCAGTCGAGCCACCCAGGTGCCCCTGAAGCATCCTATTCTTAAAGATATCAAGGGAAGTAGGTGCTGAACATTCCTTTAGAGAATAATTTACATGTTTAATAATCCTTACTTGGGAAACCACTGTGTAAAAAAAAAGGCTTATACAGCCTAACAAGAAGTTGGAAAAGTCACTTAATTTTATTATGATTTGTTTTTTGTCTTCATGTGTATAGTTAGGTAAGGCTTTGGAGTCAAGTCTGGGTTCAAATCCTGAGTCTGTCTTGGGACAAGTAAAAACTACTCATAGTCTCCAATTCCTTATCTTTTAAATGGGAATAACAGTACCTGCCTTTGTTAGGCTATTTGAGTATTAAAAAAATAATGTAGCAGGTGCTTGGTAGAGTGCCTAGAACATATCAATTACTCAAAAAAGATAAATGCTTCCAATGCCACCTTCTTCCTAAAAGATGACATTTTATGTCCCAATATGCTGAGTAGAAGACAATTTCCAAATCAGGTTTTCTAATGACATGGAATAGTAGAGACAGAACAACTACTTATTGACCCTGATTGCCAAGCCTATCACCCTCGAGCACTTTTGTTGTGGAAACATGTTAAAAGTGTTTTTATCAACAAAATCCTTTTCTTTAGCAAAACTTAGGTTGATTATTACAAATTCGTTGAGTTTAAAAAAAATAAAGTAACAATAATAATACTGTTATCATCATATACAACAGTGACAACACAGAAATATACAATTAAGTGTTACAGTTATCATGCTGTTAAATTCCATTTGTAAATGGTCAAAACAGAAAAGTTTAAAAACTTAGTCTAAGGGGCGCCTGGGTGGCTCAGTCGTTAAGCGCCTGCCTTCGGCTCAGGTCATGATTCCAGGGTCCTGGGATCGAGCCCCACATCGGGCTCCCTGCTCAGCAGGAAGCCTGCTTCTCCCTCTCCCACTCCCCCTGCTTGTGTTCCCTCTCTAGCTGTCTCTCTCTCTGTCAAATACATAAATAAAAAAATCTTAAAAAAAAAAAAAAAAAAAAAACTTAGTCTAAAAATTCAAAGGCTATCCAAAGATACACAATGAATCTAGTGTTTTTTTTACTTTAACACTTTGTCCACATCTCTACAACTAGAAAACTGGATCTTCTGAAAAAATAGAATTAAAAATAATAATACAAAGACTTTTAGAGAAACCAAATTCTAAAAAGTAACTCTAATGGTATCAAAGGACTATATGAAAGAAATGAATCTTCTCTGCATCTTCTCTCCTTATGTGAATGCTAAGGTAGAGATCCAAGTTCTACTGCTTTCATGGCTGTTAGAAGATACACACACAACATAACAGATTTGAGTTAATGAACATTACAGTTATTTTAGAGACCAAAAACTGGGGCTTTTCATCGTATTTAGAAAGTAGAATACAAGTTATGAAAAGAAAAAGTATTACTTACTTTAAATAGCACAAGAAACTAGCAATCTAATCAAAACAGATACAAATGAAAGGATTAAAGATAGCTTTTAAAAAAATTAACCAAAACATGAATTAAAATATACCTGTTTATCCTTTGAGGTTGCAAAGGAATAATGGGGATCACAGTATTACACAGAGACTTGCAAAGAGGGCAAAGATATTCTCCACTCTCCAAATCGAAAAGATCAACATGAATGCGCTGCTGAGAGCTCAGTTGTACAGCTTCAAAATACCTGCAAAATTCCAAGGCATGTGTCCATTCAGAATGATGCATTTATCTTTGTTCTAATCCAAGAGACAAAAATCTGGAATTTTTGCTTCAATAAACGTCTTTAGAATCTATATGCCCCAATACCCAAGTTACAATTACAGAAGAAACAGGATACTCATTCTTTTGGAGGCAAAATGGAGGACATACCATGCCAGAAACAAATTTAAAATAATTCTACTGAATCATAGCGTGGCTCCTAACTCAAAAGCATGGAAATACAATGTAGACACTACTTCCCTCAGTTTCCAACGGTCAACTATAATAGTAAAGGCTGTTACAGGAAAATTATGTATTTTAATAATGTCAAAAGGGTGAACCCTATACAAAAGATTTCCTAGGAATTATATTTCTGAATTTTTCTCTTTTAGAGGTGGAACTAGAATTTCTTGTCCTATTTTATCTCAAAGATACTTTTTATTCTGTTTTCAGAGAAATGAGACTTTTTAGGAAGAAAGATTACAGCTTCTTTTACACAAATACTGATCAAGAGCAACTAACTAGCTTATGGAGAGGAAATACAAAGGGGTAGTGAAAATTTAAAGTTGATAACTTTTTACACCCATTTCTAAAGGTGATAATGAGTATCACGCAAACAAAATTAGTAATTAAAACTGCTTCACTTATTCACATAAAAAGGAAGGAAAGAAGACATGAGAAAACATGCCTTTTTGTGTCCTTTAGTGAACTTCAATTATTCCTAGTTTCTTTCTTTTTTTTTATTTTTTTATTTTTTTTTAAAGATTTTGTTTATTTATTTGAGAGAGAGAATGAGATAGAGAGAGTATGAGAAGGGGGAGGGTCAGAGGGAGAAGCAGACTCCCTGCTGAGCAGGGAGCCCGATGCGGGACTTGATCCTGGGACTCCAGGATCATGACCTGAGCCGAAGGCAGTGGCTTAACCAACTGAGCCACCCAGGCGCCCTATTCCTAGTTTCTTTCAAGAACAGGTCAGAAGGACAACTTACTTCTGCCAGCACACCGCATGCATTACATGACCACAGCTTCCTGTGTAAGTTCCATATGCTAAGTCTGGATCCATGAAAAGGGGGTCCACGGTTTCTGGTACAGGAGGACAAAAATAGGAGGTATGTATTCATCTCCCCCATGGTCATAAAATGGAAAAAAAAAAAAAAGAGAGAGAGAGAGATTATCAGGTCTAAATTTCTAACCGTAAGTTTTCTTAGGAATGTCCAACTAAACTGCCATAGTATCTTGATAGCAGGAAATATATTCTTAATAGTAAATAAAAATTTTAGAGAAAAATAAAAGCTAGACTTCCAGGTAGGATTTAAAATTAGTATGAATTAATGACATCCTCTATTTTTGATTTGCATTTTTATTCTGAACATTAGGTTTAAGTTGCTTTGTCTTAGTTGTTGAAGTGATTTTCTATGATTGAAGCACAATTTGCTTTTGTAATTTTAAGAGTAATTTCAATTACTTTTTAAGGGATATTTAAGGCATTATAATCTACTGGAAAAATCCAAAGCAAAGACGAAGTGGCTCAAAATCTGGTTTCATTACGTATAACTCATGGCCTTGGGCAAATTATTTAACTTCTCTATGCCTCAGTTCCTTCACCTGTAAATGGAGCCAATATTGGTACCGAACTCATAGAGTTGTTGTAAGGATTAAGTGAGTAAATACACAAAAAAGCACTTAATCAGTGCCTGGCATACAGTACATAGTCAATAAATGTTAGTCTCTTTTTATCATTATTATTATTATTATTTCAAGGGTATGTTATAAAGCAGCTAACTCTGATGCAATGTAAAAAAAAAACCCCAAAAAACAAAACAAAACAAAAACCAAAAGCATTACCTAATTAGTGTTCCTGCCAAGAAAATATTTAATATGAACCTAATCTTGAGGCAACAGACAAATCCGCAATGTAAGATACTGTACAAAACAATAGGTCTGCATTGTTCAAAGAAGTTCAAAGAAGTTATCATGAAAAAAAAAAGGCTAAGTGACTAAGGCTAGATTAAATTAGACTAAAATAGACATAATAAAAGTGATGCATGAAACATGTCTGGATCCTGAAAAAAGAAAAGTCTAGCTAAAAAAAAAAGATATTTTGAGGGCAACTGGGAAAATCCAAATATGGATTAGGTGATATTCCTGAATTATTATTCATCTTTTAAAATGTTATAATGGTATGATAGATATGTAATAGATTATCCTTAGCTTTAGAAAATGCATATGGAAATATTTAGGGATGAAAGCCATATGCTTGCATCCTACCTTCAAAAGGTTCAGCAAAGAGAAGTGGAGATAGACAGGTAGATAGAGACAGACTGAGCAATGTGGCCAAGTGTAACAAAAATTAAAATTAAAAAATAAAACAAAGGAGCCAACATGGCATATAAAGACCCAGAGTCCATTTTACACATGATAAAATGTGATCTGACTAAATAAAGCTAAATACAGTCTCATTCCCAAACTTCTTTCAATATTTTTTCTAATTACATAAGTATGAAAAGAAATGCTCAAAAGGATATTTATTAAATAATACATACCCCCTGAGAGTTCTATAGGTTTTCCCCTGTTCTGGGTTAAGGCGGTGGATTTCTGGACACAGGCCGATAATACCATGGCATTATTTTCTATTTTCACCTCTTGTTCTTCTTGGCAGAGGATGCATGTCAGCACCTCCTTTTCAGTAACAGTCGGACCCCGTTTAGGACCCAAAGCAATTCTAGAGTAGTCACTGACTGCTGGGGTGCTACCAAGAGAAACGACCAGAAATGAGGACACATGTTTTGGTCACTTGTCTTTATATTTTGGTAGATTTTAAGTAACTGTAGGGCAAGAACTTTAAGGACAAAAATAGTAAAATAAAAATAACTTAGCAGTATTAGCTTAAAATCTTTCCCCTTGATTTTTCTGACTCTTATCAGTTAATTTGCTTATTAGAAAATACATTGTGTGCTGCTAAGTGCAAAAAAAGCAGATCACAAAGTAGACTGTATAATTATACTTAATTTATTGTACCAAGAAGCTGGGTTATTGTTTTTTTCTGATTATAAAAGTAATGGAGGCTTATTAAGAAATTTTGGAAAATCTGGATAAGTATAAAGAAAAAAATAAAAAGCATTATACACTCACAACCTAGAGATAACCATTCGTATATTCCCATCCAGTTCATGTTCTATTTATAACATTCTTTTTACATAATTAAGATCATACTACATATATAGATTTGCATCCTGCTTTATTCACTTGTATCTTAGTTGTTTTCTCATGTCATTAAAATTTCCTCAGAAACATTATTTTTAAATGGCTGCCCAGTACTCTTACTATATGTGCCGGTAATAGTTTTATCCATTCCCTCTTACTAGGCATTTGAGTTTCTATTCTATTTTGGTAGGCATTAAAATAAAGACTTACATCTTAATGATTTAGCAATTCTTAGTATGTACTCAATGTGTGTAATAATAATATAATAACAGCAAATATTTATAAAGCACAATTGCAATGTGAGGTATACTGTTTAAAATACTTCACATTATGTTAACTCATATAATCTTTACAACAATCCTACGAGGTAGGTCCTAATATTACCTTCCATTGTTAAGATGAAGAAACTGAGGCCTAGAGATAGTAAGAGACTTACCTAATGACTCATCACTATGAAGTAGCAGAGTCAGGATTTAACCCATGTGATCTGACTTCATTGGCCACTCTAAACTACTCTGCAATACTGCCTCTTTCCCTGTGCAAGAAGCTCCCTGAAATGTCACAGATCATTCAACAAACTGGAAATAACTTAAATGTTTATCATCCATGAAATGGAATTATATAATACAGAATATTATGCAGTTTTTAAAAGGTGCAGTTTAAAAAGCTAAGTGTGGTACAACCTCATAGGAGGTGTTCAGCAAGACGTGGGGTAAGGTTTATTTTTTTGGTTATCATAAAGACTAGGAAACACTACTGGAATGAGTGGATGAGGAGCTGGAGATGCTAACTGTCCTGCAATTCATGGAGCATGAAAAAGAACTGCTGCCCAAATGTCAAGACTGAGAAACACTGAGCTCGTTTTGTATGTAAGAACATATTGCATAGATTTCCAAGTGAAAATGACAAGTTGCAGAATGACACACATGTAATAACACTTATGCAAATAAAACCAAACACTGAATGATACAATATAATTTCTATAGTTACATATATTTGTATGTAATAGCATAATAGCCATTCTAACAGGATAAACATAAAACTTGTAACCAGAATATCTACTGAGGAAGGGCAGAAAGGGGTTCTGGGTTTAGGCCAGTGCTCAAACAGAACTTTAGCTTTATGTCTAACATTTGATTTTTAAAAGGAAAATGTGTCAATATAACTGTAATTAAAATTTTGTTTTAAAAAATATAAGAAAATATATTTGTGACTTTGGAATTGAGAAAGCCTTAAGATACAAAAAATTAAAACTCTAAAAGACTGATAAATCTGTCCTTATCAACACTGAAAACTTCTCTATGGCTTAACTTTATAATTAATAAAAGAATTGGGACAAAATACGGGAAACATGCAACAAAGTTTAGTATCCATAATTTGAAAGGACTTCTAAAGATCAATAAAACAAAAGCAAAGTATCCAAAAGAGATGGGCAAAGGATAGTAACAGGTAATTCCCAGAAGACAAAACACAACAGACTAGTGAACTATCATATGAAAAGATGCTCAACCTAATACTAACTAGTAATCAGGGAAATTCTGACTGGCACAGACTTATAATGTTGATTATATCTAATTTTTTCAAGTACTGATAATAGTAATTATTGGTGAATATGAAGGAAATAGGAACTCTCAAACACTGTTGGGAGTAGGAATTGGTAAAACTACTCTGGAGGACACTGTGGCAGTATCTATTAAAATTTCAAATAATTATGACTTAGCTCTTTCACATATTATTTCCATCCTTGAGAAGTACTTATACAATTGTACAAGAAAGCAAACAGCTAAAAATGTTCTGACACATGGTTTATAATAAGGGAAAAATGGAAAATAAGGGAAAATCAACTTAAATGCTCCAAGTCTGATAAATAAAATATTGTATATACACACTATGGACTACTATGCAGTAGTCATAAAGAATCATGTAGAATCTATACCATAGATCTATATGCAGTGACATGAAAAGATTTATGACACTGAGTAAAAAAGCAATCTGCAGAACAAAAGGCATGGTAAAATAACCTATTAAAAAACACAAAATTCATTTATGTGCACATTAATAAATGCACAGAAAGAGGTAGAGAACAGAGTTATTTATTAACAATGGTTATCTGTGCAGAATAATAAGGAATGTAGAGGATGGTCAAAGGGAACTTACTGTATTATTTGAATTGTTTTCAATGAGAACACAATTTTATGTATGCAATCAATCAGGCAATAAAAAATAAATAATAAAAATATTAAGGCCATTAATTAACTCTAGAGCACATATTTGCTTATATCCTGTTGTTTGGATAAATATATGGTAATCTCTTTCATTACTTTCTAAGGAGTATGCTGCCAATATGTAATATCTAGAGGGCTAGAACTTCTGTTGTTTAAAGTTTTGTGTTAATTTCTAGTTTTATTACTATCATCAGCCAAGGATACCTTAACCTTTATATCTTTTTTTTAATCTTTAAAATATATAGTCTTTATTCTTATCGGTACTTGTTAGCATATTCAACTTCAGGAATACAGATATATTATGTATATTGTTACTATTGTTATTGCAAAGGCACAATTTCCTAAAACTATCCACAACACACACTGTTTAAAGAGCAGTGGAAGCTTGTTTTTAAAAATAAGCATAGGAGGTATTTACAATATTTTTAATTGGAATGCTTTTAAAAGTACCCTTATTTTGCCTCATTTTCTCACTGTATCTATATAACATCCCACAGAGTTTGACTCTCAGCAGGTTAGCTGATTTCCCCAAGAGCACACCACAGTGGGACCCAGAACACTAGATTTACTGATTCCCATTTTTTTTTTTTTTAAAGATTTTATTTATTTGATAGAGAGAGACACAGTGAGAGAGGGAACACAAGCAGGCGGAGTGGGAGAGGGAGAAGCAGGCTTCCCACTGAGCAGGGAGCCTGATGCGGGGCTCCATCCCAGGACCCTGGGATCATGACCTGAGCCGAAGGCAGATGACTGAGCCACCCAGGCGCCCCGATTCCCATTTTCTAATGTGGTATCCATGACCACAACTATAGGCATTGTCTTCTTTCTCTTTAAGAAAAAATGAAAAACGAATATAAACCACCTTTTTCAGGTGAAGGATTTTTTTTTTCCAATCTGTAATAACTGCAGTCATTTTTACCAGAAATCATAAAAATGATGTGGAATATTTGAACTGATACATAAATGTGCATCTAAAAAAGCCTGTGCAATATGTAATACACTCTGCAATATATTATGTCAATATAAAAGAATATTAAAATAATAAGTTCAAAGAAACACACAAAATTACAATCAGTACTTACATTTTTTTAACATAAAAAAATAAATAAAAGAGCCTGTACATACAAGATAACAGAAGTTGATTTTGATTTGTGCCATTCCCATTTTGTATCTTTTTGTGCATAAAGCCTCTCAACAAACTATTGTGCACTTGAACTGCTTATGAACATAAACTTACATTCAATTAGTACCTTAAGAGCTTTCACTGTGCCTTTCGTAGTTTAAAAATAAATGTAATTTCTCTTACTATGAAACATATTTTGGAAAAATTTTATTTAAAATGAATACGTCATTTTCCCTCCAAAAAACTGAGTTGCTAATTTCTAGTTTTGCTTGGTTTTACCTCTCTTCCTCCATAATGGAGTCTTCTTTCCCAGACATTTCCGAGGTGCTGTCATACATGAGTTTGTGAGTTTCAATAAAGTTTTTCTGTAAGGCAGACATCTGAGCCATGATCTTCTGGCGGTGCAGTCTAGCAGCTTCAGCTTTTCTTTTCCGTTCTGCTTTTTCTTTATCATGAGTAATCTGGGTATTAAGAAGCCACAAAAATTAGGTAAGATCCATTGTTGAAATTTACATATACTGTTCAGTCAGGCAAAATTTCCTAGAGTAAGAGTCTGATAAAATTTGATTACCGCTTAAGCTTAGACTCAATCTAATGTCTCAAAATGAGCATACAGGCTCCATCATATCATACAACTAACTGCTCTTTTGGTTATTTTAATAATTCAATGTAAAAGCCCCAAGTACCTTAAATATCTAATAAATTGCATTTTATACTCAATGCAGGTAGATTAAGAAATAAAGTTGAAAGAAAAAAATTTTAAATCATATGTCAATCATTTAATCACTGACATTTAATCAATTTTACCCAATTTGATGATATCTAACAGTTACGACTAGATGCACTGCTAAGACTGAGAACTTAAACATATTACTGAGATGTATGGTGTCTTTTTGTTTATATCTAACTTAAGTCCAGTGTTTTTCTTTTAGGAGGGTTAGTTAAAAATCACAATAAAAAAAATCACAATAGTATTCTAATAATTTTAAGATTAATCAAAACCTGATTCGTTATATTATAGAAATTCATAACCTAAATATTACCGCATTTCATTGAATCTAAGATGTAGCATTATCTTACGTTCCACTAAGAAAAGAATGCTGCAGAAGTCATTATAGGATATATCCCAATTTCAGATATTAAAATATTTCAAAAATTAATAAACTATGGTATTTCCAACAGAGTTCCACTGTACATCAATTTCCTCTGCTTTTATAAAATACATATGTTATACTGGACAACTATATGTCAAATACCACTAATCCCTGTGATATAGAAACACAACGAACAAAAGAAGATGGACATCTCACAAACTTTACAACAAACAGGTTCCTTCTAACAAAAAAGCAGCAGGTCTCTTACACCAGTAAAGTTCAAAGACAGAGAAGAACATCACCATTATTATGCTATTACCTCATCATTCTTAATAGATTCTGATCCTGATGTAGTTGCTACAATTAAACAAGATTTTTCTCTTAATCGCTTCACTGTGTCAAACATCTGTGAGAAACAGATGAAATGTTAAAAGATTTGGTTAGACTGACCAGACACAGAAAAATTCAGTAATTTGATTTTGTCATCATGTCACCAAATATCTTTGACTTAAACTTGACATATATACACACACACAGTTACACATGTAAATAGTTATATAATTAGTTTAAGTATATAAAAAGTAACTCCCGACTCTGACAAACACCTCCCCTAGTTGATGAGCAATACAGCTAAGGAGGAGGTTGCAGGCAGTAAAATCAGCTGATTCCATCTGCAGATATGAGAGTACCTCTACTTTTGCCAGGGGAAAAATTTTTTTTAATTTAAAATAACATTTTTAGTACAAAGACATAAAAAGACAAAAATACAAAATGGAAAGTGAAACCCTCTCTTCCTGAAGCCAGTTGCTCTCCCCAAAATTAACTAAATTAAAGATTATTAGGGGGCACCTGGTGGCTCAGTCAGTTAAGTGTCTAACTCTTGACTTTGGCCCAGGTCACGATCTGAGGGTCATGAGACTGAGCCCTGCTTCGGGCTCCACTATGGGTGTGGAGCCTGCTTAAGATTCTCTCTCTCCCTTTCCTTTGCCCCTCCCCTGCTTTCTCTTAAAAAAAAACCAAAAAACAATTACCATTTTTTTGCAGAAAAAAAATTATCAGAATATATATTTTTCTATATTTACATATATTCTCATCAAAAGCAACCCTACCATTTACACTGTTTCCTATCTTTCTTTTTCACTTAAACATTTATCTGTGGAGATATTTCCACAATAGCTTATATAGATCAGTCTCATTCTTTTTAACAAAAATCAAAGTTTTAGCAATAGGATGGTACATCCACAAAACTTATTTTTATTTTGAAGGAGTCACATTCTCATGTGTAAAAACCTCCCACAAGGAACTTACAACACAACTTTATATTAAACATTTGGGGAAAATACCTAGTAAGTGTATGAGCTGATACTTGTACTTTTTGTCTATTTTGACAATGAACTTTGGTATTCTAAAAGAAAATAAATTTTTGGACACAGATCTCCAATATATAACATTGTATCTATAAGATATAAATGTTGAACTAAATGTAGTTCAATTTATTTTTTTTCTTTTCTTTCCTTTTTTTAAGTAGGCTCCATGCCCACTGTAGAGACCAACGTGGGGCTTGAACTCAAATCCCTGAGATCAAGACCTGAGCTGAGATCAAGAGTTGGATGGTTAACTGACTGAGACACCCAGGTGCCCCTGATCTCTTTTCTTTTCTTTCTTTTTTTTTTTTTTTTTTTAAAGATTTCATTTATTTGAGAGACAGCACAGCGTACATGAGCGAGGGGGAGGGACAGAGGGAGAGGGAGAAGCAGACTCCCCGCTGAGCAGGGAGCCCAATTTGGGGCTCAATTCCAGTACCCCAGGATCATGACCTGAGCCAAAGACAGAAACTTAGCTGACTGAGCCACACAGGTGCCCCCTCAATTTATTTTCTTAATAAGAGTTGAATACTTATCTACCTGTTTCTGTTTTGGTTTGTATTTTTAAAATTATTATATTGGCAAATTTAACACAAATACTAAATACTTGTGAATTCTACTCTAAGAGAAACCTTAATAATAACATCATTATCTTATATTATATCAAGCATGTTTAAGGAGCATCTCTAGTTAAGAAAAAAGCTGACTTCTTGAAGTACAGATCAATACAAAGATCTCCAACTGATGTAAATATGGAAAATAACCACTCCATATTCTGGTTATCAAAACAGTATCTAGCTGATCACATCAGAATTTTTTAATAAATACAGTGAGGGGAAGCTCCATAGTCTTGGCTTCATGTTTCCATGTGGAGGGTTTCCCATTAAGGTAATATTCCTGGCTTCTCTTACTACCCCTTATTCACTCCTCCCCAAAGGCAGTGGCATCTACCCAACAGTTCAAGCTTCAAATCCAAGTCATTTTTGACTCCGTGATCTCCCTCATCCTTTCCACCATTATCTATCAACAAATCCTATATATTCTGCCACCAAATTACATCTGAATCAGTTCAGCTTCTTGCCATCTGTACCTGAGCCTTGGTCACACTCATTTCTCAACAGGATTTCTGCAACAGTTTTCTTTCTTTTCTTTTTTTTTTTAAGATTTTATTTATTTATTTGAGAGAGAGATAGGGAGAGAGAGCACGAGCAGGGGGGAAGGGTAAAGGGAGAGGCAGACTCCCTGCAGAGCAGGAAGCCTGACATGGGGCTCGGTCCCAGGACCCTGAGATCACGACCTGAGCCAAAGGTAGACGCTTAACCGATTGAGCCACCCAGGCGCCCCTCTGCAACAGTATTGTAATAGTTTCCCTGCTTTTACTCTTGTCCCTTATAATCCACTTACACCATAGGAGCCACAGTGATCTTACAGAAGTAGAGACCAGATTATGTCACTCAAATCCTTTAATGGTTTCCCACTGTCCTCAAAAATAACATCTATCACTTTACCCTCACCTGTCAGGTCTTATATGATCTGGCTCTTGGCTGCCCCTCTGACCTTGTTTCCTACCTTCTCTCCCTCCCTCATTGTGCTTCAGTCATACTGGCCTTCTTTCTGGCCACCTTAGAGCTTTTGCAGTGTGGTCTCCTTTTTGTGGAATACTCTAACAGATTTTTATAAGTCTGGCTCCATGTCATTCAGTTTCAATGTCACCTCCTAAATGAGGACTTTTTTTTTTTTAAAGATTTATTTATTTACTTGAAAGAGAGAGAGAGAGAATGCGAACAAGCAGGAGGGGCAGAGGGAGAGGGACAGAGACTCTCAAGCAGACTCCGCCCTGAGTGCAAGGCCCGACACGGGGCTTGATCTCAAAACCCTGAGATCGTGACCTGAGCCAAAACCAAGAATTGGATGCTTAACTGACTACGCCACCCAGGTACCCCAAAAGAGGCCTTTCTGACTACCCATCTGAAGTTACCCTCTATTCATCTACTGAATTATCCTTTTCTTGTTCATTGACTGTACCTCAACTAGTGTATTCTCCATGATAGCAAGCACCTTATCTGTGTTGTTGAGTCTAGAAATGACCATGGCACTATAATAGGCATTCAACAGATGCTGACTGAATAATGACACAAATAAATAAATCTTAATTTATTAAAAAAAAAACCTCCACTAAAACATGAAAATATGTGAGTGACCATGAAATCAGTAGTAAATGACTTTGTAATTGGAGAATAGTGGTTTAACATTACAGGCAGAGGATTCTTCAATATTTAAACTAAGATATGGTACAGTTTATTTATCAGGTTCACCTGGAGTATCCATGTTATCATGTCCTTCTGGCCTTCTAACTGGGGAATTCCTTTGAGTTTTTCCAAAAGCATTTGTATATTCTGAGCATTCATGGCTGAACTTCCCAATCCTTTTTTAAAACACAAAAGTTACAAATCATAAATAAAAACCTTTATAATTATATAGTGTTATGTTATTCACATTGCTAACCAAAGTTCAAAATCACTCCCTTAACTACATTAATTTTTCAATGGAAGAATCTGCAATGACATGAAGTACTCCGTACTAAATTAAACAACTTGAAAAACTTGAATTATTTTAAAACTCTTAATACATTTTCCACTGGGGCTGCTAAATAAAAGCTACCTTTAATGATCTGTCTCCCGTCTTTCCTCCACTTGGCTCACTGTCTAGTAAAAGTAGTTAATGAGAACCAAAGCTCCCAAAAATATGAAAGTGGGGGCTTTTTATATCCATAAACTGAATAGGTTTAGGATGTCTTCAAGGACCTAAAAAATACAGTCCGTAAACAGAATATGAGATGTTTTTCTCCTATTGGTTTCGTAATCAATGTCCCTGGAATGTGCTTTGATGAAACTGTCTTAATGTAATAAATAAATCTAAATACATCTTAGTAAAAATCTAATCTAAACCTATCCTGTTCTGCCAGGAAGAAAACAGTGCAAGACAAACTCACTATCATTCACTTGGACGTCTACAATCATTTTATATTCAGGAACATTAATATCTTCTGTAGATGGGTAGTGTGAATGTTATGGTTGATTAAGAAGCAAATATTTGTAATACTGAGACAAAGAATGAAAGTAAGAAACCATCAATGTATGCATCCCCCACTCAAAAAAAAGGGGGGGGTTAAGCAGTGAGAAAGATTGTAGTAGGGGATTGAAAATATATTTTTATTGTTGAAAACATCAGTTAAAAACTAAAGATGCTAGGAAAAGTATTAATTTCAGAACTGTCTATACTTTAAGGAGTGGTAGATTAACACTCTGTAAGAGCTAAACTTTCACTTACAAATTCGTAATTAGCTGAAGCTATGCTGAAAATTAATACTAAAACATACTTGAAGCCTTATGGTAAAAGTCAAATGTCACTTCTTCTTCAGGAGCTTTTTGAAGCTGCTGCTTTTCTTCTAGTAAACCCAGTGCCAGAATATGAAATGCCTGAAAGAGGAATATGAAAAGATCTATAAAACTGTGCTTCCAGAGGTAAATATATTTTAAATGAAGGTAAAAATAAGCAATCTGATAGGTAAAAAAGGGGAAAAGGTTATAAACAAGCAGTTCACAGAAAGAGAAATGATAAATACACATATGAAAAATGTTCAACCTCACTTAAAATTGAAGAAATGTGAACCGAAACAAGACCATCCTGTTTTTCACCTATTAGAGTGGCAAAATTTTTAGAGTTTAGTAAAATACAGAGCTGGCTGAGGTGCAGGGAAACAGGCACTTTCCACCACACTGGTTATGTCAAAGTAAACTGGTGTAACATTTTGAAGGCCAATTTGACGATATTTATCAAAAATGTAAAGGTACAGACCTAGTATTAGGAATCAGTATGACAATACACTCAAGTATGCAAAGATATTTGTACAAGGATGTTCATTTCAGTGTTATTACACGGAGACCTAAAAATAACCTAAATGTCTATTAATAGGAGACTGGTTAAGCGAACTATACATATCCACACAATGGAGCAATCATCTATCAAGAATGAAATAGGCCTATATGTGCTAAAATGGAATGATTTCCAGAAGATACACACCTTTAACAGTGCTTATCTCCTAGGTAGGACACTAGGGGGTAGGGAGAGAAATTTTAACCTTTGATTTCAAATATATCTCCATGGCCTGAAATTTTTTACTCATGTATTTACCATTGTTATAACAAAAATTGAGATACACATTACAGTATGACCAGTATTTAGAACCTCCAGACCAATAACAGCCAAGGAAGAAAGAAAATTAATTAAATTAAATTAATTAAATTTTAAATTAAGTTAAATACCCAGTTATAGCTACCAAAGATGACACTACTAAGTAATTTATGTATAACAATATCAAGAAAAAATAGCTGCTTCTACTTAATGAGCTAATTCTCATAAAAACTCTATGAAATAATTATACTTATACCCACTTACCAGTAAAATGGAGAAATTATTCTTTGCTCCTAAATAGGAGTGGGGTAACCCAAGATTCAAGTCTGTCTTCAAATCACTACTTGCTCATAATACAAGTAAAATAAGAAATGTAGAAAATTATAATGCAATAAGGATATACCGATTTATTATTAGCAGGGCAGGCTTTTTATTTTTCCAGTATAAATGGTTCTCAAGAGTAAGGATACTAAAAACATGAGAATGTATGACTAAGGAAGTCTATGCCACATCTAAACTATTTTTAATGACCCCCAGGTCTCAGGTGCTCTAGTGTGGTTCTGACTGAAGTTACAAAGTTAGACCAAAGATCTTCTTTTCCCTGGCTCCTCACAAACCCTACGATGTAGAGACAGTATTAGAAGTAGAAAAAATATTTCAAGTATACATACCATCTGAAGCATTCCTTCAGTCCACAAGTTAGAATCTGTGTCAATTGCCCGCTCAAATATGATCCTGAGAATGTACATCATGATATCACAATTGAGAAGGTTAACCACTTTGCTGAAAGCAGGGCAGAATTCAGGAGGTGGTGGTGGTGGTAATGCTGTAGTGAGTGGAAGATGGATAGCAGAAGAGACAAACAAGTATATTTTTATTTAGGTTATCCTACATGCTAAATTGCATATGTCAAAATCATATTACACGCAACAACACATGATTTTTGTTACCTTTAGAGCAGTGAACACATCAATGTCAAGGGAAATATGTCACTATATTAATCACCCAAAATAGACTCTAATTGCTATAAATTTAAAAATTCTGTCCCGATTGATGTAAGCCATAACTTAATGTGAGGGCAAGAATTAAAGGGTTCGTTGCACTTCCATTAGTTGCCCACTCTTAAAAAACAACAAAAACAAAAACGAAAAACACTGTACGCTTCACTGATACAAAAACCACAGAAAATAGTCAAAATGAGTCAGTTCAGGGGCGCCTGGGGGTTCAGCCGGTTAAGCGTCTGACTCTTGATTTTAGCTCAGGTTATGATCTCAGGGTTGTGAGATCGAGCCGTGCATCAGGCTGTGCACTCAGAGCGGGGTCTGCTTGCCTCTCTCCTTCCCCCTCTGCCCCTCCCCCTGCTCACTCTCCCTCAAAATAAAAAAATAAAATCTTAAAAAAATGAGTCAATTCGGAATCTCACTTTTTACCTTCATCTTTGTTTTCTTGTTTTCTCCTTTTTTTCTGCATATGTTCCGCCTTTGTATTAAAAAAGAAAAAAAGAGTAACTTTAAATATACTGCTTGGCAAGCATGAAACAAATGGAATAGTTTGAAGCAGGCAGGAAAGATCCAGGAGCCTACCAAAATACATACTAAGTATGTATTCAAAATGTTACCTTGTGCCAGAAATAAAATGACTGTCCTAGGAAAAGCAACTGCAAACCAGATGAGGAACATCCCTCCTCAAGATTTTACTCCCCATTCTTTCAGTCAACAATACTCATTTAGTGCCTATTATATATTCAGGGCATCGTACTATGGGCTGGAAATTATTCAATCACATTTATAAGGACAAGTCCAGACATCACCCTAAGTGATCAAACTTAACATTACCCTTAATGGGACAAATAGACATTATGTGCCTACTGATGTGATACAATATATTACCTATATAATATTCTTGCCCCAAAAAGTTTAACTTGAATCTAACCATGAGAATATAATCAGGCACATTCAGAATGTAGGATATTCTAAAAGATCAGTAGTCCATACTCTACAGAAATGGCAATATTATGAGAGACTAAACAGGCAAAGAGACTACCCTAAATTAAAAGAGATTACAGAAACATGACACCAAATGAAGTGCAAGATTCTTGACTGAATCCTCCTCCCCATGAGACAGTGATAAAGGATATTTCTGGTAAATCAGAAAAATTTAAATACTGCCTGTACACTAGATAACATTACTATTTCTTGGGTGAGATAATGGCCCTATTAGTGAGAACCAGTATGAAACTACATAAATACCAGGAAATTTTCTGTGGAGTTAGAAACCATAAAGCATTTTAGGCTTATTTACTGAAAAGCATATCTTTCCTACCTTGCTATGCTGTGTTTTGGAATAATGATAAAAGTACATATTGAAGTCTTTCAATGATTCATCTTTCAGTTCATAAACTCCATGGCCGGACACACCTGGTTTCCTGAACAGAAAATATAGAGATGAACTGTGGTGTTCTTGTAGTATAAAATACTGAAAATAAGAACCTAAAAATTAATCAAACTGTCAAAATCTAGAAGAAATACAATCATTTATCAATTAGCTTGCTTAAACTGAAATGACTAATTTCATTCCAACAGTAAAACTAAAAACCTACACTGCAAGCTCAAAGTCCTTATAACAGCCAAGTTGTGTTTCATAATTAAGAAATTTAAATAAAGCTGAGGAAACTTATTTTATATTATACAGACCTCATTTGATTGATGCCCTACTTAATTTGCTAAGGCTTTCTAAAACAGTAGTGAGATATCAAATCGGAGATGAAAATACAGTGTTGGGGCACCTGGGTGGCTCAATTAAGCATCCAACTCTTAATTTCAGCTCAGGTCACTATCTCAGGCTCATGAGATGGAGCCCCTTGCTGGGCTTGTGCTCAGCGGGGAGTCTGCTTGAGATTCTCTGTCTCCCTCTGCCCCTCCCCCCACCACGCACGCTCTCTCTAATAAATAAATAAATCTTAAAAAAAAAGAAAAAGAAAAAACAGTGTTGAATCCTTCATACAGCACTATAAGGAAAAGCATCAAAGCCAAAAGGAATACTTCGTATTTGTTCAGCACACTAAACAGCTTTTGGTTTCTTTTGAATTTTTAAGTGAAATAGGTTACTGAGTATTATTAAACCATAAAAAAGCTGTATCCTATTTTAAAAGTTATTTAAAACCACTAATTTATGACCATAATACTATAGAAAGTAGAAATTCACTACCAGTAGGAATTTTTTGAATTTTAAGAATTAATCCACTTAAAATCTTATTTCCATTTCATGTATCTCAAAGAATCAAAGAATTATAAAATCTCCCATTCAGTATGTTGCCTTTTTGTTTTGTTGACGGTTTCCTTCACTGTGCAAAAGCTTTTTATTTTAATGTAGTCCCAATAGTTTATTTTTGCTTTTGTTTCACTTGTCAGGAGACATTTAGAAAAATGCTGCTATGGCCAATGTCAGAGAAATTACTGCCTGTGTTCTCTTCTAGGATTTTTATGGCTTTAGGTCTCACATTAAGTCTTTAATCCATGCTGGGTTTATTTTTGTGTATGGTGTTAATAGGTGGTCCAGTTTCATTCTTTTACATGGAGTTGTCCAATTTTTTTTCCCGGTACCATTTATGAGGAGACTGTGTTTTCCCCATTGCATATTCTTGCCTTCTTTGCCATAGCTTAATTGACCATATAATTATGGGTTTACTTCTGGGCTCTCTTTTCTATTCCACTGATCTATGTGCCTGTTTTTGTGCCAGTAGCATACCGGTTTTTATTATTATTATTAGTTTAATTCCAGTACAGTTAACAGTGTTATATTAGTTTCAGGTATAAAATATAGTGATTCAACAATTCCATACAACACCTAGTGCTCATCACAAGTGCACTCCTTCATCTCCCCATCATCTATTTCACCCATCCCCCCACCAAGCTCCCCTCTGGAACCACCAGTTTGTTCTCTATTTTTAAGAATCTGTTTCTTGGTTTCTCTCTCTTTTTTTCCCCTTTGTTCATTTGTTTTGTTTCTTAAATTCCACATATGAGTGAGATCATATGGTATCTGTCTTTCTCTGATTGACTTATTTTGCTTAGCATTATACTCTCCAGCTCCAGCTATGTTGCTGCAAACGGCATGATTTCATTCTTTTTTATGGCTGAATAATGTTTCATTGTATAATATATACCACCTCTTCTTTATCCATCTATCGATGGACACTTGGGCTGCTTCCATAATTTGGCTATTGTAAATAATGCTGCAATAAACAAAGGGGTGCATGTGTTCCTTTGAATTAGTGTTTCTCTACTTTTTGGGTAAATACCCAGTAGTGCGATTACTGGATCGTAGGGTAGTTCTACTTTTAACTTCTTGAGGAACCTCCAAACTGTTCTCCAGAGTGGCTGCACCAGTTTGCATTCCCACCAACAGTATGAGAAGGTTCCTTTTTCTCCACATCCTCACTAACACTTGCTGTTTCTTGTGTTTTTGATTTTAACCAATCTGACCATACAATTTTGATTACTATAGCTCTGTAGTATGTCTTGAAATCTGGAATTGTAACACCTCCAGCTTTGTTCTTCTTTCTCAAGATTTCTTTGGCTATCTGGGTTTTTGTGGTTTCATACAAATGTTAGTATTATTTGTTCTAGTTTTGTGAAAAATGCTGTTGGTATTTTGATAGGGATTGCATTGAATCTACAGATTGCTTTGAATAATTTGCACATTTTAATAATATTAATTCTTCCAATCCATGAGCATGGAATATCTTTCCATTTGTTTGTTCATCTTCTATTTCTTTTATCAATCAAAAACTTAACTATCAATAGCCTACTACTGACCAGGAACCTTACTAATAACCTAAACAGTTGATTAATAAATGTATTTTGTATGTTAAATGTATTATATACCATATTTGTACAATAAAGCTGGAGGAAAGAAAATGTTATTAAGAAAATCATAAGGAAGAGAAAATACCCTCCAGTACTGTACTGTAAAAACTCGATGTATAAGTGGACCCATGCTATTCAAACCTGTGTTGAAGGGTCAACTGTACTTACTATCTATGTCATTTAATATCATAAATGAGTATTTCTCATACACCTGTTAAAGATACTCATTTCTTCAACAAACACATACTAAGTGCTTATTGTGTGCCTCTCACTTTCACTCTTTCTAATCTGTACTCCATTCTTGTTCTTGGGAACTCAGGCAAGGACTTCAGAGCTTCTACAAAGTATCCAAAGTACAAGAACAAAGACTGGTCTATCTCTCAGAATAAGCATAAATATTAAGTACTTACTTAAATGTGGCCACTTTGTTAATGACATTCTCTAAGCCAGTTTCATTATTTTCCTGTTGAAACAATATTTTTGTCATTTTACCTTCATGTTACGACTTTTCCTTCTCTTACTGTGAACTGAAATACATTTCAACAGCATTCTTGAAGTACTTTGTAAGCAATAAAAAAAATCAACTTCCAATATAAAAAAATTAGGTCTGAAACCAATTAGCTTTGTTTTGAGGAATCAATTTCTAAACAGAAATAAAATTTATAAATAAACTACTTATGGAAGAAATTTTATCTGAGTTTGCCCTCATATATGTATACATATAGATACACACACACAAACACACACATACCTGCCCAACAGTTCAAAGAAAAAGAGCTTTCCTTTATGTAATATGTTCATCATCCACATCATTTAAGCACATATCCATGCTGTACCAACACCTAAAACTAAGGTTATAAAATAAATGGGATCTACAGCAAAACACATGTAGATGCCCAAATGTATTCCGGCTTCTGCATTATAATAATTTTCTGACTGAACATAGTCAAGATACTAAAGATACTAAAGCAAGCTCACAGATTCCTATAGTTTTGCAAAAATTATGATATTTAACTTCTTTTAAAAATAATGCACTTGGGGTAAGCAATGAAGTTAGGATATGCCCTAAAGATTTCTTTTGCAAAGTACGGTATGTGTATCACTAGTGGTATGTGAAATTATTTTAGGTTGCACACAGTTACATATTTTTAAAATTTTGAATAGTTACTCACTTATTTTAATATGAATTAGGAAAAAAAAAATCCAGAATCTAAACCTACTATTTCACTGATAGTACTGCCTAGAAAGATGCTAAGAAAAAATATAAGTTAGGGGCGCCTGGGTAGCTCAATCAGTTGAGCATCTGACTCTTGATTTCAGCTCAGGTCATGATCTCATAGGTCATGAGATTGGGCCCCACATCGGGCTCTGCACTCAGTGGGGAGTCTGCTTGAGGATTCTCTCCATCTGCCCCTCCCCCCACTCTTGTGCTCCTGGCTTTCTCTCAAATAAATAAATCTTTAAAAAAGTAAGTTAAATCTTGGGGCGCCTGGGTGGCTCAGTCGTTAGGTGTCTGCCTTCGGCTCAGGTCATGATCCCAGGGTCCTGGGATCGAGCCCCACGTCAGGTTCCCTGCTCTGTGGGAAGCCTGCTTCTCCCTCTCCCACTCCCCCTGCTTGTGTTCCCTCTCTCGCTGTGTCTCTCTCTGTCAAATAAATAAATAAAATCTTAAAAAAAAAAAGTAAGTTAATCTTAAAATGTATTAATAATTATAAAATTGGTAGATATGCAGAAATTATGAAGGTGTTATGCCAAATGGTTAGCTTGAGAATCAGTTAACAATGAAACTGGAAAAAGATACAAATATTTTTTGGGAAAAATGACCAATAGTCCAAGCTTATCTCTATTCTACTTCTCTAGAACACCTTGATAGTAGATAAGTCTAATTCTCTTTTAAGAATCATTGTTCTAATTCATAATTAAATCTCAGGAGAAAAAATATGAGACTCATAATCTTTAGAATTATTACTTCGATAATCAGTATATACAAAAACATAAGTATCACCTGCGGTGGCCCTGAGACTGCACCCTGCAGGCCTCAGTTAGAGGCAGCAGAGATACTAACGCAGGCTCACTCTGGGATACAGGGGAAGACATCAAGCCTGGAGTAGATTACCCAGTGGTCTAGAATGCTTCTATCTAACCTTTCTTCCTTTCTTCACCTGAAATCAGCCTCGCCTGACAGTCTCATGGCTCCCCCAGCTTTTCCAAACTCCCTCACCATTTTCTCTCATAGGCATCATTCCTCATAAATTCTTGTATGTTTTGGCTTGACATCTGCTTCTTGGAAGATCCAGACTAACATACTACCCAAATAGTATTTCAGGGAGCTCCCTTTTTCTCTGGAGAAATTTTATTTTAAGGTAAACAAAAAGTCAGGGAGTTTCTTGTTCTAAGATGTTTTCCAAATAGCTATAATGTTTCTGGGCGCCTGGGTGGCTCAGTTGGTTAAGCGACTGCCTTCGGCTCAGGTTATGATCCTGGAGTCCCGGGATCGAGTCCTGCGTCGGGCTCCTTGCTCAGCGAGGAGTCTGCTTCTCCCTCTGACCCTCCCCCCCTCATGCTCTCTCTCTCTCAAATAAATAAAATCTTTAAAAAAAATAATAATAAAAAAAACCCAAAAAACAAATAGCTATAATGTTTCTTAAATGTTTCCTAATGCCCCGAAGTCCAGAATTAAAGTTTAGATCTGGAAAATTTGCCAAATAGATTTTCCTCAAACTTCATAGTAGTTTCCAATTAACAAAAAAGAAAAAAAAATCCCATCTTAAGGTGAATGGAGTAAAAAACCGTATTGGACTTACATTCTCAGGTAAATTTTTGGCAATGGCACTATGTGGCATGGGTTCAATACAAAGCAAGTGAATAATTTCTCTCATTGTGACCTCTTCTTTGGTCACATTTCCCACTCCAGGTACATAACGCTCTCCTAATACAAACAATGAAAAAAAACAGTAAAACCATTATTTTCTATTCAAATCTCTTCTACCAGGAACACTTATACACAGAACAATGCAGTAAGTCCATGAGAAAGGGACCAAAAATTATTTGCACATGTTCCAAAATCTGAATAAAATTATGTAAAAGCCAGAGGAAGAAAAATGAAGAGATCTAAAAACACAGGCTTTCTTGTAATTTATACACACACAAACACACAGAGGTACACATATACATTATCAACAAGGCCCCTCAATTAAATTAGCATGTGCTTCTAAATCAGAAAACAAAGCACATGGCATTGAAAAAGTAGTGGCCATTGTTGAACGATAGCTTTTCTTTCAAGATCTTCCTCAATTTTGTCTCTACTTGTTATTTTAAGAAAGAACAAAGTGAAACTCAAAAACAAAATACTTAAAATAATATGTATCAGGAATGAGTGGTGTTGCTAAAATGCCCACATGATCACATTTCCATTTTTCATCTCAATAAACTGCCAAATGGAGAGAGAAAATATAGTTAACTATGGGAACTTCATTGGTGTCATATCATCTAATTCCAATTGCCTTAAGAAGGCCTATGATAACTGGCCTTATGTCACCACTGATTTTCAATACTACAGCATGTATAAAAAGTCCTATGATATTTATAACAAGGTTATTTTAAAGATAGGAAACTTTTGCCTAAGAGATTTGATAAATTCTACACATTAGCCAAAGAATGACTTTTTGTGAAGTGAATTCATTTCAAACAGATCATTCCTCTTAACATTTGTAAAGCACTTTGTAACTTTCAATTTCCTTTCACCTAAAACAATATTCCCTAGAAGTTCAGTGCTAGAAGGAACTTTAGAGATCATACAGATTAGCTTCTAGTTTTACAAGTCAGGAATCTGAGACCCAAAGAATATAGATGGCATGCTCTTGATAGTTAATATATTATAAATAATGGAAGTATAATAATATAATGTATAACAATACAATATGTAATTACTATAGAATATAATTACATATATATTACTTACACATATATATTAATGATATATATTAAATGTTGACTCCTGAAAGTAATGAACTTATTATACTTAAGAATATAGCAAGTATTAACCAAGAATCAAATCACATAGGAGGAAAAACCCAATAAATCTGGATAAACACAATAACAGAAAAATAACAGTAGCAATAATAAAACAATAAAAATATAAAATAGCAAAAATTTAATACAGTACTAGAAATTCTTCATATAGTATTCCAAGAACAAACATTAAAATTCCCCTCAAGTTTTTATAATTTAATAAAGTATAGCATTAATTTAAAAATCTTTTACACATGTATATCTCATTTAGCAATTAAGGTTTATCATACTTCCTGCTGAGACAAGCAGCCAGTCAGTAACTAATTCTTTCACAACAAGTAAAATGAACCCATGTTTTCAGATTTAACTAATGGCTAGAATCCTCACTAGGAACTACTAATATAAAGCCATGTCTGCTGCAGTAAAGTAAGAAACAACAGCCAGAATGAGAAGTTAAGAACTTTTACTTAGCTGATAAAATCAATAAAGACTATAAAATGAACATAAAAAAATAAAAGTATGGCCAGTATTGCACAAAGTAATTCAATAGAATGACACGATGAAAATATTTTAGACCTGAAATTTCATATATAAATAAGATTTTCAGCAGTCAATGTACAGATATTTTTCATCTACATTTCTAAGTAGGATAATTGTATTCCAGACCTCTACAAACAAGACCAAACAATTATAAATCAGGTACTGAAAAATAAAGATATAATAGAGCTGTGCTTTTTTAAAAGCTGGGTTTCTAAATGTATCAATCATATTAGTCACATTAATATTCTATGCTATGTTTGGGAAGAGAGTAAAATGATAAATTACAGTTTTTATTAACGTTCTCTCTAAAAAGAACTCATATCCTATTTCAAACATGTTTTAATCTTACCTACAATATAGATGAGGACTTGAAGCATTTCTTCTATTAATGTATTATATTGTTTAATCAAATCCTATTAAATCAAAAAAGAATAAATTAGTTACATATGAACCAAAAGCTTTCATAAAACATACATTTCTGGATCAGGCTCATGGCCCATGCAGTCCAGTATTTTCCTCAGACTAGAACAGATTATTAGGTGAATAACTCCCTTTTTTGACATCAAATTCCACAAGGTTCACAATACCTGGCAAGTAATAACTCAATAAAAATATTATTGTTTTCATTATCATTACCATAGAGCCTTAAGTCAACAAACTAATTCTAATGACTTCCTTCTTATCTGGGTTGGTGGGACAGTGGCTTCAAATAATAGATACCAGCTACGGTGACAGTAGCTTTCCTTAACACATCTCTTATTTAAGCAATGTAGCAAATTAGATACTCATTTTTACATTGAGTATAAAACATGACTAAAAATTAGCTTTGTATTTTATATCCTATTCTTTGGTTCTTTGCAACTAACTTCTAATGTGAAAGCATAAAATAAATTCATAAATTCAAAGTAGGTAAGGACTAATTTATAAGTTCGTATCAAATTTTAAAGCAATGAAGGATGATGAAACTGTATAGGACAACAAATAATAAATTGTGAAAAATGTAACAATACAATAAATGAAGAATATCCTTACTAAATAAGGAATTCTGACAAAAACAGAAAAAGGATGAAGGACTAGAAAGATAATTTATTATCAGAAAGGGGGAGAAAAAGGCCAGTAATCATGAAAACATGATCAGCCTCACTGCTAATTAAAGAACTACACCTACAAATGAAAGACCAGCTTTCACCTACTGCATCAACAAAGATTAAAAATACGAGTGCCATACTGGTACATCTGGTAAAAATACCAGATGTACATACTGCTAAAGAGTGTAAATCTGAGTAACTTTTAAGAGTCTTAAGAAAAAAAAAAAGAGTCTTAAGAAAGAGCACATTGTTTTCTTCAGCAAATCCACTTTTAAAAATTTATCTTAACAAAATAATTAGGCAAGTGTTTAAACTGAGGTGCAGAGATGTTTCTGAGACCAAAAAAACTAGAAAACCGCTTCAGCAATAGGGGACTAAGGTATAATGCAATCATACAGTGCAATAATATATAGCCATTAAAAATTATGACATAAAAAATGATGTGGCTATGTATTTAATGACAAGAAAAAATATAGCAAATATCTCATTAAGAAGAGAAAGCAAATTACAAAAAAGCACATACAAAATGATCCAATTTTTGGTGTAAAAACAAGACACCAAAACTTAAAAAGTGATCATTTCTAAATTCAGCAAAGTCACAGGATGTAAAATCAATGGCAGAAATCTGTTGCATTTCCACACACCAATAATGAAGCAGCAGAAAAAGAAATCAAGGAATCGATCCCATCTGCAACTGCACCACAAACAAGAATATACCTAGGAATAAATCTAACTATAGAAGTAAAAGATGTGTACTCTGAAAACTATAGAATATTTATGAAAGAAACTGAAGAGGACATAAAGAAATGGAAAAGCATTCCATGCTTATGGATTAGAAGAACAAACACTGTTAAAATGTCTATACTACCCAAAGCAATCTACACATTTAATGCAACACCTATCGAATACCACAAGCATTTTTCACAGAGCTAGAACAAACAATCCTAAAATTTGTATGGAACTACAGAAGACCCTGAAGAGCCAAAGCAATTCTAAAAAGGAAAAACAAAACTGGAGGGGTGCCTGAGTGGCTCAGTTGTTAAGCGTCTGCCTTCGGCTCAGGTCATGATCCCAGGGTCCTGGGATCGAGCCCCGCATCGGGCTCCCTGCTCAGCGGGAAGCCTGCTTCTCCCTCTCACACTCCCCTTGCTTGTTTTCCCTCTCTTGCTGTCCCTCTCTCTGTCAAATAAATAAATAAATAAATAAAATCTTTAAAAAAAAGAAAAGAAAAGAAAAACAAAACTGGAGGCATCACGATTCCGGATTGCAAGCTATATTACAAACCTGGAGTCATCAAGATAGTATGGTATTGGCACAAAAACAGACACATAGATCAATGGAACAGAACAGAGAACCCAGAAGTGGACCCTCAACTCTACGGTCAACTAATCTTCAACAGAGCAGGAAAGAATATCCAATAGAAAAAAGTCTCTTCAACAAATAGTGTTAGGGCAACTGGACAGCATCATGCAGAAGAATGAAACTGGATCACTTTTGTACATCATACACAAAAATAAATTCAAAATGGATGAAAGACCTTAATATGAGACAGGAAATCATCAAAATCCTAGAGGGGAACACAGGCAGAAATCTCTTTGACCTCGGCCATAGTCACCAAAGGCAAGGGAAACAAAAGCAAAAATGAATGACTGGGACTTCATCAAGATAAAAAGCTTCTGCACAGCGAAAGAAACAATCAACAAAACTAAAAGGCAGCTTTCGGAATGGGATATTTGCAAACGACATATCTGATAAAGGGTTAGTATCCAAAATCTATAAAGAACTTAATAAACTCGATACCCAAAAAACAAATCATCCAGTTAAGAAATGGACAGAAGACATGAATAGACACTTTTCCAAGAAGACAACCAGATGGCTAACAGATACATGAAAAGATGCTCAACATCACTCATCATCAGGGAAATACAAATCAAAACCATGATGAGATACCACCTCACACCTGTCAGAAATGCTAAAATTAACAACACAAGAAACAACGGGTGTTGGCAAGGATGTGGAGAAAGGGGAACCCTCTTGCACTGTTGGTGGGAATGCAAACGGGTACAGCCACTCTGGAGAACAGTTTGGAGGTTCCTCAAAAAGTTAAAAATAGAAATACCCTATGATCCAGCAATTGCACTAACCCAAAGGATACAAAAATACAGATTTGAAGGGGTATATGCACCCCGATGTTTATAGCAGCATTATCAACAATAGCCAAACTGTGGAGAGAGCCCAAATGTCCATCGACTGATGAATGGATAAAGAAGATGTGGTATATATATATACAATGGGATATTATTCAGTCATCAAAAAGAATGAAATCTTGCCATTTGCAACAATGTGGATGGAGCTAAAGTGTATTATGCTAAGAGAAATAAGTCAGTCAGAGAAAGACAAACACCGTGTGATCTCACTCATATGTGGAATTTAAGAAAGAAAACAGATGAGCATATGGGAAGGTGGAAAAGAAAAGGAGAGAGGGAAACAAGCCATAAGTGACTTTTTTTTTAAGATTTTATTTATTTGACAGAGAGAGCAGGAGAAAGCACAAGCAGGGGGAGCGGTAGGCAGAAGGAGAGGGAGAAGCAGGCTTCCCTGCTGAGTAGGGAGTCCAATGCAGGGCTTGATCCCAGGGCCCTGGGATAATGACCTGAGCCAAAGGCCGATGCTTAACCAACTGAGCCACCCAGGCACCCCGCCATAATTGACTCTTAACGCAAGAGAACAAATGAAGGGTTGATGGAGGGAGGTGGGTGGGGGATGCGCTAGATGGGTGATGGGTATTAAAGAGGGCACTTGTGATGAGCACTGGGTGTTGTATATAAGTGATGAATCAGTGAATTCTACTCCAGAAACCAATATTGCACTATATGTTAACTAACAACATTAAAAAAAAAAAAAGTGATCATTTCTAGGAGGCAGACTGTTTCATGTGATTTTTCTTATTATTAATCTATATATTCTAAATTTTTATAAAGAGTATATGTGTGCATATGTAGATATATATGCATGTTGTATGTATATGTGTGATTTTTGGAAATATACCTAAAGATAAAAAATCCTAAATATGATTAAAATTGTTAACAAAAATATTTCCTTTGGAATTAATTCACATATCTGTTTCTGTTGCTTACCTGGTCTTTTGTGGATATAGTCTTATTAAAAGCATCAGCAAGTTCATACCTCTGAAGTACCAGTAACAAGAACTTATTGGGATCCATTAAAGATGCACCAATCTGTGAAAGAAATGCAGCATCACAGTTCTACATGTATTAAATGAAGAAACATTTGTCTCTAGTAGGACTGTCAGAAATAGTATAGAGTCTGCAGAAGATAATGTAGTAGTCCCTTTCGTTTTTATGATGCCATATTCCGTTTTAACAATGAGAAAATTTTAAATAAAGTTAAAAATAATTATAGTATCTTTTCTCATTACAAGGGATCTAAGAAGGAAAGTTAAGACATAAATATCCAAAGTAATTTCAATAGGTACCTGAAGCATAATGATATCTTTATCATACATTTCTTCTCTGCACTTAACATCTTGGTAATAAAATACCTATAAAATAAAAGGTAGAATAGAAGCTACAAGAATTATTTTATTTTAAACAGAATTCTCAACAAAAATTATTTCTAAAACTTTCTCAAAACTAAAAATTCCAAGAACTCCTTAGTGGGAAAAAAATTGTACATCTATGAATTATTTTAAGGGATTTGTGAGATTTTGAAGGAAATATGCATGAAAATACTTGAGTTTAAAATGCTCTATATTAATTATTACTCAACAATGAAATAATTTATTTCCTCTAAGTTAAAAATGCCCACTTCAGAGTCGGTCTGGGATTGGAACCTGCTGGGGGCTGAAGGACTCGGTGGGCACCCACTTCAAGGACCCCTCCCCCTGCAGACGCTCCGCGCAGTTCGTGTTCGAGAGTGACCTGCACTTGCTGCTGCAACTGGACGCGCCTATCCCCAATGCAGCCACCCCCCCGCCCCGCGCGCTGGCAGCGCAAAGCTAAGGAAGCCGCGGGGCCGGCTCCCTCACCCATGCGGGCAGCACCGGCAGGACCCCAGGCCGAACTCCCGGCAAATCCAGCTCCAAGGCTCAGACCAGTCCCAGCAAACCTGGCAGTGACCGCTATATCCTCCATCGCAGTACTTCCCAGATGGAGGTGGTCAGTTTCCTCCTGAGCAAGGAAAACCAGCCTGCAGATAGCCAGATGCCCACCAAGAAGGAACATCAGAAAGCCTGGGCTTTGAACCTGAATGGTTTTGATGTGGAGGAAGCCAAGATCCTTCGGCTCAGTGGAAAACCACAAAATGCCCCAGAGGGTTACCAGAACAGACTGAAAGTGCTTTACAGCCAGAAGGCCATGCCTGGCTCCAGCCGGAAGACCTGCGGTTACATTCCTTCCCTGCCAGACCGAATCGTGGATGCCCCTGAAATCCGGAATGACTGAACCTTGTTGCCTGGAGCTCTGGGAATGTACTGGCTGTGGCGTTGGACAACAGTGTGTACTTGTGGAGTGCTAGCTCTGGTGACATCTTGCAGCTGCTGCAAATGGAGCAGGCTGGGGACTGTATATCCTCTGTGGCCTGGATCAAAGAGGGCAACTACGTGGCAGTGCGGAGGTGCAGCTGTGGGATGTGCAGCAGCAGAAGTGGCTTCGAAACATGACCAGTCATTCTGCCTGTGTGAGCTCCCTGTGTTGGAATAGCTATATCGTGTCCAGTGGCTCACATTCTGGCCACATCCACCACCATGATGTTTGGGTGGCAGAACACCACGTGGCCACACTGAGTGGCCACAGCCAGGAGGTATGTGGGCTGCGCTGGGCCCCAGATGGCGAACATTTGGCCAGTGGTGGCAACGATAACTTGGTCAATGTGTGGCCTAGTGCTCCTAGAGAGGGTGGCTAGGTTCTCCTGCAGACATTCACCCAGCATCAAGGGGCTGTCAAGGCTGTAGCTTGGTGTCCCTGGCAGTCCATTGTCCTGGCAACTGGAGGGGGCACCAGCGACCGACACATTCGAATCTGGAATGTCTGCTCTGGGGCCTGTCTGAGTGCTGTGGATGCTCAATCCCAGGTGTGCTCCATCCTCTGGTCTCCCCACTACAAGGAGCTCATCTCAGGCCATGGCTTTGCCCAGAACCAGTTGGTTATTTGGAAGTACCCAACCATGGCCAATGTGGCTGAGCTTAAAGGTCACACTGCCTGGGTCCTAAGTCTGACCATGAGCCCAGATGGGGCCACCACGGACTCAGCAGCAGCAGATGAGACCCTGCAGCTATGGCACTGCTTTGAGTTGGACCCTGCACGGTGGCGGGAGCAGGAGAAGGCCAGTGCAGGCAAGAGCAGCCTCACCCACCAAGGCATCTGTTAAGGACCAACTCATCACCTCAGTTGTTTGTTTTTTTTTTTTCCTAATAAAGTCATATCTCCCTCTCTTAAAAAAAAAATGTCCATTTCAATAAAAGTAAACCAATTTCTACAATCATAAAGCCATTTATCTCCCAAGTTGTAGCTTTACAAGTCCAGTTTCCCACATTTTAGGAAAAGCATTCCTCTTTATTTGCTTTAGAATGGAAGGAAAAATTGTTCAGGTAGCCTTCAGTTAAGAATGGTGGGGGGGCGCCTGGGTGGCTCAGCCAGTTAAGCATCTGCCTTCACCTCAGGTCATGATCCCAGAGTCCTGGGATCAAGTCCCACATTGGGCTCCCTGCTCAGGGGGGGAGGCTGCCTCTCCCTCTCCCCTGGCTCCTCCTCCCTGCTCATGCTCTCTCTCTGTGCCAAATAAATAAATAAAATCTTAAAAAAAAAAAAAGACTACAGGTCCCCAAGTAAGGAAATCTTCAGAAAAGACCTATATTAATGGAGAGGTTTCTGCTGGCTTTCACTTAATCTATCCACTCAATAGGATAAAACAACAAATGTCTATATGGTTACTAGAACTTTCATTTCTGAGTTTATATAAGAGAACAGAAAGTAAATAGTCAGCAAAATCCAGGGACACAAGGTAAAATTAAAGAAAAAATGATCAGAAATAGAACACACTCATAAATGTGAACAGGCCTTGCCATACCTGGCTAATGAGAGAGAGCCCATTTCTTCGCCACATCTCAGCAACAACCTGGGCAACCAATACCAGACAACGCAAAGGATATTCCACTAGTACCTCTACTTGAAAGTCCTCCTGAAACAAATGAGCAATTTTGTTATTTTTCAGAGGGCTTGGATGTGTCTCAAAGTTATGGCACTAAACAGTCCTCAGTTTTCTCATCTGTAAAATGGATGGACCTGAATGAGATAATTCCAAGTTCTTGTGATTCAGATTTCAATGTTCTTATATATAGACATAAAAGTACTGAATGGAAATTATTCAGGTAGGTTTCAAAATTTTTCTTCCCTCTCATCAACCAAAAAGTATTTAGAAATAGGATATAAGTAAATCAACACTTAATAGAGTCACTTACAAAAGGCACAAATTCATGCAGTCTTGAAACAGCTCCCAGCCTGCTTAAACGCACATGAAGACCTAACAGTTATAAAAAAGAGAGAGAAAAATGAAAAAGGAATAAACCCAGTTAATCTGTCTCATTAACTCCTCAAGTTTAGGAACTTGTGAGATGTTAATATACATTTATTGAGTTTAGAAATGCAAACTTTTGATTTCTAATTTTGAAACACAGTAGTATTAATACATTTAAGATCCTACATTGTGCAAGTTGTGTTTATACATTATGTAAAAATAATATGTTGCCTCTCAAGATATCCTTATCCTGCTCTTAAACAAGCATCAAAAGAATTGAAAACTAATTTAAGTATTTCTTCTTATAAAAAGAGAAGTGACATACAAATCACATCAATTACACCATGTGCAAAAATTAAATTAATCAAAAAGCTAATCATAGGAGCTAAAACTATAAAACTCTTAGAAGAAAACATAAGGAAAAGGCTTCAAGACATTAGATTTAGCAATAATTTCAAAAGACACTATCAACAGAGTAGAAAGGCAACCCACAGAATGGGAGAAAATATTTGCACATCATATATCTGATATCCAGTTAATATTGAGAATATATAGAAAACTGCAACAACAAAAAAATCTGATTAAAAAAACATACAAAGGACTTGAATAAACATTTCTCCAAAGAAGATATAAACACAGCCAACAAGCACAGGAAAAGATGCTCAATAATCACTAATCATTGGGGAAATGCACATCAAAACCACAATGGGCTACCACTTCACTCATTAGGATGACTATTAAAAAAACAGAAAATAAGAAGTGTTGGTGAGGATGTGGAGAAAATGGAATCCTTGTGCACTGCTAGTGGGAACGTAAAATGGTGCAGTTGCTATGAGAAAGAGTATGGAGTTTCCTCAAAAAATTAAAAAGTAGAATTACCTTATGGGCCAGTAATTCCACTTAGGATACATACCCCAAAGAATTGAAAACAAGGGCTCAAAGAGATACTTGTACACTCATATTCACAGCAACATTATTCACAACAGCCAAAAGGTGGAAGCAACCCAAGCATCCATTTGTGGATGAATGCATATGCAAAAGGTGGTATATACATACTATGGAATATTATTCAGCCTCAAAAAAGAAGGAAATTCTGATACATGCTATAAGATGGATAAACTAAGGACACTGTAGTAAGTGAAATAAGCCAGTTATAAAGGATACCTGTATGATTTCAATTACGTGAGGTACCTAGAGTAGTCAAGTCATAGAAATGGAAAGTAGAATGGTGACTGCCAGGTACTGCAGGGAGTGGGGATTGAGGTGTTATGTTGAATAGGTACAGAATTTCAGTAGGGGAAGATGAAAAATTCTGAAGATGGATGGTAGTGATGACTGCATAACAATGTGAATATACTTAATGCCATTGAATTATACATTTAAAAATGGTAAAATTATAAATTTTGTGTTATATGCATATTTTACCACAATTAAAAATATAAATGTAGGGCATCTGGCTGGCTCAGTCAGTATAGCATGCGACTCTTTTTTTTTTTTTTTAAGATTTTATTTATTTTAGAGAGAGAGAGAGAGAGCAAGTGTGTGAGACCAGGGGGCGGGGGAGGGAGAGGCAGACAGGGAGGGAGATAGAGGGGCAGAGAATGTCAAGCAGACTCCCTGCTGAGACCGGAGCCCTGCTTGATCCCATGATCCTGAGATTATGACCTGAGCTGAAATCAAGAGTCAGACACTTAACTGACTGAACCACACAGGGTTCCTGAGTATGTGACTCTTGATCTCAGGATAGTGAGCCTCAAGCCCCATGTTGGGAGTAGAGCTTCCTTACTTCCCAACTAACTAAATTAGAAAGCTGCTATCAATATTGTTTAAAAATAAATAAATAAATAAATGCACTTATATAAAGTTGCTTTAAAAAAACCTGACAGGGGGCGCCTGGGTGGCTCAGTTGGTTAAGCGACTGCCTTCAGCTCAGGTCATGATCCTGGAGTCCCTGGATCGAGTCCCGCATCGGGCTCCCTGCTCGGCAGGGAGTCTGCTTCTCCCTCTGACCCTCCCGACCCTCCCCCCTCTCATGTGCTCTCTCTCTCAGTCTCTCTCTCTCAAATAAATAAATAAAAATCTTAAAAAAAACCCAAAAACCTGACAGGGCCAATTTACACGGAAATGCAAATCAAAGAACGATTAAAGAAAATCTATGATTTCTTTCTTTGAGTGGTGAAAGGAACAAGGACACACACAACACACTGGCATAATCAGGCAGAGAAGAATGTTAAAAACCAGTAACAATGTATGTTAACTATAGTGCAATTAAAAAAAAAAACAAAAAAACCCAAATGAGAATCTAAATAAAAATTTGAAACAGGGTGCCTAGGTGGCTCAGTTGGTTAAGCGACTGCCTTCGGCTCAGGTCGTGATCCCGGGATCCTGGGATAGAGTCCCACATTGGGCTCCCCCTGCTCTGCGGGGAGCCTGCTTCTCCCTCTGCCTCTGCCTGCCACTCCCCCTGCTTGTGCTCTCTCTCTCTGTCAAATAAATAAATAAAATCTTAAAAAAAAAAAAAATTGAAACAAAAACAAACCAGCAACAAGATTTTGCTATATTTAAGTCTGAGTGGGAGATGAGTTACCAAGTTAGTCCTTAAGTGTGTATTATAAGGATCCATTAGTTGATCCAGATTAAAAAAAGGCCCAGATACACAAGCATTCTTAAATAGATGTTCTTTGAAGGACAGTGACAGCTCTTAACTGCAGTATCTGATCTGAGTATGTCTGTACATACTGAGCACAGAACAAAAATAGAAATAATTCCACTACCCTGAATATCTAAAAAACAAAGCTAATAGAAACATGCAAAAAATCAAACACTCACCAGCAAGAGTCCTAGAGAGTGGCAGATGTATGCTTACAAGATCTTCAGATACTCTGTAGGACTTAGTTTCCAGAGTATGACCACACAATTGTACTACTGTCTTGCTACTAGATATAAAACTTGTACTGCACCTCATCACAGCTTTGTGACATTCTTTATAAGCCACGAGTAAGAGCTCTTCCTAAAAGAAAAAGAAAAATGCAAATACATTAAGTTATCTACTTTACCACACCATTCAATAAATAGTCAATATAAGCACAAAATTATTTTATGTATAGCAGGGATACCTGCAGAGGATCTGCAAACTAGGTGGAAATATCAGACAGACAAACACACATGCACTATCAAAGTAAAACATTTTAAGTACCATGTAAATGGTACAGCAACTAGCCATATCACATATTTTTTGGCAACCCTCATCTTACGGAAGGCATGCATAATTATTCAAGATGAGGTCAAAGTATGCGTTGCTCATCTGGACATTTACCAAACTTTCTGAAGTCATCTACATTTGCTGTTGTCACTCTAGCTTCTGAAACTTCTTTAGGGTCTGCTTTCTGCCCTTACCAATTGATCGGAACTGCTTTTTGAAAAAAAATTCAAAGGATCTATGTAGTAACCAAATTCAGAGGGTCTTTTCCAAGTCCCCATCTTCCTTAAAATGTGTGTGGCATTGTATTCTGTTGAGTACCTTAATCTTTTTTTTTTTTTTTTAAGATTTTATTTATTGGGGCGCCTGGGTGGCTCAGTCGTTAAGCGTCTGCCTTCGGCTCAGGTCGTGGTCCCAGGGTCCTGGGATCGGGCCCTGCATCAGGCTCCCTGCTCTGCGGGAAGCCTGCTTCTCCTTCTCCCACTCTCCCTGCTTGTGTTCCCTCTGTCGCTGTGTCTCTCTCTGTCAAATAAATAAAATCTTTAAAAAAAAAAGATTTTATTTATTAATTTGAGAGAGAGAGGAAGAGCCGGGCAGGGGCACAGGCAGAGGGAGAAGCAGACTCCCTGCTAAGCAGGGAGCCCAACACGGGGCTCAATCCCAGGACCCTGGGATCACGACCTGAGTCGAAGGCAGACACTTAACCGACTAAGCCACCCAGGCACCCCTGATGAGTACCTTAATCTTTTTGAAACTTTCTTTCCCTCTGATTTTTACAAACATACTTATTCTGATACTTCTGTTATTGATTAAAGATTTCACTCAGTGATTCCTTTTTTTCCCCCCAATTCCTTCTGCCTACTAAATGAGACATTCCCAATATTCTCTTCTTACAGGTCTTTAATTTCTACCACCTCATTTAAAACTGCAGAGATGACTCTCCTAAGCTATATCATTTCTGTTTATGTGCTAGACATTCTTGCTTAGGTCTTACACTTAATTTCAAATTCAGAATATATTAAATTGGTTTGTCATCATTTCTGCTTCATTGTGTACTTCCCTTCTCAACTTCCCTTATTCTGTTAATGACACTATGATTCATACATTCATCCACACAGAAAATCTCAGAGCCACTGCATTCTGTGTGTTAGATGTTAACAGATTTTTCAGGGGAAAAAAGTTCTGTGTTCACATAAGACTGAGAAATGCTAGGTTGAACAAGATCAAGTAAGATTTTTTTAAATGCCACTGAACTTTTCAAACCCTTTAATTAATCACTGTGCTGATTTCTAAGTGGAATATTCCCAAAATTTATTTGATCATAGAATTCCTATTTTGGGATAAAATTAGTGTGAGAAACACTATCTTGAAAAGTCAGTTTTGACTCTTCTCTTCCTGGCATACTACCCCGATTTGAGTTTTCCTTATCCTAAATTTATTTTATAATCCTTATTTCCTATGGGTTCTTTCTCTTTTTCCCTGACTGCCCCCACCCTAGTTAAGATCCTGTCACCTTAGATTTAGACTTCATGGTAATCTTTCTGTTGGTTCCCTTGTCTCCTAACATTACCCTCTCCAATCTGTCATCTTCAGTGACACCCATTAATTCTTCCTGAAGCAGTGTGTTGACATTGTTACACTTTAGACATAATCAGTGTATTCACATACTGATGCCAAGGCATTATTTCCAGCTTAATTGCTCATTAATTTCATCCATAAATCCTTTGATTTATCTAGTTTTTATTCTTCCACACTGCCTGAACAGGAGTTGGACTTCCCCTTATTTCTCTGTTTACTCTGTATCTCTGCTTATGATGCCACTTTCCCCATACTTAAATTCTGCATATTCTTTTACACCCACTCAAAAATGCTTTCACAAATATGTTTTCCCAGTGGTTTGTAATTCTTTTTCCTCCCTCTTAGAGTAATTTGTTTGGACAATATTTCCTGTCCTTATTGTTCTACAAAGCTACAGTGCGAGATTAAACTGTCATGTCTGTATGACTGCTCTGAACCTGTGACCAACTGCTCACGGTGAAGCAGAAGAAAGGAGGAGAAAAGAAAGTTCACAGAAGTAGCAGAGACAATGAAGGGGCTTTTATTCTTATTGATTTTAAGGATAGGGGAGTCCTGTGGGTGTACAGGCAGATGAATGAAAGACTGGGAAATCGTAGAGGAGACAAATGAGGAAGCCAACTCCAGGAAGAAGTAGCTCAGGACCAAGAGCCTAGGTAGAGACCTTAGTTTTAGAAAGAAAGAGATGAAAAGAAAGGGACCAATTGTGAAGACACAAACTTAATGAATAGACTATGTCATGTGAGAGGTACAGAGAAACTAGAGAAAATGAAAGAATTTGATGCAGATAATGTCAGTTTTCTCAAAACAGAAATAAATGAGGTCATCCTTCCCAAAAGGGAATCTAGGGTAGGACTGTGTGTTTCAAGAGGGTTATGTTCTAAAATTATTGCATAAGGAAATATGTAAATAGTGTTTTGTTGTATTGTTTAAACCCCACAATTCCCAGAGGTAAATGAAACTACTATGGAGCACATTTTTTTAATTAAGTATAAAAACTGGATTTTCTGGGGTGCTTGGGTGGCTCAGTCGGTTAAGCATCTGACTTTTTTTTTTTAAAGATTTTATTTATTTATTTGACAGAGAGAGACACAATGAGAGAGGGAACCCAAGCAGGGCAAGTGGGAGAGGGAGAAGCAGGCTTCTCGCCGAGCAGGGAGCCCAATGCGGGACTCGATCCCAGGACCCTGGGATCATGACCTGAGTCGAAGGCAGACATTTAACGACTGAGCCACCCAGGCACCCAAGCATCTGACTCTTGATTTCGGCTCAGGTCATGATCTCAGGGTCCTGAGATCCAGTCCTCCGTTGGGCTCCATGCTCAGAGGGAAGTCTGCTTGAGATGCTTTCTCCTTCTCCCTCTGCCCCTCCCCCTGCTCATGCTCTTTCTCCCTCTCTCTAAATAAATAGAATCTTTAAAAACAAACAAAAAACAAACACTGGATTTTCCTTCTAAATTTAATAAGACAAATTCAAATACACAACTACTTAAATAATAAAATTTTACATCAAGCAAGTTGCTACATAAAACTCTACTACTAATAACCATTAGAGCACTTAAAAAGGCACTGATCCTACTAACAAATTTTACTTACGTCACAAGCGCACCACTCTTGGAACATGAGTAAAATATTCTTTAATTGCATCTGTATAGCAATGGCAGCCTCCCAGTCAGGATCCACTTCTATGTGTTGCCCAACCTGTCTTCTGATTTCTTCCATTCCCTATAAGAAAAGAGTGATTTATATATATATATATATATATATATAGTACGCCCTCTTTCTTTGCTCCTCTACTGTCAAAATATAAAATTGTTAGGATTCATATTCATATATGCATAGCTTTTTTAACATGGCTATTATACAAGGTCAGAATGCATGGGTTCAAATCCCAGCTGTCACTTTCTAGCTGCATGTGACCCTGGTCAAATTATTTCTAGACTTCAATTCCCTTATATGGAAAATGAAAATAATAATAGTAACAGCCTCATAAGATTGCTATGATGCTCAGCAGAGATAATGCATGTAAAATGGTTACTACCATATCACATAATAAGCATTCAATAAACATTAAAGAGTAATAGCAGCAGTTAACTAAAGTAACAGAATTATACCTATTAAAGATCTATTAAAGCAGGATCAGTGAGGCAGTGTTTAAATTTTATTACTACTTTACTAGATATAGTCTTCCTCAAATAACAAACAGAATTTGCTTAAAACAAAGAAAGACTGGGGCTAAATTTTTAAAAATAAATTTATTTTACTGATGTACAGAAGAACTATCATACCTGCATACAGGTAAGAATCTTCAAAAAAGACCGAAAACCTTCAAGGAACTGCATTCTTAATCTTTCTGTCCATGCTGTGGGCTTGCTGATTAGGATATACCTATCATTTCAAAAGACAAAGAAATATTTCACTTTCCCATTCTGAGATAATTTTAAAGTTCTCAAAGCTACAGACAATGTTGATTCATCAACATTATGGATTCTAATTTCTTAAAATAATTAGACGCTCTGCGCAGAGCTAGGATTATCCCAGCAAAATGTGAAGGCTCTATGAGAGGCGGCTGTCAAAGTTAAGCCTGACTTCTCTACTCAGAAGTTGTTCTGCTTAATGATCCTTGGAAGCAACCTAGCCTATCACAGATGGACAACAATAGTACAGATTTTCTAGTTGCTCAAAATATGTGAATTTCCCCTTTTCCTTGTCATTAGAGATTCCTCTGTTTAGGTAAGGATGTAGGAGAGAAGTTGTAATAACAATCAAAAGACTGGGAAAACGTTAAAGTTAACATCTAAACCAGCAACCCTAAAATTTTAACATACGGTAAAGTATCTAGGGATGTGCTGACTCTAAATTATTCATTGTAGAGAATAACTATATTCAGAAATACATAAAATAAAATAAAATGTGATAAAACAATGAGGTGATTATGCACCACTTCCCTGGATAAAAAAATAACTCAGCTACAAGAATATTTCACAGTAATGAGGCCCATAGTAAAAAGATTTTTCCTGTACATTAGACCAAGGAATAATAAATACACCGATTTAACATTGTTAAGTTTAAGTACAGTCATTTGGCATTTTTGTGCATTTTGTGCTTTTTTGTTTTTGCATACATGTAATTTATGCATAATTTGTGAAGCACACTGGCTAAATAGTGATTCACTACTGAATTCATCTACCATCTCTGTACTGAAATTGTGGTAATGTAATAATTTGCTGAACTTTAGAGAAAGATTTATAATCATATTTAAAAACTGAGAAATTTGAAAAGGTCTGGAAACTTTCTCCTTAGTAATATCAAGGATCCAATGCATAATTTCAGAAATCTGTCAAATGTACTTTTTAAAAAATATTTATTTATTTGAGAGAGAAAGAGAGAGAGAAGGTCGGCACGTGGGGAGGGGCAGAGGGAAAGGGAAAGAAGCAGGTTCCCTGCTGAGCCACCAGTGCAGGGCTCTATCTCACGAACCTAAGATCATGACCTGAGCCAATATCAACAGCTGGTCACTTAACTGACTAAGCACCCAGGTGCCCCTGTCAAATGTATTTTTAAGCAAACCAAACTATTTCTAGGTTAGTTTGGAAGCCTGTTTCCACCTCTCTATGCCCTAACCGGTCACTAAAAGAGGTAGACAAAATTAGAATGATTTTTTCCCCTGGGGACTAGAAATAATTAATCCTATACACCTTGAAGCTCTTTACTTTAAATGGTGAACTAAATGAAATTTATTTTGTTTTAATATATTCTTTTTTTTTCCAAGATTTTATTTATTTATTTTGACAGAGAAAGTGACAGCGAGAGAGGGAACACAAGTAGGGGGAGTGGGAGAGGGAGAAGCAGGCTTCCCGCTGAGCAGGGAGCCCGATTGGGGGCCCAATCCCAGGACCCCAGGATCATGACCTGAGCCGAAGGCAGACGATTAACGACTCAGCCCCCCAGGTGCCCATTTAAAAGAATTTTTTGAAGCTTGTGGTTTATTGAATACTTGATATATCACAACCCTTATAATATTCACCAATTCTAAAATAAATGGAAACTTACTTCCTTTTAAGTCCAACAATCCCAAAAGTGATCTATCATGTGATTCCAACTTTAGTTTAAAAGGAAATTCCATCCTCTTAAGCAAAAAAACTTAAGAAACCCCTGATGAGCATTAATAATTTGGTTGTACGTATGAAAAAGGGAATTAAAAAGAAACTCAGATCAACAAGATTATCTGAAACTATGTACAAATAGACTATGTAAAAGGAACAAAACCAAAGTGCATGAGTGAGAGTGAGTGGAAGGCATGGCAGTTATGATGGAGATTCATTTAGTGACCCCAAGAGACCCAAAGTTTCTGTAACAGGCCCCTCCTCAATACCTTCTTTGTTAACCTGGCTGTAACTCTCTAAGAAGCCTTCACTTAAAACATTTATTGACATGAGACAGTTAACAGTTCTTTGTACTTGCCATCATTATAAGGAGAATTCTAAATAACCAAAAGGATTGTAAGTTTATTTATAAAATGGAATATATAAGCACACTGTAATTAACAGGTACCCTTACCATTTCACTTGAACAACTTACTTTAAATCACATATTACTGCATATACTCTTCCCAATTTGTCCTGGCTATAACCCTGGAAGTTGAATTTATTGTTCCTGTCCAAGTATTCAGGCAAAACTTCTAGCAGGGTTTCAGTAATGACAGAGATAACATTCTGTTCTTCAATAAGATGTCGAGCCTGCAGAATATTTCAAGAATATTCTTTATTATTAACTCATGATAGTATGGACTTAATTTATTCATTCATTTGGTTGGTCAGTGAGTCATTTTAAATAAATGTTTCAAATAAATGCATCAAACACAGTCCTTAGTCTCACAGAACAGTAAATTCAGAGAAGTTATTTTCTAAAAGTAAAAATTCCCTACTCCTCAGTAACACCTGTCTGGACACTCCAAGCCCATCACGTAGGTTACCTACATAAATGTTCACCATCGGTAATCACACAATGAGCAAAGTAGAACACAGATACACTTCATGACTTCTATCATATTACTATCTATTCTATCATATTACTATCTGTTACTATCTCCCTGTCACTCCTAATCCACTGTCTCTTCTCCATCCTTTTCTCTGGCCTTTGAAATGGGAAAGTAAAAATATTTAACCAAACTATCCAGAAGAAACATGAAAAGTAGTAGTATTAAAAAAAAAAAAAAGCAGAATTCTCCACTCTCCTCCCAAGCCTATACAGTACCATATCAGCACCTATTTCATGCAAATGCTTGAGAGTAGTCTCTCCTCCTGCTTTGTTTTATCTTAATCTATACCCCTGCCCCCAAACAATAACTAAAGAATAAAAGAATAGCAAAAAAAGTAATTTGGGTATTGAAAAGACAGGGCTCTCAAGTTAGTCTAGAATCTGAGAAACCAGTTCTGGACTTCACCTTCAGGGATCAGGACTATTGGATAACGGTCATGCCATCACTACCACTCCAAAGCTATCTTGTCCTTGGGTCCCACTAAAGTATACTTCACATGCAGATACCACTGAATTATTATTCAGTTTTCCAAATGAAATTAGCGCAATATAGTACTGACATTGTTTTAATTTGATTCAATACTAGGCAAAGTTCTTTTTTTTTTTACTTTTTTTTTATTATGTTATGTTAATCACCATACGTTACATCATTAGTTTTTGATGTAGTGTTCCATGATTCATTGTTTGCGTATAACACCCAGTGCTCTATTCAGTACGTGCCCTCTTTAATACCCATCACCAGGCTAACCCATCCCCCCACCCCCCTCCCTCAACAACCCTCAGTTTGTTTCTCAGAGTCCATAGTCTCTCATGGTTCGTCTCCCCCTCCGATTCCCCCCCCTTCATTTTTCCCTTCCTGCTATCTTCTTCTTCTTTTTTTTTTTTAACATATAATGTATTATTTGTTTCAGAGGTACAGGTCTGTGATTTAACAGTCTTACACAATTCACAGCGCTCACCATAGCACATACCCTCCCCAATGTCTATCACCCAGCCACCCCCCACCACTCCAGCAACCCTCAGTTTGTTTCCTGAGATTAAGAATTCCTATCAGTGAGGTCATATGATACACGTCTTTCTCTGTTTGACTTATTTCGCTCAGCATAATACCCTCCAGTTCCAACCACGTCGTTGCAAAAGGCAAGATTTCATTCCTTTTGATGGCTGCATAATATTCCTTTGTGTGTGTGTGTGTGTGTGTGTGTGTGTGTGTGTGTGTGTGTGTGTATACCACATCTTCTTTATCCATTCATCTGTTGATGGACATCTAGGCTCTTTCCATAGTTTGGCTATTGCGGACATTGCTGCTATAAACATCAGGGTGCATGTACCTCTTTCGATCCCTACATTTGTATCTTTGGGGTAAATACCCAGTAGTGCAATTGCTGGGTCGTATGGTAGCTCTATTTTCAACTTTTTGAGGAACCTTCATACTGTTTTCCAGAGTGGCTGCAAAGTTCTTAAAAAGCAAAACAGGTTTTACTTGCAAAGGTTGCAAAGAAATGATCAATACATACCAGAGTAGGAACAGTAAACATCTGAACTGAGAGTGCAGTTACTGAGATACTTCTGTCATGATCATCACTGATATATTCTTTTTGCAGCTGTTTATAATACTGAAAAATATAGTAAATGGAAAATCAATTATAAATTACTGAAAACTTTTAAAATCCCAATTTTAATAGCTGCTGATTTATTTCCATGCATATGATTAAAAGTATTATAATTCCTATTTCTTAAGATGTATTTTTTAAGTAATCTCTACACCCAACATGGGGCTTGAACTTACAACCACCCCAAGATCAAGAGTTGCCTGCTCTACTGACTGAGCCAGACAGGTGCCCCTATAATTCCTATTTCTAAAGGGAAGACGGGGTGCTTGGGTGGCTCAGTTGGTTGGGTGGCTGCCTTCGGCTCAGGTCATGACCGCAGGGTTCTGGGATCGAGCCCCACATCAGGCTCCTTGCTCAGCGGGGAGCCTGGTTCTCCCCTGCCTGCCATTCTCCCTGCTTGTGCTCTCTCTCTCTTTCTGTCTCGTGCTCTCTGTCAAATAAATAAAATCTTAAAAAAAAAAAAAATAAAGGGAAGATAATATAGTGAACAAAAATATATCAGAGAATAACAAACAAAAGACCAAATATGAACTCAGCTACCCAATCTAGCAGAGCTGTAAGTGAAAACTATAAAAAGACAAAAAACAAAACACACACACACACACACGTAAGAGTCATAGAGGACTGTGGTGGTTCCATATATCCTTTCTCTAAACAGAATCTGGGACAATCTTTAGCAGATTCTATTGCAGTGGTATACGGCAGAGGCAATATTCTAAGTATTTAAAAACTGATAGGACCCAGAAAACCAACCAATCAGATTCAATCCAACCTTAAACAGAATGGATGCTGGCTGCAAATAACTTCTTTTTTTTTTTTTTAAAGATTTTATTTATTTATTTGACAGAGAGAGACACAGCGAGAGAGGGAACACAAGCAGGGGGAGTGGGACAGGGAAAAGCAGGCTTCCCGCGGAGCAGGGAGCCCGATGTGGGGCTCGATCCCAGAACCCCGGGATCATGACCTGAGCTGAAGGCAGACGCTTAACGACTGAGCCACCCAGGCGCCCCTGCAAATAACTTCTTAACTATACTGATGCATACCAGCCAAAAATCAACCCTGATATAGTGGGAAACAAAAATAATAATACATCCACTCATGTACAAGCAGAGTGTTAGATCCTTGACCTACATATTTAATTTTATCCACTAGAATTCCTACAAAGAAGTAACCATGGTATAAAATAATCTCATTTAAGTAGAGAGAACTGCTTTTGTAGAAGAAAAAAAATTCATTTCAGATCACAGATATGGTCCAATATTCTAAGAATTTTAGAAAAATAGAGTTAATAGCTTGAGTTGTTACCATCTTTCAAGAAACTAAATGTGTTACTTTTAACACTCTACTTGTAAAATCCAGCAAGTGCAGGTATCTTGTCCCAGAGTATCATTTGCCTTCAACAGTCATTATTTCATTCTCTTTTTCTAATCCTATCCTGGATCCTACCTCTGACCTGTTCTAATTTTTACAGAACTGCCTACAACTCAAAATTAGAGGAAACAAGTATTTATTGATACCTTTTTCTTTTAATGTTACTTTATTTTTAGATATATGTAACATATATATACACACACACTTATTTATTTATTTATTTATTTATCTATTTATTTATTTATAAAGTAGGCTCCACGCCCAACTTGGGGCTTAAACTCATAACCATAAGATTAAGAGGCACATGCTCTACTGACTGAGCCAGCCAGGCACCCCCTGGATACCTTTGTATAAGGAAAAGTAAAAGATTCAAAAAGTACCTGTCATGTATTTACCTAACTTGAGAGACAGACCCCTCTCCCCACAAAATATATATATAAAACAATGTAAGGGACAGACAATAGATCAATAAAACAATATTAAAAAACTGTGAAGTTTTATCTTTATGTTTTAGCCTCAGTTAAGTAAAACTCTTGCTCGTCTCATTCCTGCCTCCCTTTAGCATGCATATCTGTTCCTTTCCCATGCTATGCCTTTCAACTAGTCACTTCTACTCTTATAATTTTACTTGTTATAAAACAGACAAATGAAGGAATGAGATCTTGCCATTTGCAACGATGTGGATGGAACTGGAGGGTATTATGCTGAGCGACATAAGTCAAACAGAGAAAGACATGTATCATATGACCTCACTGATATGAGGAATTCTTAATCTCAGGAAACAAACTGAGGGTTGCTGGAGTGGGGGG